>NC_057716.1:37367759-37414961 GCF_004010195.1 Chiloscyllium plagiosum
GTGAGTGGGGGAGAGAGAGTGAGTGGGAGAGAAAGTGGGAGAGAGAGTGGAAGAGTATGTGTGTGCGTCTCTGAGAGTGTGTTTATGTATGTGTGCATGCTTGATACAGTGTGTATGCAAGTGTTACGGAACATACACCTGTGAGAGGGTGTGCTCGAGTGTGGGTGCGAGTGTGTGTGTGTGTTTGTGAGAGAGTGTGTATGAGAGAATCTGTGTGTGACTGTGTATGTGAGACAGAGCGAGAGAGAGACACAGCGCGAGAGACACAGCGCGAGAGACACAGCGCGAGAGACACAGCGCGAGAGACACAGCGCGAGAGACAGACAGTAAATGTGTGTGTGTGCGTATGAGTACATGCGAGAATGTATAGTGTAGAGGGGTTACCTGTAGTGTGACAGGAACCCAAGATCATGGTTGAGGCCTCAACTGGGCTCAGGTTCATGACATTCTTCAGGTGACCTCACTACACTATATATTCTCGCACACACCCACACAGACCATCTCTCAGACACACAAACACATGCACACCCTTTCACAGGCATACACACAGTCACACTCATGCACATTCTCAATCAAGCACACACATTCTCTCTTCCCTGACCCCCACACTCACACATATATATAAGTTTATAGGATGAATTTGCACTTGCAGATACGTTCTATTTTGTTCAAAAAGCACACAATCCAGAGGCAGTCAGTCAGTCAATGTGACATTTTGTAAATTCCTTCTTTGGAAATAGAACCAGTCTGACTCAAGTTTAGGATACAGATAGACTCTAACCTCACACCTTTAATGCATTGTCTGAGCTAAGATGTCACTTTTCTTTTATACTGATAAAACCTTACAGTATCTCAGGATTGTGACTTGAAAGAGTTCTGTGGTCTACATATTAATCAAGGAGGAGAAAGTGAAGAAGGGCTAATGCCCGAAACGTCGATTCTCCTGTTCCCTAGATGCTGCCTGACCTGCTGCGCTTTTCCAGCAACACATTTCCATCTCATACATATTAATCAATCTAAACTTGCATTCCCATTGTAAGTGATTAAAGACTTAACAGCAATCTAGGTTTGTTCAATACTTCACATCAGTTGTATGACATTATGATCTTTTGCTATAAATTCTGTGATCCTGCCCCACTAGCTACCTGGTGAAGGAGCAGCACTCCGAAAGCTTGTAGTTTCAAATAAACCTGTTGAGGTTAGGGATAGATGTTTGACTACTCTAGGGCAAGTTGGCATAAAGAGAGAGGAAGTGTTAGGTATTCTCGAAAGTATTAAGGTAGACAAGTCCCAGGTCTGGATGGGATCTGTCCCAGGTTACTGAGGGAAGTGAGAGAGGAAGTAGCTGGGGCCTTAACAGATATGTTTG
This sequence comes from Chiloscyllium plagiosum, assembly GCF_004010195.1. NCBI lineage: Eukaryota > Metazoa > Chordata > Chondrichthyes > Orectolobiformes > Hemiscylliidae > Chiloscyllium > Chiloscyllium plagiosum. The sequence goes on from NC_057716.1 coordinate 37,369,129, forward strand.
CAGCATCCTTGAACATGGGTGAAGTCCCCAAGGACTGGAGAATTGCTAATGTTATCCCCTTGTTTAAGATGGGTAGCAGGGATAATTCAGTACTTATAGACCAGTCAGCCTTACGTCAGTGGTAGGGAAGCTACTGGAGAAGATACTGAGGGATAGGACCTATTCCTAGTTGGAAGAAAATGGGCTTATCAGTGATAGGCAACATGGATTTGTGCAGGGAAGGTCGTGCCTTAGCAACTTAATGGAATTCTCTGAGGAAGTGACAACGTTGATTGATGAGAGAAGGGCTATAGATAGCATATACATGGACTTCAGTAAGGACTGAGTATGGTACTAGAAGAGCACAGCAGGTCAGACAGCGTCCAAGGAGCAAGAGAATCGGCGTTTTGGGATAGGCCTTTCATCAGGAACGAAGGGCTTACGCCTGAAATGTCAATTCTCCTGTTCCTCAGATGTTGCCTGACTTGTTGTGCTTTTCCAGCACTACACTCTTGACTCTGATCTCCAGCATCTGCAGTCCTCAGTTTTTCCTACTTCAATAAGGCATTTGATAAGGTTTCCCATGGTAGGCTAATGGAGAAAGTGAAGTCATGTGAGGTCCAATTAGCTAGATCAATAAAGAACTGGCTGGGCAACAGGAGACAGAGAATAGTAGTGAAAGGGAGTTTTTCAAAATGGAGAATTGTCACCAGTAGTGTTTGACAGTGCTGGGACCACTGTTCCTTGTGATATACATAAATAATCTAGAGGAAGGTATAGTCTGATAAGCTAGTTTACAGGTGACACTAAGATTGGTGGAGTAGCAGATAGTGAAGAGGACTGTCAGAGAATGCAGCAGAATATAGATAGATTGGAGAGCTGGGCAGAGAAATGGCAGATGGAGTTCAATCCGGGCAAATGTGAGGTGATGTATTTTGGAAGATCCATTTCAAGAACAAACTACACAATAAATGGAAAAGTCCTGAGGAAGATTGATGTACAGAGAGATCTGGGTGTTCAGGCCTATTGTACCCCAAAGGTGGCAACGCCCATCAATACAGTGGTCAAGAAGGCATACGGCATGCTTTCCTTCATCGGATGGGGTACTGAATACAAGAGTTAGCAGGTCGTGTTACAGTTGTATCAGACTTTGGTTTGGCCACATTTGGAATACTGTGTACAGTTTTGGTTGCCACATTGCCAAAAAAATGTGGATGCTGTGGAGACGGTGCAGAGAAGGCTCACCAGGATGTTGCCTGGTATGAAGGGCGCTAGCTATGAAGAGAGGTTGAGTAGATTAGGATTATTTTCATTAGAAAGACAGAGGTTGAGGGGGGACCTGATTGAGGTCTACAAAAAACATGAAAAGTATAGACAGAGTGGATAGCAAGAAGCTTTTTCCCCCCAGAGTGGGGGACTCAATGACTTGGGGTCACAAGTTCAAAGTGAGAGGGAAAAAGTTTAAGGTAGATATACATGGAAAGTTCTTTACGCAGATGGTGGTGGGTGCCTGGAACAAGTTGCCAGCTGAGGTGGCAGAGGCGGGCATGATAGCTTCATTAAGATATATCTAGACAGATATATGAATGGACAGGGAGCAGAGGGATACAGACCTTTGGAAAATATTGACAGGTTTAGATAGAGGATCCAGATTTGTGCAAGCTTGGAAGGCTGAAGAGCCTGATCCTGTGCTGTAATTTTCTTTGTTCTTTGATTATAACCTGGTGTTGTGAGATTTTTAACTTTGTCCACCCCAGTCCAATATCTGCACCTCCCCATTTTAAGTACACAAAATGTATTTGTATCAGTCCTGTATCGAAACGCAAAGCCAGAGATCACTGTGATTTGTGCTAAGCTTATTGAAAGTTATTGAAAGAGAATTTATTTTTAAACTGCTTTCAGAAAACCACATCTTGCAAAGTAACCGCAGTGTTCAAATCTCACATGTTTTCTACAGTGTAACAGGGGCTGGCTGTTGAGAACAGAGGTGGGATAGGCCAGTGGAGGAAGGGGAAAGAGAGGATTGAGGGGTCAATTTAAATTCAATACTAGATAGAGAACAGATGTCCAAGAGTAAGTTGCTGAACCATGACACAGTGAAGGGGCCCCATTAACTCAGCCATACAGTCGTAAAAATGCCTTCATTACAAACTTTATTTGTTGTTCCCCTTTCCAAAGTCTCCTTAACCTGCAAAATTTCTATAGCGGGTTATATGTTCTGAAAACCTGCCCTCATATGTGGCATTTCACCTGGATACAGAACGGCAAACCAGATGCCTGGCCTTTTAACTCCACTCTGTACTATTGGCGAAACTAGTTGTCATTCAGCGAGAGTCCACAGTAGCACAGACGAGAGCAGGTACTCAGTAGTATGGCTGTAATTGAGTCACCTTCCAATACTTCACAATAGTGTTGCGCAGAAAAGTCAACTCCATAGGTGAACCTTATTCCTGATGAAGGGCTTTTGCCCGAAACGTCGATTTTCCTCCTCCTCGGATGCTGCCTGAACTGCTGTGCTTTTCAGCACCACTCTAATCCAGAATCTGGTTTTCAGCATCTGCAGTCCTTGTTTTTACCTTACTGCATTTCCTATGAGCCAAAGTTTGCAACTTATCAGAGAAAGCAGCCTATGAATGTTTCCATCTTTGATGTATGCAATGGCAACAGTGCAGGCTAGCCATCATAACCTTGAGATCACTCAAGATTGGCAGAAAACAGAGGACAGATAATTTTGATCAAGTTGATTAAATAAAATGAAGAACTCGTATTTTAAGTAAAAGAAAATGGAACAAATAAAATAGCTTGGACCTTAAACGTGGGCTTAACTTAATTAAAATATCCAAAGTCACTTCACAGGAGTGGTATCAAACAAAATGTGAAGCTGAACCAATATAAGGGGCTTATAGAGCCAGAGGCCAAAAGTTTGCTGTGAAAGCTTTAGCCTTTTGCATCGATATGCCGAGCCCTTCCATCACTGAGGATGGGCATAGATGTGGAGCCTCCTCCTACAGTGAGTTGTTTAATCGTCCACCACCATTCACATTGAAGCTTGAAGTAACATCTTCACTCTCACAGGAACTGATATCTTATCAGCATCAATTGCTGTTCTAACTACTCTGACCTATACCAGCTGGTGTCACTGGCTAACAGTGAGATTGTGAAATGCCTGAAAACACATTTCAGCAGCTGAAGGCATTCCAGACAGCGTGATGTGTAAAAGGCTCTTATTTCACACTGGATTGGGACATTCAACATCATACTTAATTTCGACACTAGCCTCAAACAAATGGACAGGCTGAAGTAAGACTGAAAATCCTTGACTAAAGTAGTACACCTATAGAAGGCATGGAAAGAGAATAGTCCAGTCCAAAGACTGATGTTACTCCAAACCCAAGACACTCTTTCAATAGCAAAAGAAACTTACTAAAGACGGAGAGTAACAAGCATGAGTGACAAAATCAAAGTAAAATGAGAAAAAACAAAATATCACTTTGATAAGACTGCTAATTATTTCCAGAGCTAAGCACGGGAGAGCCAGCCTAAGTGCAAACTCAATGATCTTAACAAGGGTAATTTCAAGTTGCAACTTGGGACCTGCGTTGAGCAGTTATCCTCTTAATCATCCATGGTGAACATGAATGACCAAATATACTATCATTGCAGAAATGCTGCTTACCATTAGGTCAACTGCCAATTTTACGTCTACATATGCAATGTATGTGTAGAGAATGACACAGGTAAAACTGACTAGAGTGGCCACTGTTGTGTTAGCAAATTATAGTTTTCTTTATGACTGTGTATATTAGACAACTTGTCAAAGTTGTAACTGCTTATGATAGTGTGTCTTTTCTATATAAAAGGGAGATGATTGCAGAAAAGCAATGGCATTTGGTGTACTGATTGAGGTGATATAATTATGACCTCTACCTTGGCTGTAAGTGCCTATGTGTACAGTCTGTAAATACACATCATTTGTAACAAAACATGTTCATGCTGCAATATTTAACTACCTCAACAAGAATCCCAAAACTATCTGTTCAATTATGACTGACCAGAGTGACAGAATTACTGGAAACACAGAAATAAGGCAGTAGCTGGAAATCTGATGTGTTGAAATCCTGTAAGTATTTAGCAATTAATGGATCATCTGTAAACAAAGGAAATTGTTAACATTTCAGACAAGGTATTTCAATAGCAATATAGTGGATGAACAGTTTGAGAAAAAAATGTAACAGGTCAGTAAGGCCAGGCACAAGAAAAGTGAAAGAATGAACAGTAATGATTAGATGGAGGCAGGAGCTAATGGATGACAAAAGGTGATGATAGCGTAAGACAAAAGGAATCTTGAGAAAAACAAGAGACTGTGTAAATTACCCAGAGAATATGTGAACTATTAAAGCAGCTTAGTTATGTTGAATAAAGGGTCCATGAAATCTTGCCAAAGCAGAACAGGAAGAAACAAAACTTTACACGCAATCCTAATTCTCTCCACAGATCAAGTACCAAAATCATAACCAATTGTTTTTTAAATTATTCCAAGGGCTTTTGTTCCTCTAACTAGCCATTTATTCTATGCCTCATCATTATGTGAGGAATATGTTTTCATCAGTCCTACATGTGTTTTTTGAGCACTTGAATTGCTACTCATGTTTGCATTATAACAGTTCAAACTACAGTGCTTTTACTATCTTATTTAAAGTTAAAAATCACAAACCAGAAATAAACCTGTTGGACTATAACCTGGTGTTATGTGATTTTTAACTTTGTCCACCTCTGTTCAATGCTGGCATCTGCATTACATCTTATTTAAAGTCACTTACAAAACAATATGGTTCCAGTTTCTTTTTTTATTGATGGCAATGAGAGTGTTATTTACAGCAGACAATGGTGACATTATCTAGACTGGGGAGGTGGGGGGTTGGAAGTCTGATTTTAATGAGATTCTAACCCCATGGTGTGCAAGAGGTGAATGCAGGTGGTTAACCCTGAGATGTAGAGTTAATGGCCTTCCCTCTACTGTCAGTAATTTCATTGCCTCACATTGCTGCTTTCAAATTGTACTCAAAGAGAGGTTTTCAAACTAGTACAGTAATTATGAAACAGAAAAATCAAGTACTGTTAGTATAGATGAAGAAGCCTATTTACTTATCTATCCAAAAATAGCTACAAAGCATGCCAAAACTCCTAAATATTTGTATCTAAAGCACTATTCTGAAATTAGAGTTCAAGAAAAACAAATCTTTCCCTATTACCTGGTGTGTGTTTGTTTTGATGGTGTGAGCAGTACCTGATTTTATAAGATTGGTCATAAAATTTGTGGGCAGCACGATGGCACAATGGTTAGCACTGCTGCCTCACAGCATCAGAGACTCGGGTTCAGTTTCCCCCCCCTCAGGCGACTCTCTGTGTGGAGTTTGCACATGCTCCCTGTGTCTGCGTGGGTTTCCTCCGGGTGCCCTGGTTTCCTCCCACAACCCAAAAATTGCTCACAGTGTTAGGTGAAGGGGCAAATGTATGGGGAATGGGTCTGGGTGGGTTGCACTTCATCGGGTCGGTGTGGGTTTGTTGGGCCGAAGGGCCTGTTTCCACACTGTAAGTAATCTAATCTAAGATTGGACAAGACTTTAAGAAGTCTTAAAAATAACACTTCAAGGAATACACAGACACGCTAGGACAGAGAAACACTCATCTTCAGATGCTGAATAATTCATAATGCATTTTGCATGAAGTAAATGATTTTAATTTTCTGCTTGATATTTTGACTCCATTCTTTTGGAATTAATTTCCAAAAGTTTTGCTGAAACCATAGAGCTTCATGACTAATACTGTTTGCTCAGCAATTAAATTGCAAGCGTGGCAGCAACCCAAGATTTTTGGCCAGACATTTAGAATCTGAGGAAGAATTATTTAAGATTGAAGACATTTTATAGGCATTTAAACGGGTCATGCTGACTCTCCAAGTTAACCAGTACGAAAAAATAGAAAGGGACAGGAAAAATGCAATGCTCAAATCAATTTTAAAAGAGAAACTTAAACGACAAGTTCAGTATGCCATTGATGCACAAAGAAATTCTTATTCAAGTTAATCTCATGTGACTCTTAGAAATATAAAATCCACAAAATACGAGCACAAAATATTGAAACCTTCTAAACCAGCAAAGAGAGAGCAGCTGATAACGTAACTAGGATTTTGTTTTTCAAACTTGGTGAATATTCTGGATTTTTGTACTACTGAAGTGAGAAAGAATTATTTCAAAAATGTTTCTTTGTCTACTGGAGGGAGAGAAAGATTAAAAATCTGCACGCCTGAAAATTGTTTCTAGTTCAAATAATTCTATTTCTACATTACTTGCCCTGGGCTATTTTTTTGTTTAGCAACTAATGACAGCATGTTGCAATTGCTGCACTAACAATTATCACTGTTCCGGACAGTTTTAATTATAATCTAGGTTTGTCAGGTAAACATATGAGGAAGTATTCTAACAATCTAATTCATAATTTGACCACAAAGCTGCAAGTGATGTAGTACACAAAATAGCTGCTTAATTAATTGAAATGAAATACAGGCAATGTAATGCATCAATAAGTAGGATATAGGAATGTGAGCCCTGAAGAAGGGCTCATGCCCGAAACGTCGATTCTCCTGCTCCTTGGATGCTGCCTGACCTGCTGCGCTTTTCCAGCAACACATTTTCAGCTCTGATCTCCAGCATCTGCAGTCCTCACTTTCTCTTATAGGAATGTGATATTGCTCATGTGTTTCAAAACATATTGTTCGAAGCCTTTACAGTGTAACCCTGTGACTAAACCTTGTAACTTGGTAGATGGTGGTGTAATGGTAATGCTATTGTAGGAGTAATGCAGAAACTAGGCTAAAATAACTGGGAATGTGGGTACAAATCTGATGTTGCAGCTGATGGAATTTAAATTCAATTCATAACTCTGGAATGGAAAGCTAAATCACCATCATCATGATGGTGACCATGAAACTATCAAATAAAAGCAAAACATTTCAGATGCTGAAATTCTCAATTAAAACCAGAAGATGTTCAAAGGAACATCTCCAGAGGAACAAGAGTCATATCGCATGCAAAGCATTGACTCTGTCTATTTCTAAATTCCTGCTACCAGACCTGGTGAGTTTCTCCAGCATTATTCCATGAAACTGATAAACACAATCCTTCGGTTGTCACTAAATCCTATTTTGTTCACTCATATCCTTTAGGGAAAGAAAACTCTGCTGCACCTTACCTCTCTGGCCGACATGTAACTCCAGACCCGGAGTGATTAACTCTCGATTATTCCCTGAAAAGCCATTCAGATCAAAGGCAATTAGGGATGGGCAGCAAATGTGGCCTGACCAGCGATGTATTCAACCCATGAAAGAATAGAGAAAAAGAAAGGGACCCGATCACGGGTCATTGGGGAAAGCAATGCATAGTAGTTGTAGTCTAAAGTGAAACTGGAGCAAAGCAATCAGCATGGACCCCTCTTGTTCATCTTGTTTTAAGTAATTATATAGCATTTCCAGATGTCTGCTTGCCCTCTTTACTTGGAAACTGTTTACAGTGCAATATAATGGTAAATTGCAGCAGGATTGTTATATAGAAGACAAGACAGAAAAGTACAACTTTTCAAAAAAAAAATCATAGCTGTTGATTTTAGTATTGAGACTGGAGCCTTTCACACTACAGTAAACCCTTGTCAGACTCTAATTTCAATGAATTAGTATTATTAAGCTATAATTTCCTTGGTGAAAATAACAAGCAGTAACTTACATATTTACTGACTGAGTTGGCCAGAAAAGTGTTTACAGAAACAGTACTTCTTTTGTTAATATTGCTTGGCAGTAATTCAGAAATACTAATATAAACTTCTTAGCATTTCTGTTTTAAAATTGTAACTGTACAGGCTTTCTGGGAAACAGGTCAGCAGTTACACTGTTCATTGTCACCTTATTATGAAACTTTGTTTCTAACTGGCAGCAGATTTAAAGGAAGTTTCCAGCACTGCCCAAAATGGTTTTGAGAGTTTCAGGTTACCTTTCAGACACAGAAACCTTGTCCCAATCAATAAGCTTCAAGACACGATGTCAGCTGGCACATAATTCAGATGTTTAAGTTACTATGTGCAAAATGGGGGGGCGGTGGGGTTAAAAAAAGGGTCCACACAAGAGACCATCACATTGATTTTAAAATGGGCTGAAACAGAAAGATGGTGAGTGTAGTGTTTTGATGTTTTATTACACCAAAGCAAATTCTCAACTGAGTCGATTTCAAACACTTCTCACCTCTAAAGTATGTCAGGATAGAAGTAATCAGAAATGCATGATGGGTTCCTAGTAGGATTTCCTGCTCCCAAGAGGAAAAAAACTCAGTATACACGAAACATGATATCAACCATTCTGCAGCAGTATTCTGCAATACTGTGCCAGGAGAGTCAAGAAGGAACCTTAAAAAGGGCCAGAAATATCCAAGATGTGGTTTTCAAAAGCTTGCCTGGAGGAAAGAGACACTCTTCTTTCACCAGGAAACAAAATGCTGCCTTTGATTAACATAATATGATGAGGAAAATCACTTTCTCTGGTACTCTCATATCTTGGGGCTCTCCCAAATCTTGTCTGCCAGTATTTCATGCTGTCTTTTTGCTCTCCTAATTAGTTTCTTAAGCTTCCCCCTTCACATTCTGTATTTCATGAGGGTCTTTATTGCACTGCTCCCTCTGCACCTATTTTACACTTCTCTTTTCCTTTCTATCCAGTTCTGAATATTCCTAGACATCCAGGGTTCCCTGCTCCTACATTACACCCTTATAAAAAAAGCATGTTGGGCCTGTACTCACCTTTCTGAGCAACCTCCACTGTTCTGTTGTAGGTTTACCCATAAGTAGCAGTTTCTAGTCTACTTTGGCCAGATCTTGTCTTATTTTAATAAAATCTGCCTACTCCCAACCCAAAACCCTTTTTTTCCTTCAGGCCATCTTTTTCCTTGTCCACAACAAACTTGAAACTTATTGCGTTATCAGTCACTATCAGTAAATTGCTTGCCAGTGCCCAATAGAGCATCTGTCTGACTTATGCTTTTTAAAAGCTAAGAAAAATCAGAGGTTTACTCCATTCAGAAATGTAAAACTGATGAAGATATTTTCTAGCTATGAATTCACTTTCTGAGTAATGCACTTGCACTTGTGGCATTAAAGCTGCTCACTAATAATTAAAATGACTGGGGTGTAAAGCTGGAGCCGAGTCCAAAACAGAATACTTCTGAGGTTGAAATTAGAGTTTGGCAGCACTACAAAATGGGAATTTCTTTTGAGATAAATGGAAAAAGAAATTGGGCTCGTTGTGAAATACTCAATTCACATTGGCCCATGTCTTAGTACCACCCAAGGCCAATTTCATACCCAAAGCTGGGCATGTATTTCATAGATAGCAATGAGAAGCTTCATTCTTGGTAAAAGTTGTATTTTAATCTACTTTGTTTAACCAATGCAACTATCATATCAATAAAGTATTTTCCACAGGAACAAAGTGGCAACTAATATTCGATGTAGAATGTTGAAATTGTAGCTCTTGGCATCACTTCAAATCTCACAAGTCAAAGACGTCAGTAGACTGAACAAGAGTTTTGAATGACCAAAGGAAGACAAGGAATTTTCAGTGTCAGTGTAAAATAGATACTATGGTTCTATGTTCGGAAGTTTTGAATTCTTACAGTGATAGTGCTTGAAATGATATCTATGTTACCAACATCTACAGGGAAAATATAATGGCTCTTGCCAGCAAAGGGGCAGTCTTTAGCTTTCAATTCAGCTGTAACAAAATATTCTATGCAGGCCTGAAAGAACAGTAAAAAGAAAGCTATTCAATCTAGAAATCATCTTTACAAAAACTGAAAGACCTGTGGATGCTATAAATTAGAAACAAATCCCTTCACACTCCATCCCTGACCAGGACGGTCTCAGGGTTCTCTGCTTTGTCCTGGAGCAAAGGCCCAAACCGTCCCCACCCACCACCTCCCTCCTCCGCCTGGCTGCGCTCATCCTCACACTCAACAACTTTCCTTTTAACTCCTTCCACTTTCTTCAGGTAAGAAGGGTGGCTATGGGTACTCACATGGGCCCCAGTTACATCTATCTCTTCCTGGGGTACATGGAACATTGCATGTTCCAGTCCTATTCCAGCCCCACCCATGACTCTTTCTCTGGTATATCAAAGATAACATTGATGTTGCCCCTCTCTCTCATGGAATTGGAAAAGTTTATCGATTTTGCTTCCAATTTCCACTTTGATCTCACCTTTGCCTGGTCCATCTCTGACTCCTCCCTCCCCTTCCTTGATATCTCAGTTCCAATTCTAGAGATTCGCTGGCCACCATTATCCACTACAAACCCACAGACTCCGACAATTACCTGGACTGTACATGCTCGCACCCTGTTTCTATAAAGACTCTATTCCATACTCGTAGCTCCTCGTTCACCTTGTTTCGATTCTGCCAATTTCAACAAGGGAGCCTCTGAAATGTCCACCTCAACCCAGGATTCCCCAGCACAGTTGTTAACAGGGCTCTCATCCAGGTCCAACCCATCTCCCACACTTTGGTCCTCACACCTTCTCTTCCCTCCCACAACAACAATCGGGACTTCCTTGACCTTACCTATCATCCTACCAGCATCCACATCCAGAGGATCATCAGCTGCCATCTCTGCCACCTCCAGTAAGATGCCCACCACCAGACACACATTCCTCTCCCCTCCAATGTCTGTCTTCCACAGGAATCATTCCCTCCGGGACACGCTGGTCAACTCTTGCTTCACTCCCAACATCCCTCCAGACCTCATGGCACCTTTCCCAGCAACCGCTGAAGGTGTAACAGCTGCCAGTTACTTCCTCCCTCCTCAATGTCCAAGGGTTTAAACATACCTTCCAGGTGAAACAGCATTTTACCTGCAGTTCTCACAGTCTAGTCTACTACATTGGCTGCTCGCTATGTGGTCTCTTCTACATTGGGGAAATGAAGCATAGATTGGGTGAGCAATTCGGAGAAAGTGAGGTCTGCAGATGCTGAGATCAGAGAGTGTGTTGCTGGAAAAGCACAGTAGGTTAGGCAACATCTGAGGAGCAGGAGGATCTTGATGAAAGGCTCTGACCCAAAACGTTGATTCTCGGATGTTGCCTGACCTACTGTGCTTTTCCAGCAACACACACTCGACTCTGGGTGGCCAATTCGCAGAAGACTTATGTTCTATTCACAAAAAAGAACCTGAACTTCCAGTTACCTACCACTTCAACACACCTCCTTGTTCCCTGGCCAACATCTCTCTCTCAGGCTTGCTGCTGCAGTGCTCCAATAAATCTTATTGCAAGCTGAAAGAACAGCACCTCATTTTCTGCTTGGGGTTCTACAACCCAATATTGAGTTTAGCAATGTTAGGACTTGAGCTCTCCCATGTCCTTACTCCAACCTGCGCACACCAAGCCTTGTTATCACAGTCTGCTACTACACACGACCTAATAGTCTCCATTAACAGCTATTCACCCTCCTAGCCAAATCGTTATGAACTCCTTAGTCTGTCCAACCGTTCTTCTCTCTCTTTGGGCTCTATCCCTATCATCTGCATATACACCAACATTTTCGTAGATGCCATCAGTTCTGAGGAATGGTCACTTGACCTGAAACAATAACTCTGATTTCTCTCCACAGATGCTGGCAGACCTACTGAGCTTTTCCAGCAATTTCTGTTTTGTCGCTAGAAATTGTTTTTGCAAGTTGTGTCGCTTATTTTTATTAAAGTTGTGGCTATCCAGGAGAACTGCACTGAAACCTGGAATATTGTGCCTAACTTTGGTAACTTTACATAAGTAAGTATATACTTTTCATTAAGAGAGTGCAACAGGGGATCACCTGAATATCGTATCAAATTGCAGGATGGTCCTTGGGAGAGAGATTGCGGAGATTAGGCTTCCTTAAAATTTAGAAGAATGAGAGACAATCCGAATTCTTTCAGGGTTAACAGGGTCCATGCAGGGAGGGAGTGTGGGGTGAGATCTCGAACTGGTTGGCATAATCCCAGATTAGGAGATAAAGCATTCAAGACTGAGATGAGAAAGAATGTCTTTCAATCAGAGGGTAGCACTTTGGAATTCCCTACCCCAAAGGGCTATAGAAGCTCATGGCTGGTATAGTCAAAATACAGATCTATAGATTTGGGAATTGCACTGAGGTAGATGATCAGCCCTGATTGGTGAAGCAGACTCAAGGGAATAAATAGCCCACTCCTGCTTCTCTGTTCCTTTGAATTCCAAACTTCAATTTCAGAGAACATAAAAGGTCAGAGATTGGCAAGTTTGTATATTTATAGTCATCTTTACTCAAAGACATAGCATAACAGAACCCATGATTCCAAGTTGGCTCGCTCATATACAGCAATAATGTTGACTGAAGAATATGTTCTCAACCAAATCATCTGTGTGAACATAAATAAAGTGGTTCCTCTGTAGTTGTACCAAAAAAAAACTTTCTGCTGTTTACATTTCATGATTAAACTCAGCTGAGAAGTCAGAATCCTGCTCATGATGTTAATAGCATTAAAGAACTACGAGCAGCTTAAACTATGTGCACCACACCCAGGGGTGGCCATGGGTACCCGCATGGATCCAAGCAATGGCTGCCGCTTCGTAGGATATGCGGCACAGCCCCTCTTCCACAGCTACACCAGCACGATCCCCCAACCTTCATGTGAATGACTGCATCAGCACCATCTTGTACTCCAAAGAGGAACTCAGACAGATAATCTACTTCACCCACAGCTTCCAATCTGAACTCAAATTCACCTGAACCATCTCAGACACCTCCTTCCCCTTTCTGGACGTCTCTGTCTCCATCTCTGGCAATAAGCTCAGCACCAATTAGCCATTTCAAACCTAACGACTCCCACAGCTAACTCCATTACATCTCTTCCCACTAACCCACCCGCCCGCCCCTCCCAAGCAAAAATGCGATCCCACACACCCAACTCCTCTGCCGTGTCTGCTCCCAGGATGAACGATTCCATTCCAGGACATACCAGATGGCCTCCTACTTCACAATTTCCCTTCCTCAGGTGATCAACAACTCCCTCAATTGCATCTCCTCCAGTTCCCACGTCTGCCCCCAAACAAAGCACCTCCCCAACTACAACAAAGGTAGAGTCCCCCGGTCCTCATATTCCACCCCACTAATCTCCAAGTCCAACACATTATCCTCTGTCATTTTCACCACCCGCAGTCTGACCCCACCAAAATTATGTTTCCCTCCCCATTTCTATTCACCTTTCCCAAGGACTGTTCCCTCCCCAACTCCCTTGTTAGGTGCACATTCCCCACCAAACCCTCCTCCACACCGGGCACCTTCCCCTGCAGCCACAGGAGGTGCAACACCTGCTCCCACACCTCCCCTTTCACCTCCAACCAAGGCCCTAAAGAATCTTGCCAAATGCAGCAGAGATTCATCTGCATTTCCACTAACCTGATTTATTGCATCTGTTGTTCCTGATATGGTCTCCTCTATATGGGAGGGATCAATCAGGGAACATTTATGGTCTGTATGCTCCAATCAACCCCATCTCCATTTCAACTTCCCCAACAACATGTCCATCCTGGGCCTGCTCCACTATCAAAATAAGGCCACACACAAACTGGAGGAAGAACACCTCATCTTCGCCTTGGGAGCTTACAACCATACAGCCTTAACATAGAATTCACCACCTTCCAAATCTCCCCACCCACACCCCATCTCATCCCAGGACCGGCTTTCCATCCCACCACCCCCTTAACCTGACTCTACCTATCCGCTCCACCCTTCCCACTGACCAATCACAAATCATCTCCTACCTGCATCCACCTATCGTCATCCTACCTACCTTTCCCCCAGTTCCAGCCCCTATTTATTTTAGCCCGTTCCCCTCTCCAGTTACAATTAAAGGTTCCAACCTGAAGTGGCGACACTGTAGCTCCTCTGATGCTGCTTGACCTGCTGTGTCTTTCCAACTAACCATTGCCTACCATATTGCACATTTTAAATCAGAACTCAAATATCTAGCTCCCAATAAACCACTGTTAACTCTGTCAGTAATATTTCTTGTAGTAGGCCTAGCAATTAAAGATCTGCCACCAGCAAGGATGTATTTTTCTGTACATCTGCCTTATAATTTAAGTTTACATCAAGTTTACATCAAACTGGCTCCAAACTGAACAAATACACAAGATTGGAATTTACACTAACAGTGTTGGCTAAGCTGTCAGCATTCACCTCCGTTGCTCTTCTGCATCTGAACAACTACTTCTGAAGACCGCACACGGAGTTAGAAATCTGAAAATTGCTATTGATGATTCTATGCTTCCCATTGGGTGTGCTATTAAATTTCTTCAGTCTGCAATTAATTAGAGATCTGAGCTGAAGAGAACCCTTTTGTGCTGTTAGCCTTGTGGTAAAAAGTCTCAAAAAAAGTTATGTCTTGTTGAAAGGGACATAACGGAGGTTTTAAATACTGTTCAAAGTTTATAATCATCGAACAGTCTTGCTGGCCCTGCAAAACTACTTTTATATTTGTGAAAAGTAAAATTACTCCATTGGTATAAAAAAAATGATATTTAGTTTCTATATTATGGATAAAAGATTTATGTTGCTCTCAGAAAAATTTCAAGTGCAATCAGTGCATTTTCCATTCTGGTTTACTGTCTGTGAGAATACTCTGTGTGGTTATCTTTTACTCTGCTCAGTGACATCAGTGATGCAGGATGTTGACGGAATTATGCCATTTGGTAGTAGATTTGAATTAACATTAAAATGGAGTATTCATGTCACTGAGGTCATGAAATTTTTGTGGGCAGTTTTTGTGAGACCAGAAACAACCCCAATCACTTTGGTGCTGATTGTTAATCTTGGCCACCACAATCGTATGGAACATAACACAAAATGATCATTTAAGATAGTATAAATAGGACAAAACTAAATAAATCCATTTATTTATCACTGTTGACAGCACAGTGGCTCAGTGATTAGCAAAGGACAAAGAAAATTTACAGCCCAAGAACAGGCCCTTCCGCCCTCCAAGTCTGAGCCGATCGAAATCGACTGTCTAAACCTATCGCCCAATTCCTTAGCATCTGTATCCCTCTTGCTCCCCACCTACTCAGGCATCTGTTCAGAAGCACTTTAAATGAATCTACTGTGCCTGCTTCGACTACCTCTGCTGGCAAGGTGTTCCAAGCACCTACCAACCTCCATGTAAAGTATTTTCCACATCGATCTCCCTTAAACTTTCACCTCTCATCTTGAACGCATGACCTCTCATTATTGAATCCCTCACCATGGGAAAAAGCTGATTTCTATCCACCCTGTCTATACCCTTCACGATTCTGTAGACCTCAATCAGGTCCCTTCTCAATTTCCTTTTTTCTAAGAAAAACAATCCTAACCTACTCAAACTCGCTTCATAGTTAGCACCTTCCATACCAGGCAACATCCTCATAAACCTTCTATGCATCCTGCCCAAAGCATCCATATCCTTTTGGTAATGTGGTGACCATAACTGTACACAGTATTCTAAATGTGGCCGAACCAATGTCTTGTACAATTTTAACATGACGTGCCAGCTCCTATACTCAATACCCTGTCCAATGAAGGTAAGCATACCATATGCCTTCTTGACCACTCTACCCACCTGTGCAGCCACCTTTAGGGTACAATGGACCTGAACTTCCAGATCTCTGTTCATCAACTTTTCCGAAGGCTCTTCCATTTACAGTATAGTTCGCTCTAGAATTAGACTTCCCAAACTGCATCAGCTCACATTTGCCTGGATTGAACTCCATCTGCCACTTCTCTGCCCAACTCTCCAGTCTATCTATATTCTCCTGTATTCTCTGACAGTCGCCTATGCTTTCTCCTACTGTCGCCTATGCTTTCTCCTACTCCACCAATCTTTTGGTCATCTGCAAATTTACTGATCAGACAAACAATGCCCTCTTCCAGATCATTTATGTATATCACAAACAACAGTGTCCCCACAACTAATCCCTGTGGAACACTATTGGTCACTTTTCTCCATTTTGAGAAACTCCCTTCAACTACTACACTCTGTCTCCTGTTGCTCAACCAGTTTTTTATCCACCTAGCTAGAACACCCTGCACACCATGTGACTTCACTTTTTCTATTAGTTTATCATGGGAACCTTATCAAATGCCTAATGAAAGTCCATGTATATGACATCTACAGCCCTTCCTTCATCTATCAACTTGGTCACTTCCTCATGATCTCCCCTGCACAAAACCAAGTTGCCTACCACTGATAAGCCCATTCTTTTCCAAATCTAAATACAACCCTATTCCTCAGTACCTTCTCCAGCAACTTTCCCACCACTGACATCAGGCTCACTGGTCTGTACTTACCTGGAATATCCCTACTACCTTTCTTGAACAGGGGGACAATATTAGCAACCCTCCCCTCCTCCAGCAGCTCAGCTGTGTTTAAAGATGCAACAAAGATATCTGTCAGGGCCCCAACTATTTCCTCTCTCGCCTCCCTCAGCAACCTGCGATAGATCCTATCCGGTCCTGTGGATTTGTCCACCTTAATATCCTTTAGCCTACCCAACACATCTTCCCTCCTTATATCAATGTGATCCAGAGTAAACAAACTTCTATCTCTAATCTCAACATTCATCATGTCCCTCTCCTCAGTGAACACTGATGCAAAGCAGTGCTGCCTCACAGCACCAGTGACCCAGGTTCAATTCTACCCTAAAGCAACTATCTGTGTGGCATTGGCATGTTCATTCTGTGTCTGCATGGGTTTCCTCCTGGTGCTCCGGTTTCCTTCCACAGTCCAAAGATGTGTGCGTTAGTTTGATTGAAGAGTATCCCACACTAACCCTTCTACCACCCTATACCTGTAACCCTGTATTTCCCATGGCTAATCTACCTAGCTTGCACATCCCTGGACACTCTGGGCAATTCAACACAGACAAGGGAATCAGTATGGACTTGATGGGCTTAATGGCCTTCTTCCACAATATAGGAATTCAATGATTCTATGAATTTGAATACTGAATATTAATGTCTCACTTCTGGCTGTCAAGTCTCTACCAATTAAAGAACAGCAGATATTGTCAAATCTATGTTCCCTGTTCCCTGTAAGAAAAAAATGACCTTGCAGATAACATTGTTCTGCGTCACGCTAATATTGACAGCATCTATTGGGAACATTCTCACTCGCACAGTATTGACATTGTTTTAGATAGGCTCCCACAATACAACAATAGTTTATTAGAAATACAAGCTGCCCTGTCGGGTTTGAAAAGGAATGTTATTTACTTAACCCCATTTTTACAAATGGACATGTACTCAGACATCTGTCAATATTAAATATAAATAAAAACATAGTGAATGGATGAATAAGCAATTAAAAGATGTACGGCAAAAAAAAAGGACAGGCCCTGCTGTAGTACTTGGAATTGAATTGTGTGTTTGACCAAAGTTCTGTTCCACAGAACTAAATATTCCACCATTCAGGTAAATAGAAAATAAGCTGAAATGGTTAGAATTGGAAGTAGGAGAGAATGAAATTCAACACTTAAAGAAAAGGTTGTTGACCAACAAGCAACTGTTGCTTGTTCAGGACCATTAAACACTTTTGTTAAAAAAAAGGACCATCTTGAATTAAAGCGAAAAGGAAAAGTGCAAGTGAAACATTGCAGAAGAGAGGCAGTTGGCACAACTCAATATTTATCAGGACTTGGACATGATTTGCTCAGAATACCCTTCTTTAGATGGATTATGCAACCTACCCCTTCCAAGGTAGGAGTGGAGAAATTATGGATGAGACTGAGGAGTTTTTCTTAATTTACATTATACTATCATTTAACTGCACAGTTTTCTGATATGAAAAGTTAAAGCAATTTGGAGAATTACAATGTTGTTAACTGAATATTTTGCAGGTGATTCATATTGACTTAGCCCCTTATCTGAAACTGTTACAGTGCTACCTGAGTGTTCTCAAAATTCCGATGAATAATTAACCCTTGCTTCGACTGGCCACAGTGCATTGTAGAATATAAAGATATATTGCGTTAAGATTTTAAGTAGCAGTTCATCTGTGAGAAAGAAGTTTGGAAGCTATGATAGATCATAGAAGAGCAACTATGTAACATTGCTATGCCGCCACAATGTTATATATATTAAAATAAATCATTGCCACTGAACTACTTACAACTGCTTACATTCTATTACAAGTGCCTCCCTCTTTTACATTAATTTCTGAACCTCTGTCATTACTGCCTTTTGAATTTGGAAGGTGGCATTATTTCCTTTCAGCAAAACTTCTGAAAGACATCAAATGAATCATAACAGCACAATACAAACATTTTGTACTTGAAACAGAAAGTGGAGAAGCTCAGCAGATCTACCAACATCTGTGGAGACAGACAGAGTTCAACATGACTGTTCTTTGGTATGAGATTTTATTCAATTGCAGAGGACACACTAGAAAATATTTTATCTCCCTTGCCATTACATTGTTTATTGCTAATGCTACAATAAGGTGATAAGAGGAAAACAGACTCCCCTCTTAATACCTTCGGTTGGCCACCATCATTGAGTACAGTTATAATCACACTCTAATGAAAATTAATGAGCCAATTACAAGACATTCTTGAGTTAAAGAAATGAATTTTATTACTTACCAATCCCAAAAGAAAATTGACATCATCACACACGCAAGCACAGGTATAAAGTTTAAAGAGGAACAAGTGTTAAGTACAAAAGGAAGACAAAGAATAGGTAGTTTAGAAAGCCTTGAAAGTCTGTGAAGGTTTTAACCAGAGACCATAATTATTTTAACTGATATGTGGAATTCTCAGCAATAGCAAAATTTGTAACTATCCTTCTGGGTTCTGGGTGAACAGATATCTATTTGTGTTATCACAGGT
Organism: Chiloscyllium plagiosum; assembly: GCF_004010195.1. NCBI lineage: Eukaryota > Metazoa > Chordata > Chondrichthyes > Orectolobiformes > Hemiscylliidae > Chiloscyllium > Chiloscyllium plagiosum. Next base: position 37,388,075 of record NC_057716.1, read on the forward strand.
GCTGTTTCTTGAGGTGAAAATGTGTTACTGGAAAAGCGCAGCAGGTCAGGCAGCATCCAAGGAGCAGGAGAATCAACGTTTCGGACATGAGCCCTTCTTCAGGAAAGGAGGGCTGAAGAAGGGCTCATGCCTGAAACGTCGATTCTCCTGCTCCTTGGATGCTGTTTTTTTCTTTTTTAAAAAAGCATTTCAGTCCATGAAAGACCCTGTAAATTAAAAACCAGATCACAGAAGCTGAGTATTAATCGTCCATTTTTATGAATACCATAACAATGATGTTGTCTAGCCCATTGTCTACTGTCCGCAGGAAACAGACTTGTTGCCAATAGTTCATAGCACACCCCAGAGCACCATTCAATTCTATTTCACCTAGAACCTGTCCGGCTGCTAACTTGTGTGGTTCAATCTTTTCTCTCCTTGAGAGTACCAGTGGACACAGACAAAAACTACTTTGAGCTGTTCAGAATGCATGTTAATGACAATAGCACAGAAATCCAAGTATACACAGAATTTGGCACAAAGCTTGTATTGTGTGGAAGTAAATGCTGCCATGGAAGCTCTGTCAGCTGCTGTGATGACTCAGCCACAGGCCACCTTGGTATCCTGTCTGAAATAAAGGTAGCACAGAAGACCGGCATAGAATGAAAGGACCATGCGACTTGACAGGTGACTAGGCACAGACCTGCATTACAAACATATCAAAAGGAACAGAGCCTTCTCCACCATTCAATACAATCGTGGATCATCTGATTTTAATTTCAACTCTACATTCCTGCATATCCCCGATAATCTTCCAGTCTCTTGGTTATCAAGAACTTATCAATTTCTGTCTTAAAAAATATTTAAAGATTCTGCACCTACTGCCTTTTGAAGAAGGGGATTATAAAGACTCAACACTCAGACTAAAATGCATCCTCATTTCTGTTTTAAATAAGCAATCTCTTATTTTTAACTAGGACTCCTCATTCTAAATTCTCCCAGAAGAGAAAACGTTCTTTTTAACATCCATTCAGTCAAGTCCCCTCAATTAAGCCAACTCTGACTCTTCTAAAACCAGAGGATACAGGTCTAGCCTATTTAGCCTTTCCTCAGAAAGCATTCCACTCAGTCCAGGTACAGTAGTAGTCCATTAAACCTTCTATTCTATACTGCCTGTACTCACAAGCCAAAGTATGTGCAGTCAATGGCACAGGGAAGCCTGCCATATGGATGACAGTGCTCTTGTATTATACTTCATACAGTCCAGAGGGAAGAAGATGCAATTGTTTTTACTGAAATAGATCTCTATCATCAGTGTACTGGAAAATGATGATGTGGTTGAAGTAATTTACTGCATTCTGAAAAAACAGTATAAAATTGGATGGTAATTTTATCAGCAACAGGCATGCTAGGGCTCAAGATTTAAGTTCTGACTGCAGCATCAGACAGCACCTCTTATGAAGAGGGAATGAACGCATGACATTGCTCCCAAGTTAATAATGTTCCCTGAATACTCGCTGTGATACCTCCCACACTTTGACCACTTCCTCTATCTGACAGCTACTTCAGCTCTCTGCAGTTTCCTTGATGCTCCCCATTGCCAATTCCAAACACAATCCTATCAGACCATTCATGATGCAAGCAAACTATATCTGAAGCAACCACCAACAGTGCACTAGCAACATTTCCCTCTTTTTGACAAACTTTCTAGAGTAATAAAAGACAACAAAAAGCATCCAAAAGTTAACCAACAGCCTCAAGTACGGAGCACTAGCAACTAAGCTGCAACCTCCGAAATCATGCTAATCGGGGGTTCTATTTGTCAGTCAGCACCATGAGACACTTTTTGACTTCAGCACAAAGCAAATAAAATACTGGGGGCATTCAAATATTGAAAGTAGTTATTTATTCCCCATTTTAATATTCTCTATCTGCACTTCGGACACCAATGGAGCCACCTTCATCTATTTGGTCGATTCTCTTTTGAAATCTTCCCATTTCTCTAACAGTGAAACTGGAACTCTAGTATGTTTGTTAACATGCAAAAATAGGTGTCATACAGCAATTTACTAGACTAAGGTTTTTGCTGACACATCCAATTCCAAGCTGAATGACTCGCAAATGAATAGCATAACAACACCCAAACAAGCCATTTCTGGTTAAAATCAGCACTCTAATGCATAACAGAAACCAAAAGATACAGTTCAAAAACATGAGCTAAGTAACTTTACATTTAATTCATAAACAAATCCAGTTCTGCTGCTGTCTACCAATAGCACAATGTGCCAATTTCATACAGTTATTTACCCTAGGCAAATCATTTCAATTTGTAAACACTGAAAATATTATCCTATCTAAGCACATGTATTGCCTACAGCCCAAACATCCATCAGTGCTCAGAGTAACAGCATCGTTAATGGATCTCAGACTGATAGAGAAATTTAATAAACTAAACATTAATATTATAATCTGCTATTGCCACAAGTTGTGCCTTCTGCACTATTAAAATGATCTGATTAACAAACTCTCATGAGAAATTTAGGATTTATAGCATTTGATAAATCACCACTAATAAAATTAACTATATTTCAGGATGTGTTGAAAATAATTCAAAGTCTGGTAGATTATCCAATTAAGTTTAATCTAATTCTCTACTCCCTTAAGTTACTTTCTAGAACCGTTATTAATGCTGAACAGCTGACCAATACAGTACTTTGTATTTCATGTATTGGTATTCACAAAAAGCTTTTTACTGCTGAGGCAGTCTACATTATTCTGGTAAACAACCAAGAGATACAAAGGCCCAAGGCTAGATTCATAAATGGGCTATTTCAGAAATAGCCACCCCATTCAAAATACCAGCCGAAATACATTATACATACCTTTGCTTTTGCAGATGCCTTAGCATTCACAAAGTTAGTACATACAAGTTAATTTTTCCAACATGAATTCAATAGAAAAAGGACTAACTTCCAAAAGTATTTTTTCATCAAAAGGTCAAGAATCTAAGCTGAAAATCTGACACAATATGGACATTTTAATATCTAAAAGTTCTGAACAAATGCCTGACACTGCTTATGCTCAGTATTTTAATTCACACTCCATACAGACTAATTCCTAAGCTTTTAAATTAGCACTGAACAGTATTTGTTGAAATGTTGTTAGCTATATCTTCATTTTGGATGATTATCAATTCCTTAAAGCTATGCTATAAAAAATATGTCTGTTATGTTATTGCATAAGTCTCACTTAGATAAAGCAATTCAATGCATAAAGCCAACAACTGAAATCATCTCACCACAATCAATCAATCAACAATCAGTCAGTCTCTCCACCTCCCAAGAAATCACTGGGGAAAAAAAAATGCTTTCAGAAATTTGCATTTACTTAATTTTCATTCACTAATACTTACGATGGATCTGTCCTCATGACCCCATTCTGAATGTCTTCATGTGACCAAAATATATAAACTTCTCAGTAATTTTCTCATGACATATATAATGGGGGGGGGGGGGGGGTCTCTTGTGGTACAGTGGAAGTGTGCCCAGGAGACCCTGGTTCAAGTCCTACCTGCTCCAGAGCTGTGTAATAGCATCTCTGCACACAGTAATCATAAAAAGGTTTTACCAGGAAATGAATTCTAACATCATATTATTTGTTGAATAAGTTGAAACTATCCACTTAAGGTGACATTATTTTAATGTAAAATGAACAAACATAGCTTCAAATCAATCTGTAGTGACTTGTAAAATTTAAGAAATCCTGATCAGATGCATTCAAGAAATGCCTCTCTTCTCCTTTATATTTGAATTAACTTTGTATTTGTAAAAAAAAAAACAGGGTTTGACGTATTAGCTTCACTTGTATCTTTAAGGTTGATAATGAGTTTCTACATTTTGCAACATTGTCTAAATACGCACCTCAATTAATAAATCAACTAAAGCTGCTACTGACTAAAACAATCACACACTAAAATTAGGACTTTCCTACAGATAGATTACAATTAGTTATGAAGTTTTGCAACTGAAACTATCTACCCACTGCATCTAAAGGGGAAATTTATTATGATGTATAAGAATTAAACATTTTTCAATGATTCTGAGTCATTCAACCACAGGAAAGAATATTTCTTCCCCTCAATGACACAAAACTCAGTTCTTATAATGGATTTCATAGAATACTTTCATTCTTGGACATCTGATTCTTCCTCTAGTTCTCATCAGCATTTGTATTTACTGTCGACTTTTCCCACAGATATAGCAGTAATCATTCTGACAGGCTACTTTGTCATTCACTGTGGTGCTCTCTTTTTTTGCAGTGATTCAAGCTTTTGTTACAAAAAATATCATTTTGTAGGAAGCTAATGACTTTCTGAAATAATCCACACAGCAAATTAACAAATACTCTCTGTAAACAAAAAAAAGTATTACAGAATATTGATCAGTAAAAGTAGAGAGGGAAGACTATTTATGACAGAGTTATCTAGACTCTAAACATTAGCTTGCTCTCCCTCCATAGATGCTGTTGACCTGCTGTGATCTCCAGCATTTTTTTGTTTTCAGAGTATTTATGATGTCCAGGTGCCCAACTTTCAACTGAAACATTGTGACTTGCACATTCATAAGCTAAGTCAAATCAATATTAGTAATAAACAAAGTGTTTTGTTTTTATTTCAGATTTCCATTATTAGAAGCTTTTCCTTTTCATTTTAGGATGTTGTCTGTATTCAGTGACACGTCTTTATACACATTTGTTAACATTTACACAAGTTAAGATAATATTCTATCATTGTGCTCATTCTATGTGGCTCACTTAATTTCTTACAGGCAAAAGATTCAAACGTTCCAATTTTTCATAATTCTTTTTCATAATTCCTTCAAACATTTGATTATTGCAGCGTTTGCTGCCCCAAGTTCACTTTTGAAATGGAAGCAGTCTGATGCACTCTCTTTCTTTGATGTGCTATTTGAGGTATCCACAAATGGATTCTCTGCTGTCAAATGCGAGCTTACCCTCACTAGTCAGTACACAAGTTGACATTCTTATAGCTTCTAAGACAATAATTAGTTGAGCTTGTAACATGGCTCGTGTACATTCACTAGAAGCAACACATGCAGGGAGCCATTCTCTGCAAACAGGGGGAATATATTCAACACTGTTCCTTTTATGGATTATCTGGGGAGTTTTAGAAACCTTTAGCTTCCCATTTCTTTCTCCACGGCTGCAGCCAATCAGTCAACTTGCTAACCAATGAGTACTCTTGTGCAGTATTAATTGTTGTGACCATTTGAAACTTGGCATTCTTGCATTAATCCTGAGTGAGAAAAAGACAAACAACTTTGGTAGTAATGTCTCTCTTCCTAACTATAGCAACATTCTTAATTTTTCAGTATTTCAGTGTGCCTTTTCTTAGGGATTTCATAGAATAGTACAGCTTTGATGCCCACTAAGCATGTCTCTACCAACCTTTAGAAAGTGCAGTTTAATTTGTACCCCTTCCTTGCTGTTTCTAAAACCTTGACAAAATATTCCGCCTATAATCTACCTAATTTCCTTTTGAAATTTGCTACTGAATTAGCTAAAACTCTTTGTAGGCAATGCATTCCAAACTGTATGGGCCAAAAGAAATTATGACACCTTCAAATGATCATTTTGTTGGTCTCTTCAGGTTAACTATCCGTTCTGTTATTGTAAACAGTCTCTCCTCATTTGTCATGTAACAATCCAAAAATAAGCCTAATTCATTTACATTGTCTAATTACATGCCTTCTTCATAATGCAGCACAGTGGGGATAGAAGGAAAAGAGTTTCTATTTATTGCAATCAGTATGTAGTCCTTATTTCTTTCTTACACTTGGATAACAGGTTAACTCGATCGGTATTAAAAATCAGTTTATGACTACTTTTTGATAACATGCCACACATTAAGCTGCTTAATAAGAGCTCCTGGTGTTGGAGGCAGTATATTGGCATGGTTAGAGGTTAGCTAACTAATAGAAGACAGATAGTTGGTATAAGGGGGCATTTTCAGGATGTAGTGTTCCACAGAAATCATTGCTGGCACCACACTTATTTAGAATATAAATTAATGACTTGGATAAAGAAAGTGAATGTACTATAGCCATGTTTGCAGTGACATAAAAATAGTTTGGAAGATATGTAGTGGGGATGACATAACGAGTCTGCCGAGTTAGATAGGTTAAGTGTGTGGACAAAAGCTTGGCAGATTGAATATAACATGGGAAATGTGATGTTATGGCATTTTGGCAAGCAGAAGAGAGGAACTCAATTGCATTTAAATGGAGAAAGACTGCAGAAAGCAATGGAAAAGAGAGATTTGGGAGTCTTCATTCACGAAACACAAAAAGCTAGCATCGACTTTTAGTAGGTAAATGAAATGTTGGTCTTTATTTCAAAGGGAATGAGCACAAAAACAGAAAGGATTTACTAAAACTGTTCAAGGCACTTGTCAGACCACAGCTGGATTACTGTGAATAGTTTTGGGCCATTATCTAGGGAAAGATATACTGGCATTGGAGGCAGACCAGAGAAGGTTCACTAGGCTGATACCAGATATGGAAGGATCACCTTATGTGGAGGCCTTGAATAGGTTGGGCCTATATTTATTGGAATTTAGAGGAACGAGAGGCGACTTTATTGAAACTTACAAAATTCCTATAGACAAAATAGAAAGGTTTCCTTCCATTTATGACAGGCTATAAGACCAGAGGATATAATCTCAGAATATGAGGTCATAAATTCAAGATAGGGTTAAGATTAACAGATTTTTAGCCAGTAAGGGAATCAAAGATTATGGAGAAATGGCAGGAACATGGAGTTGGGAATTATTGGATCAGCTATGATGTCATTGAATAGCAGAGAAAGTTTGATGGGCTACTTTTGCTTTTACAACGTATATCTTATATCTTCCAATAAATTCTATTAATACCTGCAAGTCATAATTTCAAAAGACACATTTAATATCACTAATTTTCATCCCCCAAAAATGCAAAAAAAAAAGACTTGCATTTTTATAATGCTTTATGTCACTCAAAAAACATCACAGATGGTGCATCACAGCATTTCACATATGTTTGTTTATTTTGGAAAACAGAATTCTAATTATAACCATAACAGTTGATTTTTAAACCCATAACCAGCAAGGAAGTGAAAGACCTGTTAATCCATTTTTTTTGTGGTATTAATTCAGGCTTTACTGCAAACTGTGCTGCGGGAACCCAAACTAACAGATGGATTTAATGTTTTTTTTCACAAGAGAAGTTTTAAGTACCTGCCACAAAGTACAAATCTACAATATCTTGAAGAAAAAAACTGAAATACGACAAATTTAGCCAAGCTGCCATTTTCTTTTGCTGAAGAGTCTGAATATTGTGAAATATTTAGTGCATAATAAGAAGCACTGCCACTTAAGTAATTTGTACTCAAGATTCCAAAGTATCTGTCGTCATCACATTGCCGACCATTCTGAGGTCAAACTTTGAACATTTACTACTTCATTCATAACATACAATGGTCAAATTCTTAATATGGAAGTCTCTCACTGTATCACCTGGCTGATTTCCAAGCTAAGAAACACAAAGTGACTGCTATCCATTGAATGGAGATATATAATGATTTCTCAGAAATTTCTCAGAAAAACATCAAAAAGTGCAGCACAGATATTTTGGGCCCCTCCCAATTCTTATCAATAAGAGATCACATTAACAAAGTGGTCTCACAAAGGTTTTACATTTCACAGTTTGAAGTGCAATTGCTAGCAGCATTAGTGACAACATCCATTCACAAAACTAATTCTTAATGTTATAAAAATGTCAATAGCACAGCACAAAATAAAATATGCATTCATGCAAGGGAGTAACCAGACATTACTAGATTTCTAAGGCCACTCTCCTCCCAATAATAACCAAACAACTGATGTAAGTTAAAATTATCCAGTTACATAGCATGCAATCTCAGGATTACTTTGAAGCCACAATGATAAAAAGAGCAGTTTTGGACTCTGATATTTAGAGCCAAACTTTTCTCCCCACCACGTTGGTGAGGAGAGGTGGACAGATATGCACATTTGCATGACTAGCAACTTTCTACCTTTCTTTTTTCTACAAAGAGTTTAATGTGGGGAGAGATGGAAGGGTCCAGAGTTGCCAGGCACTCCATTTCTCTCCTACCTGAAAGAGTAAGTTGCTGCTCTTGTGAAGCTTAAGGTCATAGGAGCTTCCTACTGGCTTTTCAGCATTAAGAGATTTTCAGCAAGTCCATTCTCTAGCCACTAATTGTCAGATCAGGACAACGTGATTGTTTCCTAGACAGTGAGGGATCCGAACCTCATTTGAGTTCGAAGTTGGGTCCCAGTACAAATCCTTGCATTTAGACTCTGATAGTATTGTAACTGATTTTAATGTGTTACCATTGAACTTACAACTGCTAAAAATCAAGATTGTGGCTCAAGTCAACATATTAAATAACCTCTTAAAAAAAAACTAAAACAGGAATTGTTGGAGAAACTCAACAGTTCTGGCAGCTTCTGTGAAGAGAAAGCAAAGTCAAGGTTTCAACTCTAGTGACACTTCATCAGGACTAATAGTAATGAGGTAAAGGTGGTATACTGTATATGCTGGAGACAGGTGGGGGGCTGGGGGGTAAAGGATTGAGGATAGGTGGAGATGGAATCCAGAGGGAGAGAAGGACAGTTAGGCAAACAATGGTATTTCAGGGAAAGAGAGAAATTGATAAGGTGGGCCATGAGTAGGTGAAAATGGATTGGCTGTGCTGAAAGCAACCCGTGTGATGGGTGTGGGGCTAGGTAAAATTCACGGAAGATGATGTTCAGGACCCAAAATTATTGAACTCAATATTGAGCCCTGAAGGCTGCAGGGTCCCCAAATGAAAATGAGATGCTGTTCTTCCAGCTTGTGCTAAACCTCACTGCAGCACTGCAGCTGGCCCAAGACAGAAATGTTCACCAGGAAACAGAGTGTTGAAATGGTAGGCAACAGGAAGTTTGAAGTCAATTTTGTGGACAGAACATAGGTATCCTGCAAAGCAGTCACCCAGTCTGCGTTTTGTCTCCCCAGCATGGAGGAAACCACATTATGGACAGCAAGTACAATAGACTAGATTGAGTGAAATGTGGGTAAATTGCTGCTTCACCTGTTCTTGGTTTAATACATTTTAAGATAATATTTATTATTGCTGTTAATTACTCCTGTATGTAATTTTTTCTAGTTCAGAAAAATGCGGAGGTGGGGGGGGGTGGTGAATGAAGACGGCAGCATGTTATATGTAGTTTTGACTAGCATGGAAGGTAATGGTCAGGAAACATTAGGGGTGGGAACAAAATGTACTAAATGTTTTAAAATACATTGACTATTTAAGAAGAATAAGCAAATTTGCATTTATATTGCTTACATCCCAAACAATTTACTATTGATTAAGTATTATTTCAGAAAGTTATCACTGATGCAGTATTGGAAACATAGTCACCAATTTGTAGCCAGCAAAGTTCCAGAAACAGCAATGAAATAAACAACACTTATTTCAGAAGTGTTGTCTGAGGAATAAATATTTACCACCACGACATCAATAAAACTTCCCTGTTATTTTTCAATAATGTCATGGAATGCTATAATTTACCTGAGAAGGTAAACAGTTTAATGTCTCACCAGTGCTGCATTCCCTCATGACATCATTGTATTGCTAAACTTGATTCAGTACTCAAATCTTTAGACTGGATCACAAACTCGTAACTTTCTGACTGAAGGTAATATTGCGATTGTTAACTGAATAGGGTTGAACATTTGGCATTGAACATCTCATACATTATCATCCCTTTAATGAAAGGTATTGATGTAGTTAGTTTCAAACATTCTAAGTCACCTTAACAGCACTATGGTGTGCTTCTCTTAGGTAGGCAACTGACTTCCTAAAAAAAACTTAAAAAGAGAATGGCCAGGTTAACCGTGCTCATTTGATCAAACCCTTTTCAAATACATAAATGTTGACAGAATAATTACTAATTCAAGAAATCATCTCAAAGTGATTTTTGTAATATATTTGCTTCAAATTAATTTCATCAGCAGTCACCCTCTCAGCTGTAGTTTTACATGATTATTTAAATCGATGCATGAATTTTTATACAGTACCTGTCTTGTCAAATTCAAATTGTTCGCAGTTGCCGGCCCCATTGTTCCAGGGACACTTGTATACTGCCCCACCTTCGACTATGTTTGGCTGAGAAGTATTTGCTTTTGGAGCTCCAACTAAAATATTTATCCTGGTACGAATATAAGAAAAAGAAAAAAAAACAGCGGTTAAAGCCTTTGTTCTATTTGCTGTATTGTCACCTTTCTGCAAGTATGTTATTCTCGTGCAATGTAACGGATGTCATATACAGCTGCGATAACTCAAGTTATACACAGATCTGCAACAAGCTTTGTACAGATACCATTATTGTTAAAATTTGACTGAAAATGATATACGAATACTTAATGATCACAAGGTTTTTTTCTTTCATTTCGTAAGATGTTGAGCCGTTGTTACAAACGGAACAGTTCACTAAAACAGTATTCATCGCACTTCAGCGATAACAGCATTTACAGACTTAACGTTTATGTTGTTGGAAGAACAAACTTGGTTCACAGTTGAAAAGTTTCCAGGCGACATCCCCCACTTTCCCCCACCCCGCAATACTTTAAATCTCTTACTGTGTCGGGACAGGTGTGAAAAAATCCACAGCAAATCCGAAGTAACTGCCCGGGGGTCCGGAATAAACAGACGGGTTGGTGGTGTCCAAATTAAACCCATAACAACACGAGAGGGTGAATAAGAACACTGCCAGCGCCCAGCGTCCAATGCCTGTAGCTGCGGATGCCATTCTTGTTCCGCTTGTTGTGTTCGCCTTCCAAACTGCGGCAGTTCAGTCTGAGAGCTTCTGAGGACTCGCTGTTTTATTAACGAGGTGGACGGTGACTGTACCGACGGGCCGCGGTTTGCCCAGTCAGCCAGCCCCCAACCCAGCCCCCACTTCACTGCTCTTGCTGGGAGGGCAGCTGCTTCGCTCCCAGACTATGACTCAAAACTCGGATTTAGAATACAGGCCTGGCGCTGCCAGTGGCAACAGAACCCCGGCCTGGCGCTACCAATGGCAACAGAACCCCGGCCTGGCGCTACCAATGGCAACAGAACCCCGGCCTGGTGCTGCCACTCGCGCACCGCTCGTGTCAGGAAGTGAAGTGAGAACGATGTCGGATGTGAATAAGGCGGTGTTTCCCCGACCCTGGGTATAAAGGCAGCTTTCCACCGACGTCTTTCTGCAAGAAGAGCTCCACCCAACCAGACGTCCCGCAACTTAATGCCTGTCATACTTCCCCCCCCACCTCCCGGTCTCCTACACTGCACATTCCTGCAGACAACTGGGACGGAACAACCAAACGGCTGTTTCCAGGAGATCAGATCGGGCTGATGCTGTGGGGGTAGAACAAGGTGTCGCTGCACGCTTCTGTGAACACGTTTGATTCAATTACACAGATTTCTCCCAGGGTATAAAGAAAAGGACAAAGGGCCAGAGAACCTCAGCATCTGTAGAGAGAGAAAGTTAAGTTTGGTATCCCGCAGGACCCTTCGGTTTTCAGATCTCCGCAATAGTTTGTTGTCGTATAAATGAAACAGTTAAAGCAAGCGACTTGTACAGTATGACCTCTTAATGGCCCCTAGAGCCAGCGCTGGTAAAATATATGACAACTATTTAAAACAGGCCTCGTAACTAATCTAGCTGTGGTGTTTACTTTTAGGATACCTGTACATTGTAAACCAAGCGAAATGCATCTCACGTGATGACGTTGAGGTTGCTGCATGATGTGTGGGATAAACGGGATATTGATATGCAATGTAAGAGTAATAAGAAAGATTTTCTTTTTTTTGTGTGGTTAGCAAGATTTAACTAGATGCCACAGGGTTTGGTGCTCAGACCCGATATATTTACAACCTATATTAATAACTTGGTTGCAGGGATAGAATATACTGTAGCCAAATTTGCAGATGACGCTAAAATAGACCAGAAAGTACATTGCAGTGAAGAAATAGAAAAGAAATTGCATATGGGTATGGATAGGTAAGGTGAACGGGCAAACATTTGGCCGATGGTGGATAAATGTGAGGTTAAAAACAATAGAAACGCAACTTGTTATGCAAATGGCGAGAAACCACAGAGTGCTTGGTGCAGAGAAACTTCATCAATGACTTCTCCTAAACCATAAGATCAGAAGTGCGATTGATTGCAGTAATTCAATTGTGTTCATCTCCATTCACAATTCTTCTGTAATTAAAACAAAAATAGGAAAAAAATGGAGAAAGTCAGATGGATTGGCAGTATCTGTCAAGAGAAAAACAGTGAAAGACTACCCCTTTATCCCAAAAATCAATCTAATGAACCTTCCACATTGTACACCATCTGCTTTTTTTTTGCCTACTCAAACTATCTATACATCTTTGCAAACTCTTTTGGGTGAATTTTAGCAAATAACATAAATTTCAGGAAATTTCATCAAGGGTTTCTCTCCATGAGTTGAGTTTTATGATGCAATTCTTCATAGTTCACCCCATTATGTATGCATGAAGTATGGCACCAGCAGTGGAAATACTTGAAACTGCCATGACCTTCCAACTTTCCACCACTGACACCATATTTAAAGCCCAGCTGTCAACAGGTAAATCACTGTCAGCTGCAAATAGCCCTTTTCAGTACACATAGTGGAAGAGAAATGAAAAGGGACAGTTCTTGAGGGACATATATGGCATGGTGACGCTTCATTGGAAATAGAAGCTGTCCAATCATTGTAATTGCATTACAAGAAACAAGTTACAGGTTGATTAACTGTCCTTAGTGCCATACCATGTTAAAACTGTGTCTGAAGGAGTGCTACTCTTTCCCTGACCTTTCCAAGCATCTGAACCACACCTTTGTGAGACATTTCGTCTGCTCCACAATAGATTCAGAATGGCCCCTGTTCACAATGGGCTGCATTATATTAACATTCAGTATCAGTCAGGGGTATAAATGAGTAATCGGCCATGGTTTTAGAGGATAGCCCAGGTCTCCCTGTAGCCATCCTTGTCAGGCATCTGGCCTGTGAAACAAAGCAGAAACATGAGAGTTCTCAAGGATATAGGCATCAAGTCAACTCCCACTGTACCTGACACAGACTTAAGTGGTAGCGATAATCACAGATGAGTGTGTATTGATGGAATGGAACCCTGTTCTTTTAATGCAGTCAGCCATGTTGTGATATGGTACTCTGAATATGACGTATATACTGTCTATATATAGCCTGTATGTGAGGAAGCAAACAATAATTACCAAAGCCTACTACACAAGGTGCAGCAATGACCTTGTCACAAGAAATTGAGGTAAAGTGATGTGTTCGAGTCATAGCACAGAGATAGGCCCTTTGGCCCAAACTGGTCCATACCGATCAAAATGTCTATCCAACACTAACCCCGTTTTCCTGCACTTGGCCCATATTCTTATAATCCTTTTATATTCATGTATTTGTCCAAATGCCTTTTAAATGTTATTAAAGTACCCACCTCAGTCACTTCCGCTGGCAGCTCATTCCATATGTGTACCACCCTCTGTATAAAAATGTTGTCCCTCAGGTTCTTTTTTATTCTTTCCCCCAACCCTAAACTGATGCCCTCTAGAACTTGATTACCCAACTCTGGGAAAAATTGACTACATTCACTCTATCCATGCCTCTCATGATCTTATACACCTCTATAAGGTCACCCTACAGTCTCCCATGCTCTAAAGAAAAAAAGTTCTAGCTTGTCCAAGCATGTCTACTTATAGCTCAGACCATTGAGTCCAGGCAACATTTTTGTAAATTTCTTCTGGACTTTTTCCAGTTTAATAACATCCTTCTGATAGCAAGGTGACCAAAACTGAACACAATACTCCAAGTGTGGCCTCACCAACGTCCTGTACAACTGCAACATAACTTCCCAACTTCTGTACTCAGTGCCCTGACTGATGAAGGCCAGTGTACCAAAAGCCTTCTTCACTGCCCTGTCTACCTGTGGCTCCACTTTCAGAGAACTGTGAACTTGAACTCCAAGATCCTTTAGTTACACTATACTCCTTAAGGCCCTATCATTCACCATGAAACTCCTACCTTGATTTGACGTCCCAAAATGCAAAACCTCAAACTTATGTGTTCTTGCACAAATTACATTGCTGACAGCCTTGTTACATTCATGGGTTGAGCACTGAGAGATCCACACAGATTCCCAGTGGATTCCTGGAGACAGCCAATTGTATAAAAATTTAGTGCAGCTGTCACCTTGGTAGTAACTGGGATAGAATGGCCACTAACCTCTCCAGTTAATAAGTCCTGATCCAGTAGATGACATCTGGAACATTGAGAAACATCCTCAGTCTGTGGTAGCAATACACCTCATGGAGGGAATGACATATGGGATAATAGACCTCCTGCAATTCCCTGAAGGGAACTTCACCTGCAACATCTCTATGCAAAGGCTGTTCAGCAATGATCAGCATTTGCTGCTTGTCTATTTGCACTTACTGCATTTGTTTTTCCTTAGTTTTTCTGCAGCTTTGTGGCACCATAGCCACAGTAATGACAAATCCTGCTGGTGTGGGATCTATCGGTAACAGTTCCAAGGAACTTATGTGGAAAGTATCAGAAACAGAAGAGGTGCTTATGCTATAACAGTCAGTATTTGAATCAAAAACTTTTGGTAGTCCAACAATGTCCTTGATATGGAGTAATTCCATGTCGATCCTTAGAAATTCTTCAGGGTAGTGTCTTAAGATCCAACCATCATCAGCTGTTTCATCTATAACCTTCCATCCATCATAAGGTCAGAAGAAGGGATGTTTGCCAACGAAGGCACAATGTTCAGCATCATTCACGAGTACTCAGATACTGAAGCAGTCCATGTTCAAATGTAACAAGACTTGGACAATATCCAGGTTTGGGCTGACAAGTGACAAGTAACATTAACATAACACAAATGCCTGTCAATGACCATCTCCAATAAGAGACAATATAACCACTGGTGGGCGGCACGGTGGCACAGTGGTTAGCACTGCTGCCTCACAGCGCCAGAGACCCAGGTTCAATTCCCGCCTCAGGCGACTCTCTGTGTGGAGTTTGCACATTCTCTCCGTGTCTGCGTGGGTTTCCTCCGGATGCTTCGGTTTCCTCCCACAATCCAAAAATGTGCAAGTTAGGTGAATTGGCCATGCTAAATTGCCCGTAGTGTTAGGTGAAGGGGTAAATGTAGGAGTATGGGTCTGGGTGGTATACGCTTCGGCAGGTCGGTGTGGACTTGTTGGGCCGAAGGGCTTGTTTCCACACTGTAAGTAATCTAATCTAATCTCTAATCACTGCTCCTTGACATTCAATAGCCTTACCATTACTGAATCCCCCACCCTCAACTTCCTGGGGGTGACCATTGACCAGAAACTCAACTGAACTCACCATACAAACACAGAGGCCTCAAAAGTAGGTCAGGGTTTAGGAATACTGCAAAGAGTATGTCACCTCCTGACTCCCCAAAGCCTGTCCACCATTAACAGGACACAATTATGAGTGGGACACTAGCCACTAGTCAGAATGTGTGCAGTTCCAATAACACTCAAGAATTTGACACTATCAAGGATAAAACAGCCTGCTTGATTGGCAGCACATCCACAAGAATTCCACTACATTCATCACCAAAGATCAGTAGCAGCAGTGTGTACGATCTACAAGATGCACACAGAAATTCGCCCAAGATCCTTAGACAGCACCACCCAAACCCATGACCACTTCCATCTAGAAGGGCAAGGACAGCAGACACATGGGAACACCAGCGTCTACAGTTGCCCCTCCAAGCCACTCACCTTTCCTTCACTATTGCTGGGTCAAACTCCTGAAATTCTGTCCCTATGGCCATTGTGAGCCTATCTATCACAGTCGCTGCATGGATTCAAGCAGGTAGCTCATCACCACCTTCTCAAGAGCAACTAAGGATGGACATAAATGCTGGCCTAGCCAGTGACAACCATGTCCCTTGAGAGAATTAAAAAAATCTCCAACAAGGGTGAGCATGGAATGCCTGTCCATGAGTCTATGATACAATGAGCTTTATTTTGTTGTAAATTAGAGTGGTGCTGGAAAAGCACAGCAGGTCAGGCAGCATCCGAGGAGCAGAAAAATCGATGTTTCGGGCAAAAGCCTGATGAAGGGCTTTTGCCCAAAACATCGATTTTCCTGCTCCTCGGATGCTGCCTGACCTACTGTGCTTTTCCAGCACCACTCTAATCTAGACTCTGGTTTCCAGCATCTACAGTCCTTGTTTTTACCTAGTTTATTTTGTTGTATGCAACACAAACACAGGTAAGAGATATGAATATTTTTAATCAACCTGTCCAGATATGACCATCTCTGAGACAGGTGGGACTTGAACATGGAACCTTTGGCCCAAAAGTAGGGATACCACTACTACATCACAACAGCCCCAGTAGAAGGTTGATAGTATGGTGAGATTGCTAAAACCTTGCCTGTGATTACTTCTGCTTCACAGATATGATTATAAGAAATTAGTAATGACCAATACCATGTGCAAGATTTCTTGTGGCCAGGACTTATAACCTCAGCAGTTAATCACTGCGCATGTTTCATATACAGGACCCTATAATTACAGATATCTTCAACCATTGTGCAAGTGCCAGATTCATGTAATTGCCTTTTGAAGGGCCTCCCGTCACTCACAAGTGGAGCCCGCTTCCTCAGACGGACAAAACTACTTAACTCTACCCACTTTAGGTACAGGCAGCCATTTTCCATTTATATTGCAGATAGAAGGGAATACACATCATGCTTTGCAGAGTAAGCCACAGGCTCAGCCTAATAATCCAGGGGACATCCCAAATCTTCCTGTTCCTTGCTGTTAACTCCATCAGTTCTAAGCTTCCACATGTTTCCACCCAACTCTTTCACTTAAGTCTTCATCTCTCAACATTATCCCTTGAGCTCAAGCATATTGCTCAGCCATGTGATACATTTCAAAGGCAGTGTGGTGGTAACTGTTGATGACTCTCCTTCCTACAGTAACTTATAAACTCCAATGCACCACCATTTCTCACTGTTAAATGTTGAGTTGTCCCCTTCACAATTACTGTCTCGTGTACATCCCAGAATGCTGCCTCTGATCACTGCAATTTACTTCCTCAGCTTCCTTACCACAGCAGTGACCTCTGATAATCCACTTTGATTTTCAGTGGACAGGCCCTTCAATCTAACAGTGACCCAATATCACAACATCCAACTGACGCGGAAGGGCAACCCCAATTGATAAGTATCTGGAAACTTGACTGATCACTTTGCAGTTCCCTGTCTGACCTACCACCAATCATTTAACTGGTTTCACTGCTGGACTGTCCATGGCCCACTCTCACATTGTAGTGGTACAGAACTCTTGGCTGCCCAAAAAACATACTGTCATGTCCAAACACCAAAATTGAGAAGGATGCTGCCATTGACTTACTGTGATAGAACTCCTGAATGATGACAGTTTCTTGAGAACTTAACGGAGTACTGCCCCGCTTAGACATGATCATTTAGTTGAAATACATACCTGAGGTACACCCTGTTCCAATGCATGAGATGGGTTTTTGTCCCTGTGTTCAAAGCAGCCTGGCTGCAAAATTACAATGAAAGATGTTGATGCAATGTTGCATTAAAATAGATAACTCTATTTTGAGTTGGAGATGTTCCATGAAGATGTTACATGTGCAATACCACCTCTGTGGTTGAGGGAGTGATTTGCAGGTGATCACTGCCCATTCCGCATACCCTGAGATGTTGGGGACTTCAGGCCAAGATGGAAGTGTAAAGAAGCAAGTAGTAAGCTGAAGCTGCCAGATACCCACTTAAATTTTCATGTCAGAAATTGTCATCATCTAGTTTCTTTCTAACATGCAGAAGAATGACAAATTGAATAGAATGAAATATGAGTTGGTAATAATGAGACATAAATAAATGCAAACAGGCCTCTTGCTGCTCACTACTGAGATTCTTGTCTTGCTTTCAAAACCTGGTGTGGAGAATTAGACTTTTTTTCTCAACATTGAGAATCTAATTTTTCTGAGTTTGTCACATATTTCGAACAGACATGCCAATCTGTCTTGTCTAAGAGTGAGGAAATTTCAGCCCATTGCATCATCCTCAAGACTTGCTTTTGTACCATCTTTCTATCATCAGTGAATTTTTTGCCAGTTTCTGGTGGATTCCTTTATTTATATCATACACAATGGAGGCTCCAGCATTGATCCTCAGGGAACTCCAATTACAGTTGTCAACCTGAATTGATCTATGAATCCAAAACTTTCTCGTTCCTGTTAGCCAATCATGTACCATACTAATAAATAACAATTAGCTCTTATTGCAGGAACTGTTGACGTAGAATCTCATCAATTAGTTTTGGAAATTCTAATTTCCAAAAATTAGCAATCTACTGCCTTCTTTTTATCCACCCTGTTGCTATATCCTCAGAAAACCTTACTAAATTTGTAAGACGTCATAGAGTATATTTGGACAGTTTCCTAGAAGAATATGTTGTGGATCCAATCAGAGATCTGGCTATTTTGGACATGGTGATGTGTAATGAGACAGGTTTAATAAATGTTCCCAGAGTAAAATATTCCCAAGGAATTAGTAACCATAATATGGTCAGATTTAATGTTTAGTTTGAGAGTGAGAAACTTGGATCAGAAACAACTGTGGTAAGCTGAGGTAAGGGTATTTATAAAGGAATGTTTCTCAACATTGAGAATCTATTTTGAGAGCTTGTTGAAGTAGACTGGGAAAGCAATTTAGCAACAAAGGTGAACAATGATAGATGCTTAAGCAAATATCATTGATTGCTTCCCACCTCTCGTAATGCAGAGTAAATTTGCCCTTCAGAATTGCTTCCAATTATTTCCCTACCACTGAGGTTAGACTGATTCACCTCTAATTTCTTGGTTTATCCTTTTCTCCCTTTTTGAATATTGGCACCACATTGGCTGTCCTCTAGTCCTCTGGCACTTCTTTTGTTGCCAGACAATAATTGGAAATTATTTCCCAGTACCACTGCTGCTTCTTCCCTTGCCATTCCATTTGGCCCTAGAGGTCTATCTACTTTTAAGTCTACCAGGCCACTGAGAACCTCCTCTCGAACTATGTTCATTTATTTAATTCTATCATCAATCTTCTCCATGATTTCTACATCCAGACTGTTCCTCTCATAAGTGAACACTGATCCAACATATACATTTATTACCCTAACTACATCCTCTTGCTCTATGCACAAATTGCCACTGTGGTCCTTAATGGGTCCTACTGTTTCCATCATTATTCTTTTCCCTTTAATATATGTATAAAACAACTTCAGATTTTCTTTTATTTTACTTTCTAGTATCCTTTCATTTCTCAAACTTTTAGCTGTATATTCCCGGCCATCTAATGTTCACAGGATTTGATGGTCCCACCCTTTTTCTGATTTGTAAAATGTTAGTCTTTTACTCTCCATATTTCCTTCTTAAATGTACCTGATTATTCTAAGACAGAAATGTTAACTGCTTTCTCTCCATAGATGCTGCCTGACCTGCTGTTTTTTCCAGCAATTTCTGTTTTGTTTTATCTGAAAATACTTGCTCCCAGTCCAGCCTAGACAATTCATATCTAATCTTATTAGAATCAGCCTTCCCCCAATTGAGAACTTTGATTTCAGGCTCATCTTTATCCTTTTCCATGGCAACCTTGAATCTAACAGATTAATGATCGCTATCTGTCTATTTCCCCAATTATACATGAACCACTTGCCTAGCTTCATTACCTAAACTTAATTTCAAGGCCATCTCCTCTCTCATAGGGCCTTCCATATACCAGCTTATAAAGATATCCTGGTTGCATTTTAATAATTTCAGTGGCTCAGTGGTTAGCACTGCTGCCTCACAGTACCAGGGTCCCAGGTTTGATTCCAGCCTTGGGCAACTGTCTGTGTGGAGTTTACACATTCTCCCCGTGCCTGCGTGGGTTTCTTCCGGGGCTCCGGTTTCCTCCTACAGTCCAAAGATGTGCAGGTCGGGTGAATTGGTCATGCTAAATTGCCCATAGGTTAGGTGCATTAGTCAGAGGGAAATGGGTCTGGGTGGGTTACTCTTCGGAGAGTTGGTGTGGACTTGTTGGGCCGAAGGGCCTTTTTTCACACTGTAGGGAATCTAATCTAATCTAATCTAATCTAAAAAAAATAGTTTATAACTCACAAGAAAAATATATATCAGTGTGGAGGTAAGATTCTAGGAAAGGGATGAATGAATTATGGTAAACCCAGCAAGTTAAAAATAGTATTAAATTGGGGAATAAAACAAAGTTGCAAAAATTAGTGGTAAACACAAGGGCTGGGAAAGATTTAAAAACAAAGGAAAGATTACCAAAAATAATACAGTGGGGTAACAAAAACCATAAAGGAAACGAGCAAATAATATGAAAATGAAGAGGAAGAGTTTTTTTAAATACATAAAAAGGAAGTGAGAGACCATTTGGACAGAGATTTCTTGGAGAGTGAGACTTAGGGACCTGGTTTCAATTCACACCTTGGGTGACTGTGTGGAGTTTGTATATTCTTTCTGTGTCTACGTGGGTTTCCTATTGGAAATCAGAAAGGAAAAACAGGAATTGCTGGAAAAACTCAGCAGGTGTGGCAGCACCTGTGAAGAGAAAGCAGAGTTAACGTTTCAGGTCCAGTCTTCTTCTGAACCCAAGAAACCTTAAATGTTAACCCTGCTTTCTCTTCACAGATGTTGTTGAACTAGCTAGGATTTTCCAGTAATTTATGTTTTGTTTCATTAAGGGGATATCATACCTGACAAATGTTTTACAATTCTCCAAGAGGTAACAAGCAGAGTACATAAAGGAAAACCTGTACGTATAATATATTTGGATTTCCAAAAGATGTCCAACAAAGAACACCATATGAGGCTACTAAATAAGATGAGCCCATGGCGTTGGGATATATATTAGCATGGACCAATACAAGACAGAGAGTTAGGATAAAGGGGAAAGTTTCAGGATGACAACCTGCAAATAGTGGCCTGCCATAGGGATCAGTGATGGAGCCATAATTGTTTGCAGTTTATATCAAGGATTGAATGAGGGAAGTAAATGTATGATAACCAAGTTTATGGAGGACACAAAATGAGGGAGACAAGTGATGATGATGTTACACTCTGGTTATCATTACCCTTCACTATTGCCATGTCATTTTTGTTTAACTTGCCAAATTTGTCCCTGATGTAAACCCCCCTCCACCTCTATCATGTTATCTCCACAGCTCTTGTTATACATCTCATCAATAAAGTTGTCTCAGCACATTTCAGGTGAAGGCCATTTCAACATTACAGTTCCCTCTTTGTTAAGATTGGATTCATGGATCAGTGACTATTATATTCCCCAAACGTTCAACTCTCTGATCTTATTGTAGTCCTTGTAACATTGCGCAATCTAGTCAAGACACGCTCTATTTACCCTTCAGTGCCTTTCTTGACCATTGCTTCAGGGTCTCTGCTTTTCACTGGGATGTGGTCATTTTCAAGCACAGGAGTTGATCCCAAGTCCACTATGAGAACTTTCACTTTGTTTTCTTACTGTTTCACCCATTATGCCTGTTTTATATTTTCCATCATGTTTTGTCCATCATCTTGGACATTCAGTCAATATTTGAACTTGCCACTGGCTTTCCCTGTGAAAAGGTCATGTTTCCCAATTCACAGGAACCTTCTTGTTGTGGTGTGTGTGTTACCTGAGTACCCTATCTAGGCAGTTATCCTTTGGATACAGTAGCCAGATACAGGGCGGCACAGTGATTAGCACTGCTGCCTCACAGTGCCAGAGACCCGGGTTCAATTCCCACCTCAGGTGACTGTGTGGAGTTTGCACATTCTACCTGTGTCTGTGTGGGTTTCCTCCCACAGTCCAAAAATGTGCAGGTTAGGTGAATTGGCCATGCTAAGTTGCCCGTAGTGTTAGGTAAAGGGGTAAATGTAAGGGAATGGGTCTGGGTGGGTTGCACTTCGGCAGGTCGGTGTGGACTTGTTGGGCCGAAGGGCCTGTTTCCACGCTGTAAGTAATCTAATCTAATCTAGCCTTGTCCTGAGAGCTAGTACTATTCTGACTCTTGCCATTTATCCCTTTATTTAACTTATCCACTATTACTCATAACCATTAAACATATGAATGTATTCACACAGGGTATCTCATAGCTTTCTGTTAATAGCTCAGATTTTGTAACCTTATAATTAATCCCAATTAAATCAGATGAATCGACTTCAATAGTTTGATTACTATGTCAGAATACCACAGTCTTATCATCACATCATATCACTTTATCCAGATCATGCCACTCCTGCTGACTCTCTTTTCTGGTATCTCTACTGAGTATTGTAAACTAAATGCCCAGGATTAAATGTTCTCTTATGTGTTAGCTTGGACCTCTGCAAACTTTCACCGAACCTTTTGTCTTGAAGAATGTCCTCCTTTGAAAGTATTCAAATGGCAGAAAAAGAAATGGAAATAATTATAGTTGCCCAGTCCTACAAGGGACTATCCTACAGCACAGAAAGCACAAAAGAGTAAGAGTGGGCAACTAAGCTCCTCAAGCCTGCTCCAGTATTCAGTATGGTAATGGCTGATCTCATCTTGACCTCAACTACACCTCCCCAACCAGCCTCTCCATAACTTTTCAACCTGCTGCTTATTAAAAATCTGTCTATCTCCTCCTTAAATTTACTCAATGCCCCAGCATCAATAGAAGGATATTGTGAAACTTGAAAGGGTTCAAAAAAGAATTACAAGAATGTTGCCAGGGTTGGAGGATTTGAGCTATAGGAGAAGGTTCAATAGGCTGGAGTTGTTTTCCCTGGAGCGTCAGAGGCTGAGGGGTGACTGTATAGAGGTTTATAAAATCATGAGGGGCATTAATAGGATAAATAGACAAAGTCTCTTCCCTGGAGTGGGGAAGTCCAGAACTAGAGGGCAAAGATATAAAAGAGAGGGAAAAGATATAAAAGAGACCTGAGGGGCAATTTTTTTCTTGCAGTGGGTGGTACCTGTATGGAATGAGCTGCCAGAGGAAGTGGTGGAGGCTAGTACATTTGCAACATTTAACAGGCATCTGGATGGTTATATCTGAATTGGCCATGCTAAATTGCCCGTAGTGTTAGGTAAGGGGTAAATGTAGGGGTATGGGTGGGTTTTGCTTCGGCGGGTCAGTGTGGACTTGTTGGGCCGAAGGGCCTGTTTCCACACTGTAATGTAATCTAATCTAATGTAATCTAAAAAAAAATCTACAGGATTCCTGTTATCCAATTTGCTTGTTACATCTTCAAAGAATTCCAGAAAATTAATCAAAAGCGATTTATCCTTCATAAAACCATACTGAACCTAATGGTTTGGTATTGATTTTCAAAATGCCTCTTACTACTTTCTTAATAATGATTCTAACAATTTCCCAATGACAGCTGTTTAACTAACTGGTCTATAATTTCCTACTTTGCCTTCCTTTCTTTTTGAATGAGGGGATTGTATTAACATTTCTCCATAGCCTTTTCATGTATCTAGAGGATTTTGGAATATTAATACCAGTGGGCCCATTATCTTTGCTTTCAGTTCCTTCAAGGCTCTTGGATGCATGCCGTCAGACCGGCGATTTGTCTGCCTTCATCCCAATAGTTTGCTCAGTACTTCTTCCCTAATGATGATGATTGTTCTAAGTTTCTCCCTTTCTATAACCTCTGCATTACCTGTTACTATTGGGATGAAAACTAAGGCAAAATATTGATTTCCCCACTATTAACTCCCTCGTCTCATCCTCCAAGAGACCAACATTCACTTAAGCTACTCTCTTCCCTTAGATATTCTAATAGAAGCTTTGCTATCCATTTTTATATTTTGCATTAGTTTTCTTTCATAACTTACCTTTGCTCTGTTTATTACTGTTTTAGTAACCCTTCATTGATTTTTAAAACTTTCCCAATCTTGCAGCCTATCACTGACCTCTGCAATACAGTATACGTTAGTTTTTGGCTTTATGTTATCTTTAATTCCTTGCTTAGCCATGGATCTCTGGAATATATTTCAGTTAGGAGGAATTGAATATGTCCTTAAACATCTGCATCCGCTTACCAAATCTCCTACTTTATAATCTTCCTGCCCAATCTACCAGGCCCAAAAGTGTCCTCATGCTTTTGTAATTACCTTCGGTTAACTCCAGAATGCTAATGTGCAATTTCAGTTTTTTGCTGTCAAACTGAACTTGAGTTCTAATATACTATGACCACTCTTTCCTTGAGGATCCTTGAGGAAGAGCTTTTTGCTCTTTTGTCCATTTTTGGACCAAGACTGTAATGAGATTGGGACCCAACTGGGACTGTCAGAATCCAAACTGAATGTCAGTGAACAGACAATTGCTTGTAAGATTCCAACTTTTGAATATCCTCCTTTTGCATGTAGACGTTTCATCATATTACAATGAAAAAAATCAGTTATTTAAACACTGAATATTTTGTAATTACAAAGAAACATATAAAACTGAAGTTGTTCCCTAATTCATAGAACAAAAATAGAGGATATTGTATTCAGATGAGGAAGGGATAGGAAATAAGTATCTCCTACTATTACTTCTCAATACCGTAGTTGTTTTGATTTCCAAAAAAGTGCCTCCAGATAAGATTCCTTGTCGTCAAATAAATGCAAAATAGTTTGGATGCTGGAAAGCTGAAATAAATAACATATAGTGCTGGAGAAACTAAATACGTCTGGCAGCATCTATGGAGAAAGAAAGTGTTAACATTGAGTTAACTATGATACTTCTTTTGGAATAGAAGAAATGTATTCCAAAGAGAAGTCTTTTTACCTTTTATTGCGAAAATATATTTTATTCATAAAAATTTTTTATGTACATTCTCAAGTAATAAAGCAGTTCTGCATAGTCTTTGCACATCCAGGCAAACATTGTAATTTGACATTCCCTACGGTTGCAAAAAACTGAAGGCATTTCTTTTGATTTGATTTGATTTATTATTGTCATGTGATACAGTGAAAAGAATTGTTCTGCATGCAAACCGGACAAATCATACCTTACATAAGTGCATCAGCATAACAGAACAGAATGTAGAATATAATGTCACAGCTACAGACAAGGTGCAGAGAAAGATCAACTCTAATACATGAGAAGTCTGTTCAGAAGTCTGATAACAATGGGGAAGAAGCTGTTCTTGAATCTGTTGGTATGTGTATTCAAACTATTGAATCTTCTGCCTGATGCAAGAGGATGGAAGGCAGTATAACTAAGAAAGGAGAGGTGTTTGATTATGTTGGCTGCTTTCCCAAATGAATGGGAAGTGTAGACAGAGTCTACGGACGGGCAGCTGGTTTGCGTGATAGACTGGGCTGTGTTCATACCTCTTTGCAATGTCTTGCAGTCTTGGGCACAGCTGTTACCATAACAATCCATATTGCATTTGGAAAGGATACTTTCTTTGGTGCATCTAGAAAAATTGGTAAAAGTCGTTGTGGACATGTCAAATTTCCTTAGCCTTCTGAGGAAGTAGACATTTTGGTGTGCTTTCTTGACTGTAGTTTCGATGTGGATGGACCAGGACAAATTGTTGGTGATATTTACTTTATTATTATTCATGCAGGACACTACTTACATACATTTTGGCAATGAGAGGATCTGATAACTAAGCAGAACCTCACTATACTTCAGCAGAAAGACTCTAGATGTTTGTCTTTCCCCACTGCACCTTGGTAGCAGCTGTTCCAAGCTTTAGTGAGCTCCTCAGTACAGAGACCTGGACTTTGGAACCTACAACATTCAGTTGAGGTCAACTCTTTACACAGGAAGACCAACAAGTTTTGGGCAGATCAAAGAGTGGGTTGATGGTACCCTAGGCGCAAGAGATGCTTGGCTCAGTACGCATCCCGGGGAAGAACCCATAGAGCTGTGTCTTGTGTCATGGAGCTTGACAAAAACCACTGCGTCTCTCTCCAGGCATTCTTTACAAAGGTATATTCCAAAAGTAAATGTGTGACAGTCTATTCACCACTACAGCTGATTTGAGGGCAGCATGTGTTGGCGAATAGAGAGTGGACATGCATGAAGGATCTGAGGGGCAGTGTCCTTCTCACAGCCGGCCAAGATACATTTTGCTGTGTTGTTGGAAAGTTCTAGCAATAAGTATTCTGCCAAATGACTTTGACAACCTGCTAAGGGAATTACCTGACAGGTCAACCCTTTCCTTTTCCCACAGCGTCTCAAGGACTTTAACCCTTCCATGACGGACTGGAAATACAGAACAGTCCAACTACTTGGAGCATTCCATGGCAGTGAAGCCTCAGTATGTAGTCACACTTGATGATATGTACCCAGGGTCTATGTATGGCTTGATGCAGCCACACATAGCGGAGTAGCGGAGGAAGTGACGAGGACCAGAGGGGCAGCCGGGAAGGGGCAGTGACCATATATATCAGCAAGGCAACTAAACCCAAGACTTATCAACTGTAGTGTCTCCCACCCACCCTCCTCCTCTAATCTAGTTAATAAGGTAAGGTTCATTCTAAACTCCCTCTATTGAATATAAGTTTGTTATTAATTTTATAGCAACTTGAACTAAGCTTTCTACTTTAGTACTGAGTGGGTGTTCAGATAAGTGGGGTATGGATGCAAGGGCAGTTGCTTGCTCCTCCTGCAGAATGTGGCAGGTGGGAGACAGGGCACACGTCTCCGCTGACTACATCTGTGGGAAGTGCACCAAACTCCAACTCCTTGAAAACCGTGTTAG
>NC_057716.1:37414995-37415176 GCF_004010195.1 Chiloscyllium plagiosum
GCTGAGGGGGTAATTGAGAGGAGATACCAGGAGTTGGTCACTCCTAAGGCTCAGGACAAGGATAGATAGGATACAGTTAGGGGGAGGAAAGGGCCCAGACAGACAGTGCAGAGATCCCCTGTGGAAAATCCCCTCAACAATAAGTATACCGTTTTGGATACTGCTGGGGGGAATGACCTAC
>NC_057716.1:37419214-37441710 GCF_004010195.1 Chiloscyllium plagiosum
GTTGTATAAGACTCTGGTGCGGTCACATCTGGAGTATTGTGTGCAGTTTTGGTTGCCATACTATAGGAAGGATGTGGAGGCACTGGAACGGGTGCAGAGGAGGTTTACCAGTATGTTTCCTGGTATGGTAGAAAGAACATATGAGGACAGGCTGAGGCACTTGGGGTTGTTTTCATTGGGGAAAAGAAGGTTTAGGGGTGACTTGATAGAGGTGTACAAGATGATTAGGGGTTTAGATAGGGTCGACAGTGAGAATCTTTTTCCACGTATGGAGTCAGCTATTACAAGGGGGCATAGCTTTAAATTAAGGGGGGGTAGGTATAGGACAGATGTTAGGGGTAGGTTCTTTACTCAGCGAGTTGTGAGTTCATGGAATGCCCTGCCAGTAGCAGTGGTGGACTCTCCCTCATTATGGACATTTAAGCAGGCATTGGATAGGCATATGGAGGATAGTGGGCTAGTATAGTTTAGGTGGGCTTGGATCGGCGCAACATCGAGGGCCGAAGGGCCTGTACTGCGCTGTATTCTTCTATGTTCTATGTTCTATAAGATCTGCCTACCGAGTCAGTATGGGTGGAAATTAGGAACAGCAAGGGAGCAGTCACTCCCCCAATAGCAGCAGGGAGATTGAAGAAAGCATAGGTCGGCAGATTTTGGAAAAGTGTGGACATATTAGGGTTGTTGTAATGGGTGACTTTAACTTTCCCAATATTGATCGGAACCTTCTTCGAGCAGAAGATTTGAATGGAGCTGTTTTTGTAAGGTGTGTTCAGGAGGGTTTCCTAACTCAGTACGTTGACAGGCCGACAAGGGGAGAGGCCATTCTAGACTTGGTGCTCGGAAACAAGCCGGGGCAGGTATCAGATCTTGTGGTGGGAGAGCATTTTGGTGATAGTGACCACAACTGCCTCACATTCTACATAGCTATGGAGAAGGAGAGGATTAGGTAAAATGGGAGGATATTTAATTGGGGAAGAGGAAACTATGATGCAATTAGACATGTGTTAAGAAGCATGGACTGGGAGCAATTGTTCCATGGTAAAGGCACTATAGACATGTGGAGACTGTTTAAGGAACAGTTGTTGCGAGTGATGAATAAATATGTCCCTCTGAGACAGGCAAGAAGGGGTAAGATAAAGGAAACTTGCGGTGGAGAGCGGTGGAGCTTCTCGTCAAAAGGAAGAAGGTAGCTTTCATAAGGTGGAGGAAGCTATGGTCAAGCTCAGCTCTAGAGGATTACAGATTCTGGATTAGTGGTGCCGGACAGGCAGGCGAGGAAGGCGCTTAAAATGGTCTGAGGAGAGCCAGGAGGGGGCACGAGAAAGGCTTGGCAGAACGGATTAGGGAGAACACAAAGGCATTTTACACTTAAGTGAGGAATAAGAGAATGGTCAAAGAAAGAGTAGGACCGATTAAGGATAGCATAGGGAACTTGTGTGTAGAGTCTGAGGAGGTAGGGGAAACCTTAAATGAGTTTTTTGCTTCTGTCTTAATGAAAGAAACAAACTTTGTAGTGAATGAAACCTTTGAAGAGCAGGTGTGCATGCTGGAATGGATAGAGATAGAGGAAGTTGATGTGCTGAAAATTTTTGTCAAACATTAAGATTGACAAGTCGCCAGGCCCGGACCAAATTTGTCCTCGGCTACTTTGGGAAACGAGAAATGCAATTGCTTCGCCACTTGCGAAGATCTTTGCATCCTCGCTCTCCACTGGAGTCGTACCTGAGGACTGGAGAGAGGCAAATGTAATTCCTCTCTTCAAGAAAGGAAATAGGGAAATCCCCGGCATTACAGACCAGTCAGTCTCACGTCTGTCGTCTGCAAGGTGTTAGAAAGGATTCTGAGGGATAGGATTTATGACCATCTGGAAGAGCATGGCTTGATTAAATGCAGTCAACATGGCTTTGAGAGGGGCAGGTCATGCCTCACAAACCTTATCAAGTTCTTTGAGGATGTGACTATAAAGGTTGATGAGGGTCAAGCTGTGGATGTGGTGTATATGGACTTCAGCAAGGCATTTGATAAGGTTCCCCATGGTAGGCTCAGTCAGAAGGTCAGGAGGAATGGGATACAGGGGAACTTAGTTGTCTGGATACAGAATTGGCCAACAGAAGACAGCGAGTGGTAGTAGAAGGAAAATATTCTGCTTGGAAGTCAGTGGTGAGTGGTGTTCCACAGGGCTCTGTCCTTGAGCCTCTACTATTTGCAATTTTTATTAATGACTTGGATGAGGGGATTGATGGATGGGTCAGCAAGTTTGCAGACGACACAAAGGTTGGAGGTGTCATTGACAGTATAGAGGGCTGTTGTAGGCTGCAGTGGGACATTGACAGGATGCAGAGATGGGCTGAGAGGTGGCAGATGGAGTTCACCCTGGATAAATGCTAGGTGATGCATTTTGGAAGGTCGAATTTGAAAGCTGAGTACAGGATTAAGGATAGGATTCTTGGCAGTGTGGAGGAACAGAGGGATCTTGGTGTGCAGGTACATAGATCCCTTAAAATGGCCACCCAAGTGACAGGGTTGTTAAGAAAGCATATGGTGTTTTGGCTTTCATTAACAGGGGGATTGAGTTTAAGAGTCGTGAG
Source organism: Chiloscyllium plagiosum (assembly GCF_004010195.1). Lineage (NCBI taxonomy): Eukaryota > Metazoa > Chordata > Chondrichthyes > Orectolobiformes > Hemiscylliidae > Chiloscyllium > Chiloscyllium plagiosum. The sequence goes on from NC_057716.1 coordinate 37,421,803, forward strand.
ATCTTGTTGCAGCTCTATAAAACTTTGGTTAGACCGCACTTGGAATACTGCATCCAGTTCTGATCGCCCTATTATCAGAAAGATGTGGATGCTTTGGAGAGGGTTCAGAGGAGGTTTACCAGGATGCTGCCTGGACTGGAGGGCTTATCTTATGAAGAGACGTTGACTGAGCTCGGACTTTTTTCATTGGAGAAAAGGAGGAGGAGAGGGGACCTAATTGAGGTATACAAGATAATGAGAGGCATAGATAGAGTCAATAGCCAGAGACTATTTCCCAGGACAGAAATGGCTAACACGTTGGGTTATAGTTTTAAGCTGGTTGGAGGAAAGTATAGGGGGGATGTCAGAGGCGGGTTCTTTTTACACAGAGAGTTGTGAGAGCATGGAATGCATTGCCAGCAGCAGTTGTGGAAGCAAGGTCATTGGGGACATTTAAGAAAATGCTGGACATGCATATGGTCACAGAAATTTGAGGGTGCATACATGAGGATTATTGGTCGGCACAACATCGTGGGCTGAAGGACCTGTTCTGTGCTGTACTGTTCTATGTTCTATAAAGTTGGCCATCAGGATGAGGGTGACATTGGCTACACCTCCACCCGCCCCTCCCCCTCCACAATGAACTCTAATCCTTCACTCGGTTTCTCTCTCCACAGATGCTGCTAGACCTGATGAGTTTTTGCAACTCTTTTTTTTACTTAAGGTTGACAAAGCAGCCATCTGTCCTTCTTTGCACTATCAAAATGATTTCTTGGTTTTTATTGAAGAGGCAAACATTGCTTAGGAATATAAAGGAAAATAAAATTAAATCTATTGGAAATAAAAAAATAATTTGGCATCCAAATATTTTGGGACATAGTGTTTTGACATAAATTGAATTATCACGTCGCAGCACAGTACAAACACAAAGTAAATATCTTTATAAATCACTCCTCATTGAAGACAGTGGTATTCTAATAATTGGTTGCTAGACAGTCAGTGTTTTAGATATACCGTACTTCAAACATTGTAATTGTATACTTTTCTTCAGAAGTTTTCACAGTTTCAATCTGTTTTGTATTGTAGGTTACTGCTGCAAACCAGATAATAAATGATCCAGCCGAAGGAAAGCAATTAACAGATATTGTAATCTGACTCAGCTCCCAGGAAACTGGCATTTCACTGTCTGGTGTTAGAGCCTACTTAGATTTGAACAGATGACTCATTCTTTTCCATGCTTTATTTGTGACCCACCGAACAGACTGTGACTCAAGTATTTGGATGTGAGAAGGATGGGGGTTGGGAGGGCAAGGAGGAATGACTTTAACTCTCTCTCTGCATTACCAATTAACAATAAGTGATTGTTTCAGCAATTGCCTGTATTATTGGACATCGATGGATGATAATAAAAGTCCCTAGGCTCTCCTTATATAACATGGTGGTAGAGTATTTTCCTGAAGCCATGACTGAAGTGATTTCTAGTGTTTCAGGCAATCCCACCATAAATGTTTGGTAGTGACTTCACAGCTCCTGTTTTTAAAATTTCACTTCTTCTTTGTGGGCACTGCAGCTGCTCTTATGCATTGACAAAGGAGTCGTCTGTGCTTCTTTAATCAATGCAATATCCAAATGATTTCTTGATTTTTAAGGAGCAAACACTGCTTAGGAATAGCAAAGAAATTAAAACTGATATCCAAGTTGGAATAAGAAATTCATATTAACAATGGATGCATTGTTTACTTTGAATAATGAGCTTACAGGGTTTACAAAAGTACATACAGGGACACATGTTTTCTTAGGAAGGAAATCTAAATAAGCACCAAACTGAAGGGTGGAAAATCAAAAGGGAAGTATTGAAGTGGTGAACTAAAAAAGAAACGTGAAAATGTACAGCATGTCCATTATTGTTTGAAAAGAGACAAATTCGTAGAACAGAAACTAATCACAAAGCAGCTCTTTTAACATATGCTAAGAGAAGATTAGATTCCCTACAGTGTGGAAACAGGCCCTTCGGCCCAACAAGCCCACACCGACCCGCTGAAGCGCAACCCACCCAGACCCAATCCCAATCATTTACCCCTTCACCTAACACTACGGGCAATTTAGCATGGCCAATTCACCTAACCTGCATATTATTTTGAACTGTGGGAGGAAACCCACACAGACACGGGGAGAATGTGAGGTGGGAATTGAACCCAGGTCTCTGACGCTGTGAGGCAGCAGTGCCAACCACTGTGCCACCATGCCACCCATAAGGAGCTAGTTATTTGGCAATGTAATGTTAATTTGAATTGAAAAATATGAAAAATGAACAAATATTTTTTTAAAAATTGGGATTACAATGAAGAGGAAACAATGCTAGAATATGAATAGAATAAATATCTATAAAAGAAAAACAGCCTAGCCTGACTCCAACCTTCCAGTCACTTGTTATCTCAATTCCACATCCCATTTCCATCATGGCCTCTGTTATTGGCCTTCTCCATTGAGCTGGCACTTAATTGGTGAAACAAACAACAGCCCATATACATCCTTTGAACAATAGGCACTGCTGGTGAGGTGGCCACATGTGTTGGCATCAGACTGGAAACAATAACAGACACTTCTGGAGAAACTCTGCAGTTCTAGCAATTATCTTTGGAGAGAAATCAGAGTTAATATTTTGAGTCTATTGACCCTTCCTCAGACTGGGAAGGTAGCTTGGACTGGAACATTTTCAACAGATTGCAATAATGGTGTCATCCTGTTTTATTTCTGTTTGAGTTATTGGGTATGATGTTTGCGCCATCACCATGCTACTGTTTCAATTCCAGTTCTTACATTTTAAAATTTATTATAAAGACTCTCAGACCTCTTTCAACATCTTTTTAACCCAGAAGATGACACATCTTGCCTTCTTCAATCTGGAGGTCCAATACAATCAGCACATTCATTTTCAAACATTAATGGAATTTCTTATAATTGTTCCCATCTAAGTAGCTATTTCATAGAACAGGAACAGGCCCTTTGGTCCACAGTGTCTGTACCGACCATAATGCTATTCTAACCTAATTCAATTAGATTAGATTCCCTACAGTGTGGAAACAGGCAGTCCATACCGACCCTCCGAACAGTAACCCACCCAGACCTATTTCCCTCTGACTAATGCACCTAACACTATGGGCAATTTAGCATGACCAATTCACTAATTTGTACATCTTTGAACTGTGGGAGGAAACTCACGCAGACACGGGGAGAATGTGCAAACTCCACACAGACTGTTGCCCGAGGCCGGAATCAAACCTGGGACGCTGGTGCTGTGAGGCAACAGTGCTAACCACTGAGCCACCATGCCACCCCATTTTCCTGCATATCATGCATATCCATCTATTTCTTGCCTATTCATGTGTCTGTCTAAATGCCTCTTAAATGTTGCTATTCTTTTTGTTTCTACCACTTCCAATGGCAGCAGTCACCTACCACCCTCTGTGCAAAAAACATGCCTTGCACATCTCCTTTGGACTTCCGCCCCTCTCACCTTAAATTTATGCTCATTCCTCATGAATGGCTTTTGCCGGAAACATTGATTCCCCTGATCCTCGGATGCTGCCTGACCTACTTTGCTTTTCCAGCACCACACTTTTCACTCTGATCTCCAACATCTGCTGTCCACACTTTTTCCTCGCTGATTTTAAACATATGCTCACTAGTATTTGACATTTCCACCCTGGGAAAAGATTCCATTTTTTCACCCTATCCATGCCCACTATAGTTTTACATCCTTCTATCAGGTCGTCCCTCAACCTCCGATGCTCTAGCAAAAACAATCCAAGTTTGTCAACCTCTCCTTATAGTTAATACACTCTAATCCATGCAATATCCTGGTAAACCTCTTTTGCACCCTCTACAAAGCATCCATATAGAGTCACATCCTTCCTTTCATGTAGTGATCAGAATTGCACATAATATTCCAAATGTGATCTAACCAAAACCTTATAACACTGCAACATGACTTGCCAACGTTTATACTGAATGCCCCGAATGATGAAGGCAAGCATGCTCTATGCCTTCTTTACCATCTAATCCACATGTGTTGCCACTTTTAGGGAGCTATAGACTTGCACCCCAAGATCCCTTCGTGTAACAATTCTTCTAAGGTCCCTGCCATTTTGTGTGCAGTTTTGGTCTCCTTTTCTGAGGAAGGATGCTCTTGCTCTCAAGGGAGTGCAGCAAAGGTTTACTAGGCAGATTCTGAGGATGCGGGACTGACATGTGAGGAGAGGTTGACTAGGTTAGGATTGTTTTTGCTGGAGTTCAGATGATTGAGGGGGGAATTTCATAGAGACTTAAAAAATTCTAACAGGACTAGACAGGGTAGATGCATGGAGGATGTTCCCAGTGGTGGGTGTGTGCAGAACCTGGGGTCACAGCCTGAGGATTCAGGACAGAGATGAGGAGACATTTCTTCACCCCAAGAGTGGTGAGCCTATGCAATTCATTACCACAGGAAGCCAAAACATTGAATTTATTCAAGAGGTGGCTAGATAAGGCACTTGGGATGAATGGATCAAAGGTTATGAGGAGAAAACAGAGTTGGGCTATTGAATTGGATGATCAGCTATCATCATGATGAATGGTGGAGCAAGCTTTAAGGGCTGAAAGGCCTCCTCTTGCTTCTATCTTTTATATTTCTATGTTTCTATTTACTGTATATTTTCCTCTTGCATTTGACGTCCCAAAGTGCATCACCTCATACTTGTCTCGATTAAACTCCATTTTCCACCCAACTTTCCAACTGATTTATATCCTGCTGTACCCTTTGGCCATCTTTCTCAATATTCATAGCTCCACCAATTCTTGTGTTGTTTGCAAATTTACTAATCAGACCACCTATATGTTCATCTAAACCATTTATATATGTTATGAACAACAGAGGTCCCAGCAGTGATGCCTGTGAAACACCACTGCTCACAGACCTCCAGTCAGAAAAACACCCCTCCACAACTACCCTATGTCTGTATGACCAAGCCAATTTTGCATACAACTTCTCAATTCTCAATGGATCCCAAATGACTTAATCTTCTGGAACAGACTACTATGAAGGACCTTGTCAAATGTTTTAGTAAAGTTCATGTACACAACATCCACTCTCTTACGTTATCAATCACCTATTCACTGCCTCAAAATCTCAATCAAATTTGTGAGACTTGACTTTCTCTACAAAAAGCCATACTGACTATACCTAATAATGCCATTCTTTTCCCAATGTGAGTGATCTTCTCCAATAATTTCCCTACCACAAGACAAAACCCAACATCTCCTCCTTCTTAATATCAACATTCCCTAGAATATCAACATACCCCTCCTTAAAATTGCCATCATCCGTGTCCTTCTCCTTTGGTTAATACTGATATGAAATATTCATTTAGGACCTCACCCATTTTCTCTGGCATTATGGATGTATTCCCTCTTTTGTACTTGAGTGAATCTATCTTTCTCTGGCTATCCTCTTGCTCCTAATAAAAAAAAAGTGTCTTGGGATTCTCCTTAATCCTATTTGCCAAGAACATTTCATGACCTCATTCAGCCCTCCTAATTCCTTTTGTTTTAAGTTCATCCCTGCTTCCTTTATATTCCTCAGGTCCTTGTCTGGTTTGGTTTCCTAAACCTTACATGCGCTTTCTTTTTATTTTTGACTAAATTTTCAATATTTCTCATCATCCAGGTATCCAAAACTTTCATGCTTAATATCAACATTCCCTAGAATATCAATATACCCCTCCTTAATATTGCCATCATCCGTGTCCTTCTCCTTTGGTTAATACTGATATGAAATATTCATTTAGGACCTCACCCATTTTCTCTGGCATTATGGATGTATTCCCTCTTTTGTACTTGAGTGAATCTATCTTTCTCTGTTGGGTTTTGTCTTGTGGTAGGGAAATTATTGGAGAAGATCACTCACATTGGGAAAAGAATGGCATTATTAGGTATAGTCAGTATGGCTTTTTGCAGAGAAAGTCAAGTCTCACAAATTTGATTGAGATTTTGATGAAGTGAATAGGTGATTGATAACGTAAGAGAGTGGATGTTGTGTCCTCTACATTGGGGAGATAGGATGGCAACTTATGGAACGTTTCAGAGAACGTCTCCGGGATACAGGTACCAAACAACCCCACCGCCCTGTGGCCAACCACTTTAACTCCCCTTCCTGCTCCACTAAGGACATGCAAGTCCTGTGCTTCTTGCACTGCCAGATACTAGCCACCCAACGCGTTGAGGAAGAAGGTCTCTTCTTCTGCCTTGGGACCCTCCAACCACAGCATAAATGTCCATTTCACCAGATTCCTCATTTCCCCTCCCTCCACCTCATCCCAGATCCAAACCTCCAACTTAGCACTGCGCCTTGACCTGTCCTACCTGTCCATCTTCTTTCCCACCTATCCACTCCATCCGTTGCTCCAATCTATCATGAACATTCCCCACCTGCTTCCACTTATCACCTTCTCAACTACCTTCCCTCCAGCCCTGCAGGTCTGTGTGTCAGATTTGGGGAGATTGTCTCTTCAAAAGGCATCCAGTGCCCATCCAAGTATCCCCCCAAATTGAAAAGCCTGGAGTGCTCACCCCTGCCCTTACCAGACATGTTTCCATTCTTCTCAGTGGGCCCTATCAGCCTGACCCCTGTGAGACTCCATTCTCAGCTAGCATCCTAGTTCCATTGCTGAGGACATTCCTCTTGGCCTCATTGCAGCGCCATTAGTAGCCATTGCTCCTTGATCTGAGAGCTACTGCCCTTTGACTGTACTGTAACTTCTTTAAAAAGTCAAGACGTTTAGTCAGCTGGGATCTTTTCCACTGAAACAATTCAGATAGCACCTTTCTAGGTTATTAATGTTCACATAATCTCAAGTTTAATTTTGATAATTGATTTCAATATTTTACAGATAGCAAAAGTACAACTAATAGGTTTATATTTAATTGTTGATTCCTTTGTGAACGTGGGCACCACGTTGTCTTGTTTTCAATTTAGTGCTACCTTCTCAGTTGATAGTGACTGCCTCAAAATGATCATTAGTGGTTATGAAAAGAATGAAACACACTTCCTGAGAACTGAGTTTAGTCATGACAACACAGGAAACCAAAGACAGGTTGTGTGATTGACAGAAAAAAGTCTCAAAAAAACCGTTGGAGCTTTTCACTATATCATAAGAAATCCATAACATATTCAGATATCTACTAGAACTTTTCTTGCATTTTGTTCTTGGAGGGCGTGAATAGAAATACAGAAGTCCCAAGTAAATGCAATGAAATGCTTGTGTTTCAGGTCAATACATGAGGAAGTAATACTGAAGATTATAACAACAATTGAACAATATGTATAGTTCTTGTCAACACAAGCACCACAAATGTTATTTTTTTCTGTAGCAGACAGATCAAGATCACTTGGGTTCAACAAACAGACTAATTATCTTACTGCTTGGTTTACTTGAAAATATCAGTTAGTACATGGGGAAAATGATCGGTTATCCTTTGTTCATCTTTTTGAGAAAAGAGCCTCCCTACTTTATGAAATGATTTGCATAATCAATTCTGTGGGGGTCCTCGACACTACTAAATTTTAGTATTACAACAAACAAAGTATGATCGAATCTTAGAGTCATTGAGTCATACAACACAGAAACTCTTCAATCCAATTTGTCCATGCTGACCAAGTTTCCCAAATTAAACTAGTCCCACTTGCCTGCATTTGACTCCTACCCCTCTTGGCTTTTCTTATTCATATACTTGTCCAAATGTCTTTTAAATGTTGTAACTGTAAATGTAAACATTGTAAATCTACCACTTCTCTTGGCAGTTCATTCCACATACAAACCACCCTGCACATGAAACCATTGCCCCTCAGGTCGCTTTTAAAACTTTCTCCTCTCACCTTAAAAATATAGCCTCTCGCTTTGAACTCCCCACACTAGGCTATTCACCTCATTTATGCCCCTCATGATTTTATAAACCTCTGTAATGTCACCCCTCAAACTCCTATGCTCCAGAGAAAAAAGTCCCAGCCTATCCAGCCTCTCCTTATAACTCAAACCCTCCAGTAATGGCAACATCCTGATAAATTTTCTCTGAACACTCTCCAATTTAGTAAAATCCTTTTGGTAGCATGGCAACCAGAACTGCACACAGTACTCCAAAAGTGGCCTCACCAACTAGCACAAAGTAATGCTGCTGGAGTGGTAATTCAGAAGCCTGGATGAATCACTTCTGAATATAGGTTCAAATCCCTCCACAGTAGCTGAGAGATTTAATTAAAGAAAGCTGTATTTAAAATAAAAACTGCTAGATGGTCATAGCATTAAAAATAGGAGCAGGAATAGATCATACATTCTTTTGAGCCTTCCCTGATATTCAGTACGATTATAATAGATTCCCAAAACCATCACTTTTCCACACACTCCCTATATTCTTGAATGTCCAAGAGTCCAGACAGTGGCCTATCTCGACCTTAAATGTATATTCAACAATGGCCATCTACAATCCTTATAAGTCAATTCTAAACGACTGATTCCCTTATTCTGAGATTGTTCCTGTGTTTCCAATTCCCTGGCTAGTATCTACCCTATAAACTCCTTTTTAAAATATTGAAGTTTTCAATGACATCACCTCTAATTTTCTAAAGTCTAGATAACATAGGTTACAGTCAGCTAATTCATGTATGGTAAATTAAATACATGTTTACATATGCTTTGTTCTCTTTTTGGTTCAAGAATACATGTTGACAAGAAGACAAAGTGTTTTTACTCACTCATAGGACTGTGGTTATTGCTTGTTGGGTCAGTATTTATTGCTTGCCCTTAGTTATCCTTGAGAAGCTAGTGGTGACCTTCCATCTTAAACTACATGCTGCAGGTAGACCCACAGTGCTGTTTGGGAGGGAGGCAAGGCCAGGAGGTTGCAGATTATGTTGGAGTATGATTCCCAAGTTGCTGATGGCTTACAATGCCTCATAGATGCCCAGCCTTGAGTTGCTAGAGCTGTTTGAAGTCTGTTCCATTTAGCATGATAATAGTGCCACTCAACATTATGTAAGGTACCTTCAATGTGAAGGTGAGACTTCAGCTCTAGAAGGACTGTGCAGCAGTCACTCTAACTGATACTGTCGTGAATGGATGCAGCTGCGGAATGCAGATTGGAAAGGATGACGTCAAGTATGTTTTTCCCTCTTGTTAGTTCCCTCACAGACCCAGTTGAGCAGCTATTTTTTTGGGGTTTGACCAGACAGACATTGAAATCCCCATCCCAGGGAACATTTTGCACCCCTACTGCCCTCACTGCTTCCTCCAAATGTTGCTCAACATGGAGGAGCACAAAGTCATCAGGTATGTGGTAATCAGCAGGAGGTTTTCTTATCCATGTTTTGATGTAATGCCATGAGACTTCATAGGGTCCTGAGTCAATGTTGAGGAGTCCCAGGGCAACTAATTCCAAATGTATGTCACTATTTTGCAACCTCTGCTGAGCCTGTTCTGCGGGTGGGACAGGACATATCCAGGGCTGGTGATAGTCATGTCTGGGACATTGCCTGTAAGGTATGACTATGTAAGGCCTTTGCTTGATTAGTCTGTGAGACAGCTATCCCAGTCTTAGGGGACCCCAGATGTTAGTAAGGAGAACCTTGTAAGGTCAACAAGACAGTTTCTGTCATTGCCCTTTATAGCACTTAGGTTGTTGCCGGGTGTTTCATTCATTTTATTTCCTTTTCTGCTTTCAAGCAGTTTGGCTTGTTGGACCATTTCAGAGGGCAGTTGACAGTCAACCGTACTGCTGTGGGTCTGGAGTCACAGAAGGATTGCATGTTCCTTCCTTAAATTACATTGGTGAATCAAAAGATTCCTTGCTCTTCTTCCAGTTGTGTTGGAGGATCTTTAAATTCACCTGAAAAGGCAGACAAACCTTCATTCAAAACATTTGCATTTTCAAAAAGTCTTGTTTCTCATAAATGTACGCATTACAATTTGACAATTGAAATAATCTTTATTTTATTCATTGTTATTCCTGCGTCTGTTATGAACTTGCTGAACTATTTAAAGAGCAACCACAATTATAATTGATCTCGGTATTACAAACTTGGGTTATTATTAAACTCATTACCAGTGAATGTGAGTCATAAGAAATGTTATGAAATGTCACCTCACAAATGCCACACCAATAAACTGCAAATTATAATTTCAGTACTTTACCAACAAGGGAATGTTTTCTTTGATAACACTAGGTTTATCAGTGAAATGTTACATAATGCCATGTACAGAATTTTATTTATGTTTAGCTCCACTTCAGGATTCTGCTTATTCCAAAATAACTTCAAAAGCATTAGCGAAAAGTTAATTCAAACTGTTATGGTCTTATGAAACTCATGCAAAATTACAAAGGCATGCAGAGTATTTTATGCCAAAGCAGATTTACCATCTAATCCGAGAAAATATGCAGGGGCAACTTACAATCCTTGCTGCATATAACTAACAATGACAATCATCACTGTTCTCAACCTATCATTGAATTCAGCTAGGGATTTGCAGGATACATTTTTAAAAAATTAGCTGCTTTGGTCTGCACACCACTTCATTAAGCAAGAATTTTAAAAATGTCTTTCAACTACCCCCAAAATATGTTTGCACTTCTAAAAAACAGGATAATATTAGTTCTTTATTATTAAAGTGAGACCAGAGATGTGAGGCCAGATTTTTCTCACAGGGTTGTGAATTGGGAGTCAAACCTTTCACAGCTTCCAGACCCATGACTGGCTCTGTGTGGGATTTTCACAGAAGGGACAAGTTTGATGTGCAACTTGTGAGTCACAATTAGGTATTGCTTTGCGTTTGAGGATAGAAGAAGTAAGGAACAGAGCCAGGTGCTTCCCATCCTCTGCTGAATAAAAGGGCAGTAAATTGGACTAAAATTAAACATCTCTCTGGACACAGGCCAGACACATTACTGGAGGTGATGTGTGGCCCTCACAGTGGAGCATTGCATAGTTTGATGATGGTGGAAACATAGTCTCCCATTGGCTGCATGCCTTTAATTAAACAAACATCAGTGTGTTCACTGTCCAAGACAATGTTGTAATGTTGCTATCCTATCCTTTGAGAATACTATTACCCCAGTTTTCTTTTGTTGTTTACCCCTGAAAGCCTGACTTTCATAATTCAGCAGCTAATGCAGCTCTGCAAGTCACTACAGCAACATTGACGCAGAAGGATGTTTGTGTCTCTTTAGGATGTTTGTGGCGTGTATCAGTTTCTCCTTACCTAGAATAACTGCTGTGTGAAAACTTTTATTTGCACCATTGTATCCAATACCATTTTCTCTAAATAGAATAGCACAGACTAGCCCATAGTTTCTTCTTAGTCTCTTGAAAATTGTCACTTTATTGGCATTAATATCATAACATCCATCACTGTTTCATTATTCTATCCATTCTCAGTATCCTTCAATAACAGCCACACACAGCTGACTCAAATGCCGACTACTCCCTCGTTCCAGAATGTTTCATGGAGTAGCTAGGAATCCTGTGACGAAGCACTGTCAAGACTCTCCAAGCAGAACCTAGACCTCATGCTGCAGCAGGTAGAAGCCCAGAGGTACATTCTGTCCCCCCTTAGAGCTATGACTGTTTCATAAGTTCAACAAAGCTTTGCTCACAAAAGCAGGTTGCTTACAGTCAAAGGACCTGAATCTGGTGTCGTAACCACTTCAGTTCTATGGCAATGTAAGTGAGATGACCATGCAGCTTGACCTCAGGACGACATGGCACTCAAAGAGCAGCAAATATTGGACATGTAAATGGAGGAGACTGCAGAGAACACATTTGGGACATTCACTTTCCCTTAATTTCCAAAGAATGGGATCCACAACATCAGCGAGCTGGTCCGGACTAGAGTTGGGACTCCAATCTCAAAATGACTTAGACGCAGGCATAGGTGGATGGATTAGTAAATTTGCAGATGACACTAAAGTCGGTGAAGTAGTGGACAGTGTGGAAGAATGTTGCAGGTTGCAGGGGGACTTGGATAAACTGCAGAATTGGGCTGAGAGGTGGCAAATGGAATTCAATGCAGCTGAATGTGAGATGATGTGCTTTGGGAAGACTATTAGGAAGGCAGAGTACTGGGTCAATGGAAACATTCTTGGTAGTGTGGATATGCAGAGGAATCTTGGAGTCCATGTACATAGATCCCTGAAAGTTGCCACCCTGGTTGATAGTGCTGTTAAGAAGGCATACAGTGTGTTAGGTTTCATTTGTAGAGGGATTGAGTTCCGGAGCTGCAATATCATGCTGCAACTAAACAAAACGCTGGTGCAGCCACACTTGGAATATTGTGTACAGTTCTGGTCCCCATATTTAGGGAAGGATGTGGAAGCATTGGAAAAGGTGGATAGTTCATAGATCGGCGCAACATTGGGGGCTGAAGGGCCTGTTCTGCGCTGTATTGTTCTATGTTCTAAGTTCTATGGTTAGAGTTGTGGGAAGGGAAATGGCCAGAACATGGATTTCACCATCAAGGCCTGTGAGTGATGGCGAGTCCCACTTTCCAGATGCACGTGACCTTAGACTTGGTGGATTTGTGCATGTGGTGGTGAGGGCTAATATAGAAAGGAGTGACAGGGATGGTTTTGGGGAAGGCATCCCAATCACAAATGGTGATTCCAAGTTATGGGCAGCTTTGTCTGATGCATAACATGATCTCAGGACTGTCTAAAGTTTCTCTCTCAGATCCTGGAGCTGTAGTCTTGCACCATCCCAGAGAAGAAGATAAAGGGACATACATTCAAGATTGCATCAGCAGCATCTTTTGAGGCAGCAAGGCACCAGCTTAAATGGGCATAAAGGTAGAGTCAGAGTGGGGAACATGAGTAAAGAGCACAGTACCAGTGGGCAGGAAGAAGAGTGTTAGAAGCAGAGATGTTTGTGCTGTTCATTCCAGATGAGGGCAAGCAAAATTGGTCCATAAGCCAGTGAGGCAGAATCAGTTAGCTGGACAGCTAGTTTGTAATGTACAGGTGATGCTAACAGTACTGGTTCAATTCCCACACTAGCTGAGGTTACCATGAAGGCCCTACATTCTCAAACTCACCCCTCGCCTGAGGTGTAGTGACCCTCAGGTTAAACAACCAACAGTCATCTCTCTCTAATGAGAGAGTAGCCTATGGTCCATCAGGACTATGATGATTTTACGTTTTCTTTTGAAATATTGCACTATAGAAGTTTGCCAAGCTTCCTTTCAGGGCATTTTCCATTCCTGTGAGCTGGGGCTGTTTTCTCTGAAGCATCAGAGGCTGAAGAGTGACCTTATAGAGATTTATATCATCATGAGGAGCATGGATAGGATAAATAGGCAATGTCTTTTCTCTGGGGTGGGGGGAGTCCAGAACTAGAGGGCATAGGTTTAGGGTGAGAGGGGGAAGATATAAAAAAAACCTAAGGGGCAACGTTTTCACGCAGAGGGTGGTACATGTACGGAATGAGCTGCCAGAGAAAGTGGTGGAGGCTGGTACAATTGCAACATTTAAAAGGCATCTGGATGGGTATATGAATAGGAAGGGTTTGGAGGGATATGGGCCAGGTGCTGCAAGTGGGACTAGATTAGGTTGGGATATCTGGTCGGCATGGACGATTTGGACCGAAGGGTCTGTTTCCAGGCTGGACATCTCTATGACTCTATGACATAGATACATGGGAACACCATTATTTGTAAGGTCCCTATGAAGTCACAGACCATCCAGATTTAGAAATGTATTGCCATTCATCCACAGTCCCTGGGTCAAAATATCAATCATGCTACCTAAATTATTGCATTTCCTGACATTCTGACAGACAAACATAGTGGACAATACTTGCCAGCGAAATTCATATTCTATGAATGAGTAAAATAATTAAAATCATTTAAGTTTTCAATTTGGCAGATTCTGTAGATAATTATTTTCAGAATTAAGTTCACAGATATTGCAGAGGTTGTTTAAAGTTTTCCAAAATTTTCACAACAAGCTTTTAGATAATGACGTGCCATATTGTATAAGATCAATAAACATTCTTGGTGGGGCTTAATGTGTCATCTCTAACAGGAAACCATTCAGTCAGTTATGTTAAAAGTTTACTGCATTAGTCAGCAGTATACACTGTCATATGTGAGTATAAATCTCCTTATAGGGCTGTATTTCACAACAGCTAGAAAATCTTGTTGTTTATGTTTCAAATGAGTTACTCAACAATTGCAGTGTAAGCATTACTACACACTCTATGGTATCATTACCATTTAGATGCTGTTCTTATCTGTCTTTTTTCAATGCATTATATCTTTTTGGTGCTTAAAGAAGTGGTTAGCATTTACAAAAGTAAAAATCTACAGTTGTTATTTTTCCCAACATAGACCGGGAGTTAAATTACTGTACTCTGTTCAGATAAAACAATTGTTGAATCATCTTCATGCAAGCAAAGTGGATAGGCTAAAGAGTTTGTACCTCTTGTAATAGATTTACTCCAGCAGATTGCTCCCACCACTCAACAAAGCAAATGATTCATACTTGGCGTGCACTAATTTTCACACATATTGGCAATCTTCCAGATCTACATTCATGTGTTTATTTACGATAAATCCCAGACAATGTATGTTAACAAACAATGTAGTGGGAGCCACACATTTAGGCTGAGTCTGTTTTCACCATATGAATTTAAATAAACTTACATGAATAGCAAGAACAGTGTTATGCCTTTGCATGATGTTCTTTATAGAGGGAACTATATCCAGGAGCTTCACAAGGGTTATCAGGCAAAAATGGAAGCTGAGACAAAGGAGGAGATATTATGAGTCATGATCTTATGCTTGATCAGAAGAGTTGAGTTTTATGATGAGTTTTAAAAGAGGAGAAGAAAGATGTGAGGGGAAGGGATTTATTCATAGAATAATAGATTTTTTTAACATCAAAAATATATTTCATTCATAAAAAGATCTTTAGAGAAATGGAATGATACTACTCAGGAGAACGGTGTTCGGCCTGACAGTTCTATGCTGTCTTGTTAAAAGAGCTATTCAATTAGTTGCACTCCTTTGCCTTAGCCTTACAATTTTTCCCCTACAAATATTGATCTATTTCTCTTTTGAATCTAGCTACACTACATTCTCAAGGGTTTCTTTGTAAATTGTAATAGCTGGCTATTTAAAATGAAATTCCCTCATATTGGCTCTGTCTCATTTGTCAATTAGCTTGAATCTATGTTCCTGGTTACTGATCCTTCTGAACTGGAAACAATTTTCCTTCATTTACTCAATCAAGACCCTCCATAATTTTGAACACTTCTATAAAAGTATGAAACTATGAACATGAAAATAATGACAAGACCCTCTGGCTGTTCAGCCTATATTCCATTTTATACCAGACCCTGAGCCATGTGATCTCCTGGGAGAAACATACAAGTCCAAACCAATTGGAGGGAAACAAAATCTGCAAAATTACTTAAAGGTTATATTAGCCCAACCACAAACAGGTCCAATATACAGTTGAAGGAGAGTGGCAATTCAGGATTCATTGTACAAGTCAACTGCTTTGTTCAAAGGTCACTACCCTCTGGGGAATGAACTACTTCCTGCCATATCAACTTGATCTGACCTTGTCAACTGAAAATTGCATTCCCTGATCATACCTAACCATTTAATGAAAACAAATAGTCAACTAGAACTCAATGTTATACACATATTGTCTTATAATGGTCAGTCAGCTGCTTCCTAAATTTATGCATCTCTAGAGTGTCAAGCCCAACTGTTTAAATTTATCTCAATTCCCAAGGTGCTATATTTTGGTAACTAATCCAGAAGTCCTATTTCCCACCCTCTCCAAAGTTTCAATATTGCCCACCATGTCGGGAATCCAAAATGGACACATTAATACAAGAGAGGCCTGACTAAGGTTATTATGTTTCATCTTGTAATCAGTTGTCTCCTGAATGGACTTTAACATCCTATTTGTTCTAGCTCTTACTTCTTGACATTGCTTAAGGACCTGATTTAGAAAAAATGGAGTTAGATCAGCCATGAATTAAATTGAAATACAGATCTGATGTGAGCACCCGTATGGATTACTTCTGCTCCTGCTTCTTCTTTTTATATGTTCTTCGCAAAGTAAGCACTCAGATCTCTTTCCTTACCATCATTTAATATTTTCCCTGACAAGTGTATGAATAATAAGTAACTTCCCTGCCCTCAAGCATAGCATGATATTGATCAAAATATGACATTACTTTTGAGTCATGAATCCAGTGTCACATATGAAGGGTGCCTGAAGCAGTCCAGCATCATCAATTCTGAGGAAGGGTCACCAGACCTGAAACATTAACTCTGATTTCTCTTCATAGATGCTGCCAGACCTAGTGAGCTTTACCAACAATTTCTATTTTCTGTTTCTAATTTTCAGCATCCGCAGTTTTTAATTTGAGTAAGAAGAAGTTTGTAGTTTTAAAAAGAAGTTACTGGTACACATTGTGAATTGTATCTACAATGTTGCGTTATTCAAGCAATGAAGGAGCATTCCCACCAGAATGAGAATGAGTGTGATCGTGTGTGTGTGTGCGTGTGTGCGTGAAGAGTTTGCCCAGATAAAGTCATAAAGACTTTTCAAATGGTTGATGTGGGCTCAGCATAGTAACATCTTGTTAGGCAGTTAACTACAGCTTAGGTGAGGACAATTCAGTGGAAATGTCCAGTCTGCAAAGAAATAACCTTTGTGTCTCTCTCCCTTCTGTGTGGAGAGGTCAAAGAAAATTCCACATGGCTATTTATTCTCCCTCACATTTCTGTGTCTGTCATTTTCTTTGTAAATCCCCCATTGAAAGGAAATGAGGAGGAAATCACTTTCAGAGGCACTGAACGGCTGAATCCTCAACCAGTGAATTCAAGACTGGAATTCCTCACAGCGGCTTCAGTGGCAGTTTTTATCAGTGTTGGTCCAGGTCTCTTTGTGATGGCTTCGGAGTTGATCTGTGATACCAGGCAGCTTTTCTTCATCATCGTAGGGGTTTGGTCCGGGTTTCCAATTAGGAGCGGTCAGGGGATGGTGTCAGGTCCTTAAGCTCAGAGCTGTGAAATATACTAGCTCGTCTCCTTTAAAAATTTATTTTTTATTATTATATTATTTTGGAAGGACTGTTATTCTGAACTTTTTATTTCTTTATTTTTCTAATTTATTTCTGTGAGTTTGTACTTTTGAATGTCTGTAATACTGAACTTCTTATTTCTTTATTTCTCTATTTTTTTTCCTAAGAATTTGTACTCAAGAATTTGTACCTAAGTACCCTCGTACCTAAGATGGAGCCATTAGTGGTGACTTGTAAACATTTCACTGTATTCATGTGAGTACATGTGACAATAAACTTAATTTAATTCAATTGGAGACTGAGAACCAGTGTACAAAGTTAAAAATCACACAACACCAGGTTATAGTCCAACAGGTTTAATTGGAAGCACACTAGCTTTCGGAGCGACGCTCCTTCATCAAGTGATTGTGGAGGGCTTGATCGTAACACAGCCCTCCACAATCACCTGATGAAGGAGCGTCGCTCTGAAAGCTAGTGTGCTTCCAATTAAACCTGTTGGACTGTAACCTGGTGTTGTGTGATTTTTAACTTTGTATACCCTAGTCCAACACTGGCATCTCCGAATCGAGAATCAGTGTATTCACAATCTTATGTCATGAGCAAAGAGACGGAAGGAGTCAAAAAGAAACCAATAGAAAAAGTTAAAAATCACACAACACCAGGTTATAGTCCAACAGTTTTAATTGGAAGCCCATTAGCTTTTGGAGCATTGCTCCTTTAGCAGGTAATAGTGGAGGGCTCAATTCTAACACACAGAATCTGTTTGAATACCATATTGTCTAGCTATCACCCATTGTTAACAGCCAACCTGAGAATGCAACTTTTAAAAAAAAGGTTTTGTGATTTACACATGAAAGAAGTGAAACAATCATGGTATTCAAACAGATGAAAGACTCAACACACAATCAATTTTTCAATGTCTAATTTTAGTTACATCACACTGTAAATTTTTGCTATAAATTCTGTGTGTTAGGATTGAGCCCTCCACTATCAACTGATGAAGGAGCGATGCTCCGAAAGTTAGTGTGCTTCCAATTAAACTTGTTGTCTATAACCTGGTGTTATGTGATTTTTAACTTTGTACATCCCAGTCCAACACCGGCATCTCCAAATAGAAAAAAGCTCATCGATGTCTGTGGTAGCCTTTTTTCTTTCTCTTTCCTATCTACTATAATTGCTTTTGAGTGTTTGTCTTGTCACTTTGTGTGCATGTTTGTATGTGTGTGAGACTTCTCAGAAAGGAATAGAGTTTAAATTATAAAGATGAGCTATTCCTCTTGACTACTTTTTGCCACTTGTTAAAAACAGTTTGATTACAATAAAAGATGCAGTAAAAAGATTCGGATATTTTCACTCTTGCCTGATTTTCCCAAGTTTCTTGCTATTGCCACAACACATCAGTGAGGAGAAAATCCACCTCTGGTATCTTCATAATAATGTAATTTCTCACTAACAAAAATAGCAAACCCCTTTATGACCTATTCCATCATTTCTCAACTGTTGTAGTCTTTTATATTAATTTCTGTTCTTCATTTACACAGCACATAATTACAGTTCTAACAATGCATTTCTAGTGATCCTTGTATTTACATTACCTTTATTATTCATTTTTCACTATTTTCCAATGAAGAGAAAGTGATGACTGCAGATGCTGGAGTTCAGAGTCAAAAAGTGTGGCGCTGGCAAAACATAACCAGTCAGGCAGCATCTGACGAGCAGGAAAGTTGACGTTTCAAGCATTCCTGATGAAAAGCCTTATGCTCAAAATGTCAACTTTCCTGCTCTTCAGATACTGCCTGACCAGCTATGCTTTTTCAGCACCACACTTTTTGACTGTTTTTCCTGTGTGGTCTAGCTACATTGTTCGAATCTATAATATAATTACAATTGGGAAATCTAACTTTGAAAATATCTGCACTGTCCCATGCTGAAATCATTTAAAAGTAATTTAAAAGTAAGCCACTGTTATCCATGTACTCCCAGGGAGATTAGGTACAGACTGTCCTTTCAAAACAACTTGAGCATTGAATATGTTCCATGTATCTAGGAAATGGAGCTATCTCTTTTAACAAAGATCTCATAGCCAGAGGTTGAGTCCTATGATTTGGCTGTTCCTCTCCAGTGATCTGGGCCTGACTATTAACAACCCAGAAACTACTGTTCTGGCTCCCTTTTGTGGAGGCCAGTTATGGGGTCCTTATAAGAATTCTGCAAAACATATGATTTATATTCAGGATGTCATTAATAACCAAATGTAAAGCTACTACAATATCTTACATCAAATCATTGAATAGAATAGAATATACTTCATTGTCACTTTTACTCAAGAACAGGAGTACAGTGAAAAGTTTAAATGTCACCTCTCTTGGTGCCATTTTAGGCACAAAGTACCGAGGTGCCAATCTTAGATACAGAAAGAGGAACAAGAAAGAAAAACGTTGCATTACTTTACAGTGATTGGTAGTACAAGTTAGAAATAAGACCCAGTTAAAAGGATAAACATTACAGTCAGATAAACAAATCCACCTCCAAACGGACCCCACCACCAAGGATATATTTCCCTCCCCTCCCCTATCAGCATTGCGTAAAGACCACTCCCTCCGTGACTCCCTCGTCAGATCCACACCCCCCACCAACCGAACCTCCACTCCCGGCACCTTCCCCTGCAACCGCAGGAGGTGCAAGACTTGCGCCCACACCTCCCCCCTCACCTCCCTCCAAGGCCCCAAAGGAAACTTCTATATCCGCCACAGATTCACCTGCACCTCCACACACATCATCTATTGCATCCTCTGCACCCGATGTGG
>NC_057716.1:37441970-37493438 GCF_004010195.1 Chiloscyllium plagiosum
CTCATTCCTGAAGAAGGGCTTATGCCCGAAATGTCGATTCTCCTGTTCCCTGGATGCTGCCTGACCTGCTGCGCTTTTCCAGCAACACATTTTCAGCTCTGATCTCCAGCATCTGCAGACCTCCCTTTCTCCTTAAACAAATAACAGGTAAACATTACAGTAGCTCAGTGCAGGGGCTTCCACATGTGACCTGACTGGCCTCGCAAGCTGCTGACCGCCATTGCCAGACGCTAGTCCAATAACTATGCCCACATTGCTCCAGGTCTCCAGCCCACTCTGTTTTGGCTCTCAGCCGCTGCACACCACTCCAGCTTCCAGCCTGCTATGTGGCACTCCAGGACTCCAGCCTGCTTCACTCTGGCTCTCAGCTGCTCCAAGATAAAAAAAAACCTTTAAAATCTTAGAAGAAAAGAGAGAGGGAGAAAGTTGGGGAGGAAAGTGGACAGATTGACAAGCCCTGGTCTGAGAAGCCCGAATGCCGACTGCTCCATCGCTGCCATCTTGAATCATTTGTACAATATAGATGATCAACAACAATGGCCTGCCAGAAGCCAAAGACTACGCTGGGCAAAGCCTTCTTGGCAGGATGCCAAGGCCCTTTCAGTTATCGTAGTGTGGAAACTCAAGAGCTTAGGCAGCTAAACATTCATGATATTCTCAGGAACTTGTTTGATTGGAGATCAGCGAGTAACTTCTCAGGGTTTTATTCCAAATTGGCCTGAAGTTATTTTTATTATTTTTATGCCTCTCCAAGGAGGTTACTTGGCAAGTACAATGCACAAGATGATGGAGGATCACAAGCGCAAAGATTGTACCATTCCATAATAGGATACTTTTGATGAAGTACCTGGTGTTTTCATGCTTTTATGTTTTCATAAATTTGTGGGTTTGGAATCGGAAGTGATGAACAGATATTTCCAATGCTAATATATACATTTGCAATGAATTTTCTGGTCAGGAGGGCCAAGCAATACTAAGATTGATTCTAGTGTGTTTTTCAATGCTCCTAATGAGGTTTGCTAATTCTGTCCAGAACAATTATAACATTTCTCCACTGAGGGAATTGAGGTCTTAATTTAATTAAATATCTTGGATTTATAAAACATTTTCATGTTTTCTGGACATGTCGAAATACACACATGCAATGTTTATACTTATACCTCTGTAATTAGGCAGACAGAAACCTGATTTAAAGTTTCATACAAGAGTTAGTTCCTCCAATAATGAATGGTACCAAAATATCTACTTATATCGTATGGGCTTAAATCATTGTTTGGGTTTGAATGCACAGCTTTCTGACTCCAAGATAAGAAAGAGATAGATAAATATTTTGATATTAAAGGCACCAATGGATAAGGAAAGAAAGCAGGAATATGACTTTGAGATTGAGAATCAGCCATGATTATATTGAATGGTGGAGCAAGCACACAGGGCCAAATGGACAATTCTTGCTTCCAGTTTCTACATTTCTATGTTTTATTTTCTTATAAATTTGCTAATTGGAAATTGTGGCAGCTGTGCAGAGGTTCTGTGGTTATCTCAGCTGCCGGACACATATAAAAATTCTTTTCACACTCTGTGAAATACTGCAGTCCAGCTGCAAAGATATGTGTGAGCCGGCCAGTAAGTTTATTTTCATTTGTCTGTGATGAAAGGAAGAATACAGATAGAGAGAGCAGCTAGAAAGAGAGGAACTCATTCACAATGTACATAGATAAAATACTTACAGATACAAAGATGAAACAGCAAAACCTCAGAAATGAGAGACACCAGCAAAGGGAAGAAGACAGAGAGAGAGAGAGAGAGAGAGAGACTCACAATAAAGGACCGAAAGCAGTACTGAACCCTAAGGGTAACCATGGTAATCACCATTCAGCATGAAACTTGTCACGACCCAGAGCAATTATTAATGTGGCTAACCCCAGTATGCACACACCTATTTTACGTTGTTTTAAATCTCTTCACCACAAGGAAGTGTTTGTGTATTTGTCAATTGATCATCTTTTTTTATTTTGAAATTCAAATATTTCTTATTTATTCCTTGAAATCTCATTAAAAGTGTCTATTCAGGATGGAAGCATGTAAAATGTCCTTTTTTTCTGCTATCTACATACATAATGAAGGCAAAGCAGGGGATGTGAGGAGTTGTGCTGCTGCAACAAAACAAACCTTATAATAGGCATGGAAAGAAAATATCTTTGGTTAAAAAAAAATCTACCCTATCCAGACATACAAGCGGTGAGAATGAGACACATTTAGTAACCTTGGGAAACTGTAAACAGGAAAGATGTTTCTAATTACTTCAAATGCTCAATTAGGAAATCTAATTGTGGTTATTTATAAAGCAGGACTGCGATAAAATAACATAAATTACATGGTGTCAGATGTTTATGCATAATATCATTTAAGACAGCGAACAAGCTGGATCTGGTCAGTATCTTAACCAAATACATGATAGTCTAAGGGAGGAGGACAATACTTCCCAGCACTACTTTATCTAATAGATTTGTGTTGATAGAAACCAGTGTATCATCAAGATGGAATTTCTTCATGGGCATTGCCCGCGTCTAGCGTGAATTGAGAGAGACCATGGCGCAGATTTCCTAACAATCATTTCCTTGTTTGATAATTGCTCATAGGTATTTCGTGTTTTCATGCAACCAGTCAGGCATTGACCTTAGAATGTACAGCTTCTTGGAAGATGTGTTGGTTTCTGAGCTGTACAAGATTGAAAATGATGGCTACTTTGTTTCTAGAGCTTGAATGAGCACAATCTATTTGGGCACTCTCTGTCTGCAAATTAATCTTGTCAAGTGACTACATCCGTGACCTATGAGGAGACTGCTGATCGATACATAGGGCTTAATTTGCTCAATTTTTGACAACGTACATTATTGAGTGATATTCATGATGTGCCATGTTGACTTCTCTCCCATGATCACCTTCTCATCATCTCATTAATTATGCAACTGGGCTTTTTGGTGCCCATCTCTTAAAATTATGCAGCAGTGCTGCTGCTGCTGTACTTAAAGTGCACACCACTTCAGAAGTTTTGAAGCAGGAACTGTTCTCATACACTGGTGCTCCACGGTTAAAACTGAGCACAAGGCCCAGAAGAGAAAATTTACATCCTGTTTCGCTACCAGGGATCTGGACCTGCTGGTGGATGAGGTGGAGAGGAGAGGAAGCCATCACTTGTCCTGCTGACTGGCAAAGGAGGTCATGCCACCAAACCTAGCAGCTTGGACAGAGACAGTGACCTAGGGCAGTGCTGTGACCGGAGTTAAAGTAAATGCTGAGCAGTGTGGGAAGATGTTCAATGATTTGCACTCCACAAGATTAAGCGCTGCCTTCTTACTTCGCATTCACGGACTCCCACTCACTCTAGCTCTGCCACTGTACACACATCTCACCATGTCTCAGGGTCTGCAACTCTCACTATTGCATGCAACATGTGGCACAGTGGTTAGCACTGCTGCCTCACAGCGCCAGAGACCCGGGTTCAATTCCTGCCTCAGGCGACTGACTGTGTGGAGTTTGCACGTTCTCCCCGTGTTTGCGTGGGTTTCCTCCGGGTGCTCCGATTTCCTCCCACAGTCCAAAAGATGTGCAGGTCAGGTCAATTGGCCATGCTAAATTGCCCATAGTGTTAGATAAGGGGTAAATGTAGGGGTATGGGTCTGGGTGGGTTGCGCTTCGGCGGGGCGGTGTGGACTTGTTGGGCCGAAGGGCCTGTTTCCATACTGTAAGCAATCTAATCTAATGTCTGCCCAATGGCTTTCAACCACCTCATCCTTGCAAACTCCTATCCTGCCTGTCCTCTATACTTCCTACTCATTCACTGCGAATACTTCACCATATTTCCTGCTCCTGTGTCATCACCAACATCGCTCGCATCCATCTCCATCATACTCAATCCTTTCTTTTATCTGATTGCAGGGAAATTGGCCCACAACTGGGCTGAGATGGTGAACAGCAGCAACAGGGTGGATAGCACAAGGTTCCTTACCCCATATAAGGAGAAAACACTTGATTTGGTTAGAGAAGAACAGAACTACTCATGCAGGGATATGGAGATCTCCCATGGGCAACTAAGCATGTAATACATGCCAACCATTTCTTTTAAATTTTCCTTTTTTTTAAAGAGAGTTTCAGCTACTCTTGAGGTAATTTTGGAACTGCTGGTTTGATGATGGTCACTAAACACTGGAATAATGCCTATTCTTTCAACTGTTCCATTTCTTTGCCCCAACTAGACTTCCTGCAATTATAGGCAAAGCTATGAGTTTCATTCCCATCAAATCATGGTCCAAAAGATAATCAACTCCATCGACAGGTAATTTATTAACTACCCCAACTAGTCCAAGCAACAGGTCACACTCTAGTTGGACTTTAAACACTGGAAGTGCAATACACTCTCCACCTATCCCATTTACCAACACTTTGGCATTCATTGAATTTTCTGCAAGGAAGCTAAATCCTTCTCCAGCAAGAGACCTTCAGTACTTTTACCCCTTAGTACTGGTATCCAAGCGTATTTGGAACAGGTCAGCCATGATCTTATAGTATGGTGGGACAGGCTTGATTGGCCAACACCTGCTCCTATGTTTTGAACTGCAATATTTATCTGCTTTTACGACCTTCTCAGAGTTTGTCTGTGAAGATCTTCTGACATGCTGAGACTGGAAGATCTCTCACCTCCTGTCAAACTTTTGCACCAAGGCTTTTAGTATTGAATTTGGGAACTTCTCTCCTCCTTTCTATGCTATTCGGTGGCTTTCCCAGATGAAATCAATTTTGCCCTGAATTCCAACACCTGATTCAGCTGTTTTTAAAAGAGATAACCCGTCATTATGTAACATACACTATTTTGAACCTGTGCTAACCTCTCTCAATTTTGTCTCTGTTTAAATGCGTAACCATTCAGCAGTGCACTTATCCTTGGATACACATTACAGTCCCAGATGACTGTCTGCAGTAGCTGGTACTGCACAGTCAAGTGGGTGGTGGGGGTGGGGTACTCAACTGAGATATGATTCAATTATTATTCACCAATATGAAAAATGCTCAGCCCAGCTGGGGTATGGTGGAAACAGAAACTACTCAGTCGATTTTTATTTTAGTTGCCATTCTGTGGAAACAAAATATTTAAAGTATGTGCTATGAAATTAATTAAATCACTAATTAGGTTTGCCACTCTACACAGATAGAGGAACATGATGGGCGGCACGTTGGCTCAGTGGTTAGTGCTGCTACCTAGGGATCCAGGTTCAATTCCAGCCTCAGGTGACTGTCTGTGTGAAGTTTGTGCATTCTCTCTATCCGCGTGGGTTTCCTCTGGGTGTTCTGGTTTTCCCCCAACAGTCCAAAGATGTGCAGATTAGGTGAACTGGCCATGCTAAGTTGCCCATAAAATTCAGGGATGTGTAGGCTAGGTGCTTTAATCAGGAGAAATGTGAAGTTATAGGGGAATGGGTCTGGGTGGGATACTCTTCAGAACGTTGGTGTGGACTTGTTGGGCCAAATGGCCTGTTTCCACAACGTAGGGAATCTATGTTTTGGTGTGAGCAAAAGCTGGAAAAATCTGTTGTCAAATCTGAAAAAAACTATTGTGACACTCCAGTTTCATGTATAAGTGTAGATGTTGCCAAATATTGTACAAATTACAGGATATGCTCCTGCAGACTATTCAAATGTATTACATACAAGGTACAGTCATTAACTGATAAGGCCAGGCCATTGTTTCGGAGACTCTAATGATTCAGCAGAACATCATTCATCTCTTTGCAGACAATAATTACAGGACTTCCTATTATTTATCATAGAAATTATTAGGATGTCTGAATTGCTATTCTGTGGAAACAAAATATTTAAAGTAAGTACCATGAAATTAATGAAATTACCAATTACGCACATATATAGGAAATTGATTCTTGTAACCCACGCAGAGGATGGTGTGTATGTAGAAACAGAGGAAGTGGTAGAGACGGATATAGTTACGACAGTTAAAAGACATTTGGACAGGTGCGTAAATAGGAATTGGTTTAGAGGAATTTGGGCCAAACATAGGCGAATGGGACTAGTTCATTTTAGGAAATCTGGTCGGCATGGACAAGCTGGACCGAAGGGCCTGTTTCTGTGCTGTACAACTCTATTAAATGACTTCCAACATTCATTTTTTTTTGTTTTTTTTTTCATTACACTCCCTTGGAGTGCCATGGAATATCATCTAAAAGGAATGCTTTACTTTTGTTAACTTAATTTGAGAATGGTTGCATGGAATTGTTGGATTCACTTTGTATTCTGACACACCAATGGTTGAAAATATGTAGACTAACCTTCAGGCTTTTATTAGCATGCAATCTTCAGAGAGTACAATGGGCTTTTGTTTTGGTACTTGACCAGTACATTGTATGCCGGCTGCACCATGTGATCAAGGCTGTTGAGTGGCTCCTTACAATGTTACTTCTAATTCCCCTGTGCCTCAGGACATGCAACAGCATTCAGGCAAAGAAATGCTGGCAAATCAGTGCTGCTCTTAACTTTTCGAGGCACCCGTTAATTTAAATTTTTAATGATACAAGTGTATTATTTAATTGGACTTCCCTTCACGCCAGCAGTGCCAATAAGGTTCCAAGCGATTATTTTCCTTGTGATGAAGGCCTCTTTGTGTTTGTTGGACAATGTGCCTCCTCCTTCTCGACAGTGAAATATTTAATCTGAGTGTAATGGTACCATTTTGAGCTCGCATATAACATAATACTTTCATAAGATTCTCACAAGGGTTATCCCAAATTGCAGGTAATCTATAAAATCATAAGAACATAAGATATAGGAGCAGAGTTAGGCCATTTGGCCCAACGGGTCTGCTCCATCATTCAGATCATGGCTGATGCGTTTCTCACCCCCATTCTCCTGCTGTCTCCGCGTATCCCTTGATCCCCTTGCTAATCAAGAACCTATCTATCTCTGTCTTAAATACACTCAATGATGTGGTCTTGAAAGCCCTCAGCAGCAATATGTTCCACAGATTAACCATCCTCTGGCTGAAGAAATTCCTCCTCCTCTCAGTTCTAAAGGGTCAGCCCTTCACTCTGAGGCTGTGCCCTCCGGTTCTTATTTCTTCTACAGAGAGGTCAGTCTGAGCAGCAACAGAGTGAAGGAGAGCAAACCGGGGGTTGAAGAGCAAATGGCAGCAGGATAGATACCTGAGGAACTGGGTCAGTCAGAGTCAACCTGGGGTGAATAACAGGTGAATGCCCTCCCCTCCCTTTTATTGAAACATTGATTACTTAATTGAATTAACAGTAATTGCTGTACTAAAATTAAAACAGATCATGGCTACAGATGGTAACTAAGAAGCACAGCATTTCTACATCAGACTAGAATAACAGAGCTCCAATAACGAGTGATGAACTCAACCAAAAGCCACTATCTAGCAGCTAAGACAAACAGATGCATTTCTAAAAACAGCTAACACTTACAAGTTGATAAAGGAAATTCATAGATTAGTAATAAGCAGAAAAATATTGACAAATTATTTAAAGTAACCCTTCATAACTTATATGTTATTTGGAATTGCAATAGCTACAATCCAGTACTACCCTCTATCAATAGGATACAACTAACTGAAGTTGCAACCTCAATGTGTGCACAAATCATATGCTGCTAGATCAGAACTTACCCATTAAGCGTATTCATCTCACTCAATTTACAAGCCGGTTTGGAGAATTATGATAATCACAATGTTAGACATTTGTCAATGGAATTGAAAGATTGTACTTTCAAGCTTCATTCTAGGAACTCAAAACAAAAACAAAGCTGCAGTGCAGTACTGAAGGACTGATGAACCTGTCAGAAGTATTTCAGGTTAAATCTGCTCTGTCCATAAAAAAAGACATGATATTGTTTGCCTTCTGCAGGACGATTCCCTTTGAAACACCCTGGTCCATTCTTCCTTCACTCGCTACATCCCTCCCATAGCCCTACGGCACCTTTACCTGCAATCGCTGATGGTGTAACACATGCCTATTTACCTTCTCCTTCCTCACTATCCAAGGGCCCAAACATATCTTCCAGGTGAAGCAGCACTCTACCTGCACTTCTCACAATCTAGTCTACCACACTCGCTGCTCACAATGTGGTCTCCTCTACATTGGGAATACGAAGCTTGGACTGGGTGACCACTTTGCAGAACACCTATGTTCTGCCGCAAAAAAGACCCTGAACTTCCAGTTGCCTGCCACTTTAACACAAGCATCCAGTTCCCTGGCCAATATCTCTGATTCAAGCTTGCTGCAGTACAAACTGGAAGAACAACACCTCACCTTCTGCTTGGGGACCCTCCAGCCCTGTGGGCTCATTATTGAGTTCAATAAAGGCCTGAACTCCCCCTTGTCCCAGCGCCCAGCCTAACCCACCAGGCCTTGTTATCACATTGTCTGCCATCATACACAATCTATTGTTAGCCACTATCAGTTTCCAATGAGCTGTTGTCCCTGGAGCGTCAGAGGCTGAGGAGTGACCTTATTGAGGTTTATAAAATCACGAGAGGCATGGATAGGATAAATAGACAAAGTCTTTTCCCTGGGGGGCATAGATTTAGAGTAAGACGGGAAATATGTAAAGGGACCGAAGGAGCAAGATTTTCATGCAGAAGGTTGTGCATGTACAGAATGAGCTGTCAGAGGAAATGGTGGAGGCTGGTACAATTGCAGCATTAAAAGGCGTCTGGATGGGTATATGAATAGGACGGGTTTAGAGGGATTTGGGCCAAATGCTGTCAAATGTGACTAGATTAGGTTAGGATAACTGATCGGCATGGACAAGTTGGACTGAAGGGTCTGTTTCTGTGCTGTACATCTCTATGATTCTATGACTGTATTTACCCTCCTCGTCAGATCGTTATCCACTCCTTTGTCTGTCCAACTGTCCTTTTCTCTCTTTGGGCTCTATTCCCACCTATCATTTACTCCCCTCCCCCTTACTTCCCACCTTACCTTCTGCATATAAACCTGACATTTTCCTAGCTACTGGACTGAAACGTTAACTCTGATTTTTCTTCACAGATGCTGCCAGACCTATTGAGCTTTTCCAGCAACTTCCGATTTTGTTTCTGATTTACAACATCCGCAGATCTTTCGGTTTTATTTTAGTGAGAGACCAGTCGAATGGGTCGGGTTGTATAATCAGTTCCTAGATTTTTGTTTGCAGTTGATAAGGTTGGTTTAGTTGATTAAGTTCAAAATGACAGGAGAATTCGGCCTTGTGGAATGCTCTTTCTGCAACATCAGGGACACTGGATGTGTGGAGCATCCATGAGGCTAAGAATAGTGCGGATAGCACATTTAGTGAGCTGAGCACACCATCAATAAGAGCGACTCAGACAGAGAAGAGTTGGGTAGCCACCAGGAAATGGGCAAGTGTGGGCAGGGGTGTTCCCCTTTCAAACAGCATATTGTTTTGGAATTTGTTGGGGGGAATGGCCTCTCAGTGGTACCCTGACTGGCTCTGTTGTACAGCAAGGAGCATCAAAGTGAAGGCGAGAGGTAGTGATAGGGGACTCTATAGCCAAGGGCATAGATTGAAACTCCAAGATGGTGTGCTACCTCCTGTTGCCAGGATCAAGGAAGTCTCTGAGTGAGCACAGGATATTCTGAAGGGGGATGAACGTATGGTTCATATTGGTACTAACAATATAGGTGGAAAGAGAGATGAGGTCCTACAAAGGGACTTCAGGGAGTTAGGAAGTTGAAAAGCAGGACTTCTAGGGTTGTAATCTTGGGATAACTTTCTGTGCCACATGCCAATCAGGCTAGGAATAGGAAGATGGTACTGTTAAATACATAATTAAAACGCTAGTATAGGAGGGAGGGCTTCAGAGGGCTGTTGCGGCACTGTTGACCTGGTCCATGCCCCATTCCTCAGGTATTTATCCTACTGCCACTGTTCATCCCCAGCTTCGCTCTCCTTCACCCTGTTGCTGCCACTGTCACTGCTCAGACTGAATCATTGAGATGTCTTTTGGGATATTTGGGACCTGTACCAGAAGGATAGGTTGCACTTAAACCGGAGGGGCACAGATATCTTGGCAGTGAGGTTTGCTAGTGCCATTCAGGAGGGTTTTAACAGTGTGGCAGAGGGATAGACACCAGAGCCATGAAAGACTAAGAGGAGGAACAGACAAGAAGAGTTTACTGAACAAAGCAGAACTGGTGGTCTGAGATGTGTTTGTTTTAATGCAAGGTGTATGACAGTAAGGGAGACAAATTTACAGTTTGGATTAATACATATAACAATATGTATCTATTGCAGAGACTTGGTTGAGAGAGTAATAAAACTGGCAGCTTAACATTTTGGAATTTAGATGTTCCAGACAAGTTATAGAGGGATGTAAAAGCAGTAGGGGAGCTGTGTAACTGATAAGGGAGTATATTACAGCTCAACTTTGGGAGGACATCTTGGAGGGCTCATTCAGTGAGGCTATATGGGTAGAGTTCAGGAATAGGAAAGATGCAGTCAATTCAATGTGATTGTACTATAGTCCTCCCAACAGCCGCCATGAAATAGAGGAACAGATATCTGGACAGAATATGGAAAAATGTAAAAACAACAGGTTGTTGTGGTGGGTGATTTGAACTTCCCCTATGTTGACTGAGACCAGCTTAGTGCAAGGAGCTTAGATGGGGGAGTTTGTTAGGTGTGACCAAGTTGTTTTTTTGAAACAATATGTAGATAGTCCAACCAAACTTGCTGTTGGGAAATGAGCACAGCTGGATGACTACCACATTATGTCAGGAACTGGGGAATATAGAGTGTGTGCAGGGTAAATCCACATCTGGCATGTGAAAAGCTTTTAAAGGCCAGTTGATAAGAGTTCAGGACAAGCATGTTCCTGTGGAAATGAAGTATATCATTGATAAGATTCAGGAACCTTGGATGACAAGAGAAATTATGAGGTTAGTCATAAACAAAAAGGAAGCATATCTAAGGTTTAGGAAAATTAAGGCAACATAATACGATGATAGCAGGTAAGATCTCAAACAGGGGCTTAAGAGGGCTAAAAGGGGCCATGAAACATCTTTGGCAATCAGTATTAAGGAAAATCCCAAGGCACTTTACACATTTACAAGGAGCAAAAGGGTATCTAGAAAAGGGTAGGTCCAGTCAAGGACAAAGGAGGGAATTTATGCGTGGAGGCAGATGATGTGGGTAAGGACCTTTGCATCGATATTCACAAAGGTGAAGAACATGTGGATGGTGAGTTATGATAAAAGTGGGGCATGTCAATATAAAAAATAAGGTAGTGCTGAGTGTTTTAAAAAGCATTAAGATATATAAGTGCCCAGGTGGTACAAT
Organism: Chiloscyllium plagiosum; assembly: GCF_004010195.1. Taxonomy (NCBI): domain Eukaryota; kingdom Metazoa; phylum Chordata; class Chondrichthyes; order Orectolobiformes; family Hemiscylliidae; genus Chiloscyllium; species Chiloscyllium plagiosum. Next base: position 37,453,329 of record NC_057716.1, read on the forward strand.
GGTTAGCACTACTCCCTCATAGCGCCAGGGATCTGGGTTCAATTCCAGTCTCGAGTAACTGTCTATGTGGAGTCTGCGCATTCTCCCTTATCTATGTGGGTTTCCTCTCATAGCCCAAAAATGTGCAGGGGTTAGTGGATTGCCTATGCTAATTTACCTATGGTGTCCAGGGATGTGCAGGCTGGGTGGATTAGCCATGGGAAAATTCAGCATCCCAGGGATTGGGTGGGATGCTCTTCCAGGGGGTGGGGCGGCAGTGTGGACTCGATGGGTTGAATGGCCTACTTCCATACCATATGGATTCTATGGCCTGATGGGATCTATCCCAGAATGCTGAAGGAGGCAGATGAGGAAATTGCTTGGGGCCTCTTTACTCACAGGAGATGTCCCAGAGGACTGGAAAATAGCCAACATTGTTCCTATATTTAAGAAGGGCAACAGAGATTGTATGAAAAATTACAGGCCAGTGAGGTTTATGTCAGTGGTAAGGAAATTATTGGAGAAGATTCTTAGGGATGCAATTTACTCATGCTTGGAAAGTATGAACTTATTAGCAATAGGCAGCATGGCTTTGTGCAGTGAAGATCATGTCTCACAAAATTGATTGAGATTTTTGAGGAAGTGATTGATGAGGCTAGGGCACAATTGTTGTCTGTATAGATTTTAGCAAGGCCTTTGACAAGGTACCTCTTGGCAGGCTGACACAGAAGGTGAAGTCACATGGGATGTGCTGTGAGCTGGTAAGATGTATGTGGAACTGGCTTCGTCATACAAGACAGAGAGTATTAGTGTAAGGTTGCCTTTGCCTGGAGTTCTGTGCCCAATGGTGTACTGCACAGATCAGAGCTGGGATCCCTGCTGTTTTCTAATATATAAATGATTTGGAGGAGAATGCAGGTAGTCTAATTAGTGAGTCTGTGGACAACACAAAGTTTGGAGGAGTTTGTATAACGGATTGCCAGAGGATACAGCAGGATATAGGTCGGCTGGAGAGTTGGGTGGAAAAATGGCAGATGGAGTTGAATCTGAACAAATACAAGGTGATGCATTTTGGATGACCTAATGCAAGAGGTAAATATACAATAAATGGAAGGATCCTTAGTAACATCAATATGCAGAGGAATCTAGGCATATAGGTCCACAGTTACTTGAAAATAGGTAAGGTGGTCAAGAAGGTATTTGACATACTTTCCTTCATCAGTCAGGGCACGGAATATAAAAATTGGCTCATCATGTATAGTATGGAAACTATAGACCTTTAGTTAGGCCACATTTGGAATATTGTGTATAGTTCTGGTCATCGCACTACCAGAAGATTGTGGAGGCTTTGGGGAGAGTACAGAAACGGTTTACCGGGATGTTGTCTGGTTTGGAGGGTATTAGTATGAGGAGAGATTGGACAAATTTGGTTTATTTCCACTTGAATGTTGAAAATGAGGGGTGACCTGACAGAAGGTCATAAAATTATGAAAAAATGGATCGAATGGATAGTCAGAAACATTTTGCCCAGGGTAGAAATGTCAGTTACTAAGGAACATAGGTTTAAGGTAAATTGGAGTAAGGTTAAAGAAGATGTGAAAGGCAAGTTTTTTTACACAGAGGGTGGTAAGTGCCTGGAATGTGCTGCCAGAAGAATATAGAACATTGAATATAAAAAATAAAACAGTACAGCACAGTACCTTCAGCCCTCAATGTTGTGCCAGCCTTTTATCCTATTTTAAGATCAGACTAACCTGCGTACCCTTCTTTGTACTATCTTCCATGAGCCTATCCAAGAGTTGCTTAAATGTCGCTAATGTATCTGACTATACTACCACTGCTGGCAGTGCATTCCATGCAATACCACTCTTTGTGTAAAGAACCTGCCTCTGACATCTCCCCTAAACCTTCCTCTAATTACCTTAAAATGATATCCCCTCATGATAGCCATTTCTACCCTGGGAAAAAGTCTCTGGCTATCCACTCCATCAATGCCTCTCATCACATTGTACATCGCTATCAAGTCACCTCTCATCCTTCTTCTCTCCAATGAGAAAAGCCCTAATTGTCTCAACATTTCTTGATATGCCCTCCAGTCCAGGCAGCATTCTGGCAAATCTCCTCTGCACCCTCTCTAAAGCTTCCACATTTTTCCTATAATGAGGTGACCAAAACTAAACACAATATTCCAAGTGTAGTCTAACCAGGAACTATAGAGCTGCAACATAACTTCACAGCTCTTAAACTCAATCCCCCTGCAAATGAAATCAACACACCGTATGCCTTCTTAACAACCCTATCGACTTGGGTGGCAACTTATCTATGGACATGGACACAAAGATCCCTCTGTTTGTCCACACTGCCAAGAATCCTGCCTTTAACCCTGTATTCTGCATTCAAATTGGACCTCCCAAAGTGAATCACTTCACACTTTTCCAGATTGAAATCCATCTTCCACTTATCAGCTCAGTTCTGCATCCTGTCAATATTCCATTGCAACATACAACAGCCCTCCACACTACCCACAACTCCACCAATCTTCGTGTCATTGGCAAATTTACTAACCCATCCTTCCACTTCCTCATCTAAGTAATTTATAAAAATCACAAAGAGCATAGGTCCCAGAATCATCCCTATGGAACACCACTGGTCACCAAGCTCCAGGCTGAATACTTTCCATCTACCACCGCACTCTGTCTTCTATGGGCCAGCTAATTCTGTATTCAGACAGCTAGATTTCCCTGTATTCCATGCCTCCTTACTTTTTGAATTAGCCTACCATGAGAACCTTATCAAAAGCTTGCTAAAATCTACGTACACCATATCCACTATTCCACCTTCATCAGCATGTTTTGTCACAAAGTTTGTGAGGCATGACCTGCCCCTCACAAAGCCATCTAATCAAACTAAGGTTTTCCAAGTAATCATAAATCCTGTCTCTCAGAATCCTCTCCAATACTTTACCAACCATTGATGTAAGACTGACTAGTCTGTAATTCCCAGGATTATCTCTATTCCCTTTCATGAACATTTGCTACCCTCCAATCATGTGGCACTACTCCAACGGACAGTGAAGACGCAAATATCATTGCCAAAGGCGCAATAATCTCTTCCCTTGCTTCTTCTAGTAACCTAGGGTATATACCATCTGGCCCAGGGAATTTATCTAGCCTTTCATTTTTCAAAATTCACATCCTCCTTCCTAACATCAACCGTCTCTATATATCAATCTCAGAAACTTTAAAAACCCTGTTAGTAGTGAATACTGAAGCAAAGTATTCATTTAGGACCTCTATATCTTCCTCCTTCAAGTTCCCTTCACTATCTCTGATCAGCCCTACCCTCACTCTGGCCATCCTCTTGTTACTCATATAAGTGAAGATGGCCTTAGGGTTTGCCTTAATCCTACCTGCTAAAGCTTTTTCATGCCTCCTTCTAGCTCTCCTAAGTCCATTCTTCAGTTCCTTCCTGGCTATCTTATAACTCTCTAGAGCCGTGTCTGATCCTTGCCTCCTCAGCCTTAAGTAAGTTTCCTTCTTCCTCTTGACTAGGTGTTCTACATCCCTTGTCACACAAACACTGTCACACATTGGGGTGGGGTGAGAGGGTGGGGGTTGGGGGCAGGGTGTGAAGACAGTTCTGGGCACTCTGTTTCGGGAGGCAGTCAGACCCTTTAGATTAACTATCTCAAATTCAGTCATTGGCAGAGGCAGATACAACAGCAATGTTTAAGCAGCAGCTTGATAGATATATGAAGAAGCAGGGAATAGAGGAACACAGACTTTGTAGAGGCAAAAGCATTTAGTTTAGAAGCATGTCATGTGTCAGTGCAGTTTGGTGAGTGGAAGGGCCTGTTCCTCTACTGCACTGTTGTTTTGTTCTTCCTTCTTTTTACACTGCTGGAAACATCTTCTCAACATCCATTTTATCCAGGCCTTTCAGCATTCTGTAAGTTTCAGTGAGATCCCCTCTCATCCTTCTAAACTCCATCGACTACAGACCCAGAGTCTTCAACAGCTCCTCTTTTAACAAGCTATTCATCCCTGGGATCATTCTTGTGAACCTCCTCTGAAACCCCTCATGGATAGAACATAGAACATAGAACAATACAGCACAGAACAGGCCCTTCGGCCCACGATGTTGTGCTGAACTTCTAACCTAGATTAAGTACCCATCCATGTACCTATCCAAATGCCGCTTAAAGGTCACCAATGATTCCGACTCTACCACTCCCACGGGCAGCGCATTCCATGCCCCCACCACTCTCTGGGTAAAGAACCCACCCCTGACATCTCCCCTATACCTTCCACCCTTCACCTTAAATTTATGTCCCCTTGTAACACTCTGTTGTACCCGGGGAAAAAGTTTCTGACTGTATACTCTATCTATTCCTCTGATCATCTTATAAACCTCTATCAAGTCACCCATCATCCTTCGCCGTTCCAACGAGAAAAGGCCGAGAACTCTCAACCTATCCTCGTACGACTTCCTCTCCATTCCAGGCAACATCCTGGTAAATCTTCTCTGCACCCTCTCCAAAGCTTCCACATCTTTCCTAAAGTGAGGCGACCAGAACTGCACACAGTACTCCAACTGTGGCCTAACCAAAGTCCTGTACAGCTGCAACATCACTTCACGACTCTTGAATTCAATCCCTCTGCTAATGAACGATAATACTCCATAGGCCTTCTTACAAACTCTATCCACCTGAGTGGCAACCTTCAAAGATCTATGTACATAGACCCCAAGATCCCTCTGTTCCTCCACCTGACTAAGAACCCTATCATTAACCCTGTAGTGGGAAGTCGTGCATGGGGTCCGAGGAGATAGGGGAAGTGGAAAAAGACAATGTTGTTAACTAGAATACTGAGATACAGGCTACTAGACTAGACGGGATTGTGGTTCAGAAGGAGAAGGTATTAGCAATTCTGTAAAGTGTGAAAAATAGGTAAGTCCCCTGGACTGGATGAGATTTATCCCAGGATTCTCTGGGAAGCCAGGGAGGAGATTGCAGAGCCTTTGGCTTTGATCTTTATGTCATCATTGTCTACAAGAATAGTGCCAGAACACTGGATGATTGCAAATGTTGTCTCCTTGTCCAAAAACGGGATTAGAGACAACCGTGGTAATTATAGGCTAATGAGCCTTACTTTGGTTGTGGGTAAAGTGTTGTTAAAGGTTATAAGAGACAGGATTTATAATCATCTAGAGAGGAGTAAGTTGATTAGTCAACATGGTTTTGTGAATGGTAGGTCGTGCCTCACAAACCTTATTGAGTTCTTTGAGATGGTGACCAAACAGGTGGATGAGGGTAAAGTTGTTGATGTGGTATATATGGATTTCAGTAAGACGTTTGATAAGATTCCCCATGGTAGGCTATTGCACAAAATATGAAGGCATGGGATTGAGGGTGACTTAGTGGTTTGGATCAGAAATTGGCTAGCTGGAAGAGGACAGAGGGTGGTGGTTGATGCGAAATGTTCACCTTGGAGTTCAGTAACTAGTGGCATACCGCAAGGATCTGTTTTGCGGCCGCTGCTGTTTGCCATCTTTTTAATGACGTAGATGAGGGCATAGAAGGATGGGCTAGTAAATTTTCAGATGACACCAAGGTTGGTGGAGTTGTGGATAGTGCTGAAGGATGTTCCAGGTTACAGAGGGATTTAGATAAGTTGCAGAGCTGGGCTGAGAGGTGTCAAATTGGGTTTTAATGTGGAAAAGTGTGAGGTGATTCACTTTGGAAACAGCAACAGGAATAAAGAGTACTGGGCTAATGGCAAGATTCTTGTTAGTGTAGATAAGCAGAGTCCATGTGCATTGATCCCTGATAGTTGCCACCCAGGTGGATAGGGTTGTTAAGAAGGCATATGATGTATTAAGTTTTATTGGTAGAGGGATTGAGTTTCAGAGCCACGAGGTCAGTCTGCAGCTGTACAAAACTCTGGTGCGGCCACACTTGGGGTATTGCATAGTTTTGGTCACCACCTTATAGGAAGGATGTGGAAGCTTTGGAAAGGGTTCAGATCAGATTTACCAAGATATTGCCTGGTATGGAGGGAAGATCTTACCAGTAAAGGCTGAGGGAATTGAGGCTGTTTCCATTAAAGAGAAGGTTGAGAGGTGACTTAATTGAGACATACAAGATAATCAGAGGGTTAGACAGGGTGGACAGTGACAGCCTTTTTCCTTGGTGATGATGGCAAGCATGAGGGGACATAGCTTTAAATTGAGGGGTGATAGATATAGGACAGATGTCAGAGGTAGTTTCTTTACTCAGAGAGTAGTAGAGGCATGGAACGCCCTGCCTGCAACAGTAGTAGACTTGCCAACTTTGAGGGCATTTCAATGGTCATTGGATAAACATGTGGATGAAAATGGAATAATGTAGGTTCGATAGGCTTCAGATTGGTTCCACAGGTCAGCACAACATCAAGGGCCAAAGGGCCTGTACTGCACTGTAATGTTCTATGTTCTATATCCCTTTCTTTAATATGAAGATAAGAGAAACTGCATCTTGCCCTAAGCATCCTCTAGTTCAGCTCACTTCACAATGTTAATTGAGCAAAGGAAACAGAGCTGCTGGCTCAATGAATCAATATTCAGTACCACTCATTTCTGATATTTAATAATGTTGATTTGACCATCAGTAATAGTCTTGTAACAAATATAGTGGTCCACTCTGGTCTAAATCACAGAGTCTTTTCAGTATCTACTGTTTAGGTGCCAATACAGTAAAGATGAATTGTACAATGGCAAAACAATCTAAATTGGAATGTTTAACTGAACCAGAAACTAGCCTTTTCTTCTGGTAGACTTATGCTGCTAATAAAAAGCAATTCTAGTTTCATATTACACACATATTAAAAATTTTCTCTATCAAATGTAAAATCCTTCAAATTCAAACACCATTTTCTTTCATTTGTGGGCGGCACGGTGGCACAGTGGTTAGCACTGCTGCCTCACAGCGCCAGAGACCCGGGTTCAATTCCCGCCTCAGGCGACTGACTGTGTGGAGTTTGCACGTTCTCCCCGTGTCTGCGTGGGTTTCCTCCGGGTGCTCCGGTTTCCTCCCACAGTCCAAAAGATGTGCAGGGCCAGGTGAATTGGCCATGCTAAATTGCCCGTAGTGTTAGGTAAGGGGTAAATATAGGGGTATGGGTGGGTTTCGCTTCGGCGGGTCGGTGTGGACTTGTTGGGCCGAAGGGCCTGTTTCTACACTGTAATGTAATCTAATCTAAACTTTGTTGCATGTTTTGGAAAGGGTCACTGTTAAAGCATTACAGCATAAAATAATTGCTAACATCTAAAATAATACTGCACTTTGGTACAGCAATTTAAAGAGATTCCTTGTGACACTGCATAACTTCCTATTAAAACCTTATGTTCCTTAATCACTTCCCACACAGTGGGCTCTGTTCCTGAGAGAGGATATGGGAATCACATGGAAATTACCTCATAATAATTCCCATGTACTAACTGGAATGCTAACAAATCGAGTAAATTCACAACATAAATCAGGGCAGTTATGTGAGAACATAAGACAATTATACAAAGATCAAGAATTTCTCTTGAGAATCTCAGAATTCTTTGATGCTTTACTTTCTACCAGTTCTTCATACGTATAATTTTGTACGTATTCTCTGTTTAAGGAAACATAAGTAATTTAAACATTGTTCAATTTGGAATACAAGAATCTACAAAGCCAGATAAGATGACTAGTTGCAGAACTCACTGCTTAATCCTCCAAACCAACCTAGGTTAATGTTTAATCATCAATTAAATAGAACTTGAGTATTATTGAGAAAATTGATAGTCTGTTGAAGCTTTCTGTCTTGCTTTAATCAGGACAGATTCAAGAATACCAAACTTCAAAGGGAATAAGAATTTTTACTGTATGAGAAATAGGCTGCCGGGTTGCATTTTTAACATAATAAATATCTCAAAGTGCTTAACAGGAGCAGTATAAAACAAAATGACAGGCACTAGATAGGGAGAGATATGTTGGTTGGACAAAAGCTCAGTTAAAGGGATAGGTTTTAATGAGTGTTTTCAAGAAACAAAGCGAGGTAGAGAGGGTTAGGGAGACACTTCTAGAGCCTAAGGCCTTGGCAGCTGAAGAGCTGACCATCAACACTGAGGCAACTACAGACACTGATGCTGGAAATGCCAGAATTGGTGAAGCATAGCTGTCTCAGATGTTTTAAGTGGTGAGGAGAGAGGGAGAGAGGAGACCATGGAGGGACATGAAACAAGTGTCGAAATTTTAAAGCTCAAACATTTATCTGAGTTAACTCTGGTAAGCTATAATCAGGAGTCAATGTAAGTCAGAGAGCACAGGGATGACTGGTAAAATAAACGCAAGGTACTGAAGATGCTGGATGTCTGAAATAAAAACAGAAAGTGCTGAGGAAATGCACCGGGTTGGGCTGCATCTGTGGAGACCGTAATGGTTAATGTTTTATTTCCAGTGACAGTTTTTCAGACTAGTTAGTGAATGTGCTTTGGAATAGATTAGGACAGTTTTGAACTATGTCAACCTTACAGAGGGTGGAACATGGGAGGCTGATCATGACTGCAAAAATAGTCAAATCCACGGATAACAAAGACACACATGAGAAAAAATAGAATATTGTTTAACCACCATTAGTAGTTAAATTACAAAATATAAGTTTGTCTAGGAATATTACCAATCATTTTGATAATAAGTAATTTTGAAAAGTTGCAGTTGTGAAAAGAAATCATAAAATTTATTGATCAATAAAAAAAACTTGCACTTGTAGAATGCTTTTCTCAACCACTGATGTCCCAAAGTGCTTTACTGCCAATTTGCATGTTGTAAATTGCCACAAACTGCAACATAATAATGACCAGATAATATGATTTCTGTTGTAAAGTTGAGTTAAGGATAAGTACTGGCCTGCACATGGGGGATAACTCCCTTGTTCTAGTTCAAAATGGTAGCCTGGGATCTTTTACTACGATCTGAGCAAACAGATGTGGTCTCTGTCATCTGAAGAACAGTGTCTCCAACAGTGTAGTAACTCCCTCAGTAATGCACTAGAGTGTCAGCCTTGATTTATGCGTCTTATCCTGGAATGGGATATAAAATGAAGTGGAACCAATGAATTATAAATTTTATGTATCAATTAATACTACGGTAAGCTAAATTTTATTGATAAAATCATAAATATGGCATGTGCAAGATTTGCACAATTTGAGCATGTATTAGGCTACCAAAAAGGCAGAGAGTTCCCAAAAAGCTTTTCTTTATGTTTAAAAATGTCTGTTCAGTATCAGAAAAGACATTCACATGACAGTCAGGAATGTAAATGAGACCACTACAGAATGATTCAAATGTGCTGGTATGCAAAGTTGGAGAATTCTGCAATTAGTTTAAAAGGACATATGGTCACACTGGAATATTTTCAGACTTAGGCTGAGTTGCTATAGAAGTGCCTTTAAGCAAAAAATCCATTAGCTGAAGTAATGCACACCACTCCTGGAAAAACTGACAAGCAAAGGCTTAAAACCGCAACTTGAACTTATAAGGCTTATAATAAAATCAAGACGTGGAATATTCCTGTCACACACCAAGATGTCCCTGATCTCCTTTCATGAAGAAATATTCGTGAGTTCCACTGTGAATGTTTGCACCTCAATATTCACTGAAGTTTCTAACTCAAATGTCCTTATGATTTTAGGGAAACTAACTTAAGCAGCAAAAGTAAAAATTTTGCAAATTGAAAATACTGGATTCCAGGGGATGACTGAAATAGGAAGATTTCTAATTGAGAAGTTCATAAGGGAATAATAAACTCCAAAAAGCAATTGTTAAGTGAATTATAACCAATCACCTGATTGCTTCATATAGATTTTAAATCATTCTCTAGAACCATATTAATTATAACATATATCCAGCAGAACCTGTGCATGTTGTTAATGGGGAATGTTAGTTATAAGAAAAAGTAATGACATCATTGCAACTGAATAAGAAATGTAATATTTGTTCAATGTACCATGACAAATTATTGCTATTTTAAAGTATTTGATTTCATAACATCATTTGAACCCATCAATTCTGTTGCAGTCTTATACCATATCAAGTGGTTGCCATGTTATAGTAACATGAATGTTTTGATTTGTAAATTCATAAAGTCATAGAGCTGTACAGCACAGAAACAGAACCTTCAGTCCAACTCATCCATGTCAACCAGATATACGAAATTCATCAAGGCCCATTTGCTAGTATTTGGCCCATATCCCTCTAAACCCTTCCTATTCATATACCCATCCAAATGCCTTTTAAATGTTGTAATTGTATCCACCTCCACCACTTCCTGTGGCAAATCATTCCATACATGCATCACCTTCTACGTGAAAAAGTTGCTCCATTGGTCCCTTTTAAATCTTTCCCTTCTCACCTTGAACCTATGCCCTCTAATTTTGGACTCCCTTACACTTTGGAAAAGACCTTATCTATTCACCCCATCCATGTCGCTCATGAACTTATAAACCTCTAAGGTCACCCTCAGCTTCTGATGCTCCAGGGAAAACAGCCAGCCTCTCCCAGTAAATCCTCCAAACCTGGCAATATCTTTATAAATCTTTTGTAAGTTTCACAAAATCCTTCCTACAGCAGGGGGACCAGAATTGAATGCAGTATTCTAATAGTGGCCTAACCAATGTCCTGTACATTACCTCCTCACTCCTATACGCAATATACTGAACTTGATTTTAAGATTTTCACAGGCCAAGACAAAATTATATGATTTCCAACCTGAAAATAACTTTTTACAATTTGTAATGACTCCATTTCTCTTCAGACATAATTTATTAGATGTACAGATGTGGGATATTTGTCAGTTTATTTGCCACGACTGGATATTCATTCTGGAATATTCTTTCATTTAAAAGCATGTTCAGGTGAACCATTCTTCCAAAGTATGATCAGTTTGTTGCTGTTCCACTTTACATTAATGTTCTTGCAAATGCCCTCATAAAAGTGGGACAAAAAGCTGTGACAATAAATGTCCTTGTCATCAAGAATCAGTTTTCCTAAGATCACTTGGGTACAGTATTCTGTTCAAGCATGAGAAAGTAAATGTTCTATTCTAAATCCACAGGTTTGTCTTTTTGTTAGAGGATGTGTTGGGTTAAAAAAATGAAACAATTTCCTCATGTTCATGTAGGAAGTACTTAATTCTCAGAACACTGATTAACAAAGCTCTTTTGATGGTACTAATCAATGAAAGGAAACTACACCCTTTCTGTTTTTTGTGGATACCTCTTAAAATACGATTCAATATGAATTTTTCCATTTTGTCATGGATGATTACATGAATAAGCTCCAGATATTAGTTGTTTCAGCTTCTGATCATATGACCTGTTGGCTGGAAAAGAAGATACAAAGAACAAGGAAATGAACTGTCAGAAACTGACTGAACTATAAAAACTTTACAAACTTTCATGGTTTCAAACAATAATCCTATTTAAAATACTTATGTAAATAATAAAAATTTTGCAAAATTTAAATGGCAGTTGGAACATGAAAATATGCCTACATTAAAATACAGTTTGTGTAGAACATACTTGAAGTGCTACCTTACAAGATATCAGAACAAAAGTTATAAAGTTAGATTAAATTGGGTAACTTTTTTTGGACACCACAGACATGAAGGCCCCCTTATATGCTGCAAACTTTCTGCTTCTAAACTGGGGACCAACACTGTAAAAATGAAATGCCAATCCATCACCGTCAGTATTGAAATGCCCAGTATCATATGTATCATTCTTCAGCCAATTCAATCATTTCACATAATATTCAGAAACAGCTAAGTACATTGGAAACAATAAAGACTATGGGCCTTATCAATATTCCAGCATATTGCTGAAGACTTGATCTTCAGAACTTGCAGGTTCTATATTTTATGAGGATGTCCTGCTTGCAGAACAAACACTGTTAAGTCATAGAAAATCAACATCCACAGAAACAAACTCACAGAGATAATTTTAAGTCTTGTTTCAATAACACTCATTGTAGATACTTAGATGAAACAAATGAGAAGTTTCTAGCTAGAAGTAAATATGTAGGTACGTTGCCTGAGGTTAGACGAAGGAGCTCCAATTATTTACAACCAGATTGGTTTCACCAGGAACAAATTACTGCAGATGCTGGAGCCTTTACTGAAAACAAAAAATTCTGGCGATCACAGTGTGTCAGACAGCATTCATGGACAGACAGCAAGCTAACATTTTGAGTCTAGATGACTCTTCATCAGAGCTGTTTGAAATTTTAGCTTGCTCTCTCTCCATGAATGCTGCCTGGCCTGCTGTGATTTTTGTTTTCAGTTGGTTTCAACCAGGTTTGTTTCACTTTATGTATAATCATTTGGAATTCAATGAAGGCATCAGATAAATTCTGAAAACACTGTTCTAATAGTTCTAATAAAATAAAACATAGCTTCCAGCTTTGTTCACTTATTTCTATATTTGACAATTGTTGTAATGCATTTCAGTGCCAGACAATAACTGTAAGTAGTTTCCATTCTAAACTGCAAATTAAATCTCCGGCTATAGAATGCTGTAAAGCTTAGTATTTTCCCAAGACACAAGTGGGATTCATTATCTTTGATGATGGCCTCTAGAAGTATCCAAATGCACATGTCATGTGAACAGAATTCCGATCAACTTACAACATACAATCAAGAAATTGTACAATCCTCCTGGTAATTGGAAACTTAATTATGCGTTGGTTCATTATTAAGCAATGACTCTTAAATTTGCATAGATAGCTTGGTGTCATCATGATGTAGATACAACTTGGTTTCATCACAACAGTTACAAAAGAGATGTTTTGCTATTCATAATGACTTAATTACTATTTTAAGAATGTATTTCCTCCTTTAGCATGGCAGGTACAATGATGTGGGTTCCACAGAGACATGGCTGCAAGGGGATGAGGGCTGGGAACTAAATATCCAAGGATACATGCTAGAGGGCAGACAGATAAACAGAGCAGGGGTTTCCTTGCTAGTAAGAAATGAAATGAAATTGATAGCAAGAAATGATGTCAGAAGGTATGAAATCTATGTGGGTAGAGTTGAGGAACTGCAAAGGGAAAAAAAAAACCCAAAGGGGTGTTGCATACTGGTCTCCTAGCAGTAGTCAGGATGTGGGGAACAAAATAAATCAGGTGATAGAAAAGAATGTAAGAAAGGCACTAATAAAATAATAATGGAGACTTCAATGTATAGGAGGACTGGTAGTAGATCTCAAGGAAAGGAATTTGTGGAATGTCTCCGAGAATTGTTTTTGGAGCAGTGTGTGGGAAAGCCCACTAGAGAATGGGCAATTCTGGATTTGGTAATAAGGCAGACTTGATTAGGGAGATTAAGATAAAAGGAACCCTAGGGGGTAGTGACCATGATATGATAGAACTCACCCTGCAGTTTGAGAGGATGAGGCTAGAATCAAATGTAACAGTATTACAATTGAGTAAAGATAACTACAAAGACATGAGGGAAGAGCTGGCCAGAGTTGAGTGGAAGGGAAGCCCAGCTGGAAAGATGGTAGAGCAGAAACGGTAGGGGTTTCTGGGGGTAATTCGGGGGGTACAACAGAAATTAATCCCAAGGAAGAAGCACCTTAAGGGGAAGATGTGGCAACCATGGCTAACAAGGGAAGGAGGGAGCAGCATAAAAGAAAAAGAAAAACCATGTGGTGAAGATTGGTCAGGAGCCAGAGGATCTGGAAATCTGTAAAAACGAGCAGAGGATGACTGAAAAGGCAATAAGGGAAGAAGATGAAATATGAAAGTGAGCTAGCCAGTAACCAGTAAAAGAAGATTGAAAGAGTTTTTTAGATACCTAAATGCTAAGAGACAGGCAAGAGTGGCCATTGGATCATTGGAAAATGAGGCTGGAGAAGTATTAATGGGGAACAAAGACATAGCAGAGAAACTGAATAGGTATATTTTATCAGTTTTAATAGTGGAAGTCATCAGCAGCATACCAAAACTTCAAGAGAGTCAGTGGTCAACACTAAATAGAAGGTGCTAGAAAAACTGAAGGACCTGAAGGTGGATAAATTACCCGAACCAGATGGACTAGACCCCAAAGGTTTTGAAGGAGATAGCTGCGGATATTGTACAGGCATTGATAGTGATCTTTAAGGATCAATGGAGTCAGGGAAGGTCCCAGAGGACTGGAAAATGGCTGATCTAACACACTGTTTAAGTAAGGAGGGAAGTACAACACAGGAAACTATAGGACTCTTAGCCTGACCTTGGTTAATAGTAAGTTTAGCTTCCATTATCGAGGATGAGATTGTTGAGTAGTTGGAAATGCATGGTAAAATAGGACTGAGTCAGCACAGCTTCATCAAGGGAAGATTATGCCTGACAAATCTGTTAGAACTTTTTGAGGAGTTAACAAACAAGTTAAGACAAGAGAGAGCCAGAGGATGTGATCTATTTCAACTTTCAGAAGATCTTTGAAAAGGTGCTGCACAGAAGGCTGCTAAATAAGAACCCATAGTGTTAGGGCAAGTTACTGGCATGGATAGTAGATTGGCTGACAGGCAGAAGGCAGAGATTGGAATAAAGGGGTCTTTTTCAGGATGGCAAGTGGTGACTAGTGGAGTTCCACTAAGGAATGGGGAGAAAGCAGGAACAGAATATTGAGATGGATGAACAAGCATGATTATAATGAATGGTGGAGAACAGATTCAACTAATTCAACAGCGTTTGGCACTGATAAAAAAAACATACTGACGCTTGGGTCCAATATTGGAGTTGCAAATTGTTCAACGTCAATGTTGAAGGTACATGATTTATGGTATGAGTTTTATCAGGCTCAAAAGCTAATGTAAACATCAACCACCCTGATTCCTGCTACAAAGGGAAGAGTTTGTGAAATATTATCATATACGTTATAGATCTTCCACCTCTGGAAGCTGTATCAAAAGGGAGTCTTAAAACTGACAGGTTAGGGAAGTTATATCCAGGACAAATGTAGTAGATATAACAAGCAGATGATTGTTGAAAAGAACAAGATTAAATGGCTTATAAGAAAGGCAGTACAATTATCATGTGATTTTAAAAAAACATGTAAGTGCTGGAAAAACTCAACTGGTCAGTCAGCATCTGTAGAGAGAGAAAAGGAGCTAACATTAACACTTTCTCTGTATAGAGATGCAGCTCGATGTGCTGGGTTTCTCCAGCACTCTTTTTATTCCAGATTGCCAGCATCTGCAGGGTTTTGCATTGATGTGTGATTTTATTCTCCTTATCAATTGTATGAATCAATTGGCAGAGGTGGCCTTGAGAATGAGTTTGTAGTGTGTATGCAAGACAGTTTCTGAAAACAATGCATTCCAAAAGCAACCAGTGAATAAGTTATTTTATAGTTGCAATGAAATATTAAGTAATAAAAATGTGTAATAAAATAGGCTTTATTAATGATCACATAATAAATTATTTAGGCAAGAATGATCATAAAACAGTGAAATTTCACATTCAGTTTGAATGTGAGAAACTTGGGTCTGAAATCGGCATTTGAAATCCAAGTAAAAAAGTACGAAGGCAAGAATTGACTAAAGTAGATCGACAAAATAGGTAAAAAGATAACAAGTAGTCTTTTAAGGAGCTATTTTCTAACTCTCAACAAAGATAAGTTCCATTATCAGAGAAGACTTCTAGAAAAGATACTCCATCTGTGGTGTACAAGAAATCCGAGAATTGTTACATCACAGAAGAGGACCATTCAACTCATTATTTCTACAGGCTTTCCAATTGAAAGTGCCACTTGTGTCATCCTGCCTTCTCCCCTTAGCTGTGCATTTTGTTCCTTTTCAGATAATTGTTTAATTCTCCTTTGAATATCTCAACTGAATCAGCTTGCACCACACCCTTAGGCAGGAGATGATTATGGATGATTTTAAATTCAAACAGACATACAATGCAATGAACATTAACAGTGGACAAGATTACTAGTTTTTAAAGATTTTCCAGAGCATGACTTAAAAAAAGACATTAGAATGAAATTAACAAGAAATATAAAAAGAGATAGCAAGTGGTTCTACAAACATAGCATGTTGGCCTTCATAACAAGAGGGATTGAGTATAGAAGCAAAGAGGTTCTTCTGCAGCTGTACAGGGCCCTGGTGAGACCACACCTGGAGTACTGTGTGCAGTTCTGGTCTCCAAATTTGAGGAAAGACATTCTGGCTATTGAGGGAGTGCAGCGTAGGTTCACGAGGTCAATTCCTGGAATGGCGGGATTACCTTACACTGAAAGACTGGAGCGACTGGGCTTATATACCCTTGAGTTTAGAAGACTGAGAGGGGATCTGATTGAGACATATAAGATTATTAAAGGTTTGGACACTCTGGAGGCAGGAAACATGTTTCCGCTGATGGGTGAGTGCCGAACCAGAGGATACAGCTTAAAAATACGGGGTAGACCATTTAGGACAGAGGAGAAACTTCTTCACTCAGAGAGTGGTGGCTGTGTGGAACGCTCCGCCCCAGAGGGCAGTGGAGGCCCAGTCTCTGGATTCATTTAAGAAAGAGTTGGATAGAGCTCTCAAGGATTGTGGAATCAAGAGTTATGGAGATAAGACAGGAACAGATACTGATTAAGGATGATAGCCATGATCATATTGAATGGTGGTGCAGGCTCAAAGGGCAGAATGGCCTACTCCTGCACCTATTGTCTATATATTTAGACAATATCTTATGTAAACATTAGTCTTTTAAGGAATGAGACTGTCGAATTAATGGGAAATTTGGTAGAGACTTTAATATTTTGCATTTGTAATGGAATAGCACTCAAAGACATAGCAGTGGTAAGTGAAGGGAGAAGGAAGGCTGATTCCAAATATGTGCAATTTTTTTTGTTATTTTATCTGAGAAAATGCTGGAATGCATTCAATTCATTTTCAGTGATGATATTTCGACTGGAAACTCCTATGGTTTATCCTCTAAATGTGAATAATTCAAAATCAACTGCATCAAGTCAGGTTCTTTGATGATCATATTTTGAAAACAGGATAAGATTTATCACAAATGTTCTATTAAATCTAACAAGATCTATATATAAATGGAATTTCTGAACTTTGATCATGAACTTTGTATATCAAGAATCTAACTTGGTCTTGAATATATTTGATGTCCAAGCCAACACTGCATTCTGGGTTAAATAATTCTGAGGATTATTGACCCTAAGAATAAATTCCTTTCTACCTCCATCTTAAAACGCAGACTCTTTATTCTGAAACTGTGTCACAGAATTTTAGCCTCTGTTTCAAAGGTGAGTACACCCTCCCCCTCTCCGCGCCCACACAACGTAATATTTCAATGAGATTAACTCTAATCCTTCTAAACACCAATGAATACAAACTCAACTTTCTCAATCTTTCCTCAATTCAGGGATGTGGATGAAGGTCAAAACATCTTGTAGACGGTGCTGTTACTGAGCATTTGCAGTACGGGTGCTGAATGTTTTTGAATGTGGTGTCAATCAACTGGCTGCTTTGTTCTAGATGGTATCAAGCTTCTTGAGTGTTGATGGAGCTACACTCATCCACACAAGTGGAGAGTACTCCATCACACTCTTGACTTACAGATGATAGACAGGCATTGGTGAATCAGAAGGATATTTATGAGAGCATGGATTGCTTTAGCATCTTACGTATCATGAATGATGCAGAACATTATACAGTTGTTGGCAACATTCCCACTTTTGACTTTGCAATCGAGGAATGGTCATTAATAAAGCTGCCAAAAATGGGCCTAGAACATTACCATGAGGAAACCCTGCAGAGATGCCTGAAGCTGAGATGACTGACCTCCAACAAATTCAATAATTTTCCTTTGTGCAAAAGTATGACTCCAATCAGTGAAGAGCTTTTCCCTTGATTTGAGTTTTTCTAGAGCTCCTTAACGTCATAGTTAGTCAAATTCAGTATTGATGTCACAGGCACTCATTCGCAGCTCACTTCTGGAATTCAGCTCTTTTCTGCATGTTTAAACAAGGCTGGAAAGTGGTCAGGAGCAGGAAGGCCTTGGCAGTCAGCAGGTTATTGCTGAACAACTGCTGCTTGACAAGCACATTAAAGTAACGAAAGGTGTCATCAATTAAGATAAAAAAAGACTGATGGGATGATAATTAGCTGGACTGCATTTGTCATTTACCTGGATAATTTTCAACATAATCAGGTAAATGCCTATTTGCAATTGTACTGGAGCAGTTTTACTTTGGGTGTGGCAGGTTCTAGAGAATAACTTTAGTACTATTGCAGGAAGTTTGCCAAGTCCACAGCCATCCCATTATCCAGTGCCTCCAATTATTTCTTGATACCATGTGGAGTGAATCAAAGACTGGCATTGATAATGCTGGCGGTCTCTGGGGAAAGCAGTGATGGATCCAACATTTGACATTTCTGGCTGAAGATTGTGGCAAATGCTTTAATGTTATATCCTGCTCTACTGTGCTGTGCTTCCCCCATTGTTGAGGATAGAAATGCTTCTGGAGGCTCCACCACCACTGAATTACTTACTCACGACTATTCATGTCTACATGTGACAGGACTACAGGACTTCAATCTAATACATTGGTTGGGGGTATTGCTTAGCTCTATGTACTTGCCTTTGGTTGTAATTAGTCCTGTTTTGTAGCTTCAGCAGTGACACCTCATTGTTAGGTATGCCTGGTGCTGCTCTTTGCAAGCCTTCCTGCACTCCTTATTGAACCAAGGTGGATCCTATCCCGTGTTAGGAGGGGGAAAGGGAGAAAGTAGTGCAGGTAATACAACGGGGCGTGAAGGTTGCACATGGTGACAGTTTGGTTGTGCTGATGGCCACAATGCCTCGTGGACATGTAGTATTGAGCTGCTGGATCTGTTTCAAGTCAAATATATTTAGCACAGTGACGTCACATTATACTTTGGAGCACATTTGCAATACAACAATGGAACTTTTTCTCCCCGAGGTCTGTGCAGTTGCCACTTAGTGATAGATACATCTGCAACAGATAGATTGGCGAGAATGAGATAAAGCTTTTCTTTCATACTATTGACTCCTCACACCTGTCACTGACTTTTATACCTGATTTCCCTTGCAATTAAGTCAAATGTTAGAGGCTCATTAGCTGGATAAGTGCAAAGAATAAATGGCAAAGACTAATGAATTAGATGTTGTCCAGATTATTTAAAACAAAAAAAAATGATGGAAATACAAGAGGTCCATCAACTGTGAAAAACTAAAAGTTAACCATAAGATGTAGGAGCAGAAATTAGGTCATTCAGCCCATTGAGTCTGCTCTGTCATTCAATCATGGCTGATAAGCTTCTCAACCTCGTTCTCCTCGTAACCCTTGATAATCAAGAATCTTTTTATCTTTGTCTTAAATATCCTCAATGACCTGGCCCCCAAAGCCTTCTGTGGCAGTGAATTCCATAGATTCACCACTCTAGCCGAAGAAGTTTCTCCTTATCTGTTCTACAAGGTCTCCCCTTTAGTCTAAGACTGTGCCCTCGGATCCTAGTCTCTTCTACCAATGGAAGCATCTTCCTCACATCCACTCTGTCCAGGCTATTCATTATTCTGTAAGTTTCAATTAGATTAGATTCCCCACAGTTTGGAAACAGGCATTTAGCCAAACAAGTCCACACCAACCCTCCTCAGAGTAACCCGCCCAGACCCATTCTCCTACATTTACCCCTGACTTATGCACCTAACACCATGGGCAATTTAGCATGGCCAATTCACCTAACCAGCACATCTTTAGATTTTGGGAGGAAACTGGTGCACCTATAGGAAACCCATGCAGAATGTACAATACTCCATACAGTCATCCAAGGCTGGAATCAAACCTGGGTCCTGGCGTTGCGAGGCAGCAGTGCAAACCACTGAGCCACCGCGCCACCTGATCCTCCCCTCAATCCTTCTAAACTCAATAGAGTTCTCGACATTCCTCATATGTTAAGCTTTTCATTCCAGGGACCATTCTAGTGAACGTCCACTGAATACTCTCCAAGGCCAGTACATCCTCCCTGAGATATTGGGCCGAAAAGTGAGCACGATACTCCAAATGTGGCCTGACCAGAGCCTCTGTTGCTTTTATATTAAAGTCCTCTCCAAAATAAATGCTAACATTGCATTTGTCTTCCTAACTACTGACTCAACCTGCAAAATTACCTTGAGAGAATCCTGGACTAGAAGTCAAGCCTCTTTTCACTTCAGACTTGTGAATTTTCTCATTTAGAAAATAGCTCATGCTTCTAGTTTTCTTACCAAGTGCATTACCTCACTTTCCCACATTGTACTCCATCTGCCACTGTTTTGTCCATCATCCTATCTTGTCCAAATCCTTCTGCAGTCTCCCCACCTCCTCAATGCTACCTGGCCCCCTACCTATCTTTGTATTGTCTGCAAACATAGCCAGAATACCCCAAGTTCCTTCATCTAGATCATTAATATATTAAAATGAAAACTTGTGTTCCCAACACAGCCTTGCAGAACACCACGTCACCAGCTGTCATCCTGAGCAGGACCTTTTTATCCCCAGCCTCTACTCTGTCAGACAGCCAAACTTTTATCTATGCTAGCACCTTGCTTTTTACACCATGGGGCCTTACCTTACTCAGCAGCCTCCTGTGCAGCACCATGTCAAAGGTCTTCTTGAAGTCCAAGTACATAACATCCATTGGCTCTCCTTGGTCTAACCTGCTTGTTACTTAACGGTTTAGATTTGCTTAAAAAAAGTGCCACAACAGAAATGGCCATGTTAGTATCCTGGAAGAGTGAAATGGATTGGGCTCGAAAACCTTTCTTATTTATTGCTTCCATGAAAATGTTAATGATTTGCATATACCTGTAAAAAGTACAATTTCACACACATCTAAACTTAAAATATTAAACTCACTTGTCTGCTTTTTTTTCCAAAAATGTGACCCATTATTTGCTATCATTTCAAATAGAAGAATTGAAGGAACCATTGAACTATATTTTATTGCTGTATTTGAGAGAAAGGCACGTCATTCATATTCAAGGGTCAGAAACCGCCATACTTGACAAATTGCTATGTTTAAACCATGATAACGTATTCAGTATTTTGTGGAACATGTGCATTTTAAATTGTGTAAATAATAGTACATCTAACATTTTCTACTATTTTGTAAAATAAAATGCACGACAAAGCAAAGGTGCATGAAAGCAATTGATTTATACAAAAACTATTTTTTTCAAATACACTTTATTTACAACCTGCACAGACATAAATGGCCAGAAAAATTTCAATATTGGGCAACTGCATCATTCATTTCAAGGAGTACAATATGTAACACTGCCAATTCATACTCTTCATCATTATAAACTCAAACCAGGGACTCACCAGTGGTGCTTGATGCACTGCTTAATGTGGTGTTAGGCATTTCAATACCTGGATCAACACACTAGAAATATTCCACATAGAAATGATCTTCAGAATAATTGAGTTGAAATGATTAACATTGTCTCTTTAAGTAAGCAATTTCATATCCTATGTTTTGGTGGTTCAAACAGCTTTCTTGTCCAAAATAATGAGTCAAAAGCATTATTTTTAAAAGAAATAGCTATCGTTCTTCAAAATAAAAATTTACATTTGAGCCATTTTAAAATATTTGCTTCCCAACAGAATAAATAACTTGTTTTAATATTCAATTTCAAAGTTACAATTGGCAATGCTTGTAAATACTTGTTTACTCATTTTGGATAATTTTCTAAAGGTGGATCTCAACTATAAGTGGTTTACAAGGCAATACGTGACCATGGGAAGGGTCAACATATATCATATTTCTGCATATTTTAAAAACAGCACAAGAAAGGTCTATGGGGGTCAAACATTGAAGGAATCAGTCAGGAGTTTATTTAGTATGAAGTCTTTCGAATTTGAATTTCCAAGTTTGTACTAAATAAGTTTTGTTTCCAAGATTCCTTAATCTTCCAAATCCAAGTCATCTAATTCTTCTTCTAAATCATCAAGATCTTCTCCGGTGAAGAGATTTTCATCAACAGGGACACCATCAATATGACTGTCTTCTAGTTCCCCATCCAGCTTACCATCTTCACTTCCATTAGCAACTCCGCCTGAGGCCTCAGCTAATTTACTTTCTGTAAAAAAATAAATCAGAATGTACAAGTGTATCTATGGTGAAAAGCAAATATTTGGATAGGTGGCAAAGATAAGAAATTAGTACCAGAACTGGTCATTTTTGCAAAGACAAATTTAAATATTCAGAGAATTAGAGTTAAACTGACCAAAAAGCCTTTCAGGGAAAACTAACTGTATATGCACTAATCTATATCATAATATGCAGTTAAACAAGCAAATATTTGTGATCAAAATTCTATTTCATGCATACTTTCTATTAAATCTAATTTAATAATTCTTTGCAAATTTGATTTCAACATTTCCAGTTTTTCAAAAAAACTTTTCTTTCCAATAAAACAAAATAGATTTTAGCTGTTGAACAAAAAAATTGCGAAGAAAAATAAATCTGCTAAATTATACCAAGGAAAAATTAGGTTAATTCAATTCAGTTAACCCAGTTGTTTCAACTAAGAATGGGGAACATAACTATTTATTTTCTTCCAGCTCGATTTAAAAAATGACCAAAGGCAGCAATTAGAGTCACAGAGACGTACAGCACAGAAACAGACCCTTCGGTCCAACTTGTCCGTGCCGACCAGATATCCCAATCTAATAAAGTCCCATTTGCCATATATTTCCAAACCCTTCTTATTCATATACCCATCCAGATGCTTTTTAAATGTTGCAATTGTACCGGCCTCCACCACTTTCTCTGGCAGCTCATTCCATACACATACCACCCTTTGCATGAAAACGTTGCCCATTAGGTCCCTCATATCTTTCCCCCCTCATCCTAGATCTATGCCCTCTAATTCTGGACTCTCCCACCACAGGGAAAAGACTTTGTCTATTTATCCAATCCATGCCCCTCATGATGTTATAAACCTCTATACGGTCACCTCTCAGCCTCCGATGCTCCAGGGAAAACAGCCCCAGCCTATTCAACCTCTCCCATAGCTGAAATCCTCCAACCCTGGCAACATCCCTGTAAATCTTTTCTGAACCATTTCAAGTTTCACAACATCTTTCCGATAGGAAGGAGACCAGAATTGAGCGCAATATTCCAAAAGTGGCCTAACCAATGCCCTATACAGACACAACGTGACCTCCCAACTCCTATACTCAATCCTCTGACCAATAAAGGAAAGCATACCAAATGCCTTCTTCACTATCCCATCTGCTGAAACTTTATTGCTGGAACAGCACAGCAGGTCAGGCAGCATCCAGGGAACAGAAGATTCGTCGTTTCGGGCACATGCCCTTCTTCAGGAATGAGCAGAGAGTGTTCAGCAGGAGAAGATAAAAGGTAGGGAGGAGGGACTTGGAGGAGGGGCGTTGGAAATGTGATAGGTGGAAAGAGGTCAAGGTGAGGGTGATAGGTCGGAGTAGGGTGGAGGCGGAGAGGTCAAGAAGAAGACTGCAGGCCAGGAAGGCGGTGCCGGGCTGGAGGGATTCGGCTGAGACAAGGTGGGGGGAGGGGGGATGAAGAAACTGGTGAAGTCCAAGTTCATCCCCTGTGTTTGGAGGGTTCCCAGTCGGAAGATAAGATGCTCCTCCTCCGACCGTCGGGTTGTTGTGGTTTGGCGGTGGATGAGTCCAATGACCTGCATATCCTCGGTGGAGTGGGAGGGGGAGTTGAGATGCTGTGCTACAGGTTGGTTGGGTTGGTTCGTCCGGGTGGCCCAGAGGTGCTCTCTGAATCGCTCCGCAAGTAGGCGGCCTGTCTCCCCAATATAGAGGAGGCCACACCGGCTGCAGCGGATGCAGTAGATGATGTGGGTGGAGGTGCAGGTGAATCTGTGGCGGATATGGAAGTTTCCTTTGGGGCCATGGAGAGAAGTGAGGGGGGAGGTGTGGGCGCAAGTGTTGCACCTCCTGCGGTTGCAAGGGAAGGTGCCGGGAGTGGAGGTTGGGTTGGTGGGGGGTATGGATCTGACAAGGGAGTCGCGGAGGGAGTGGTCTCTATCACTATCCCATCTACCTGCGACTCTACTTTCAAGGAGCTATGAACCTGCACTCCAAGGTCTCTTTGTTCAGCAACACTCCCTAGGACCTTACAATTAAGTGTAAAAGTCCTGCTGCGATTTGCTTTCCCAGAATGCAGCATTTCTCATTTATCTATATTAAACTCCATCTGCCGCTCCTCAGCCCATTGGCCCATCTGATCAAAATCCCGTTGTACTTTGAGGTAACCTTCTTTGCTTTCCACTACATCTCCAATTTTGGTGTCATCTGCAAACTTACTAACTATACTTCCTATGTTCACATCCAAATCATTTATATAAAAGATGAAAAGTAGTGGACCCAGCATTGATCCTTGTGGCACTCCACTGGTCACAGGCCTCCAGTCTGAAAAACAACCCTCCACCACCACCCTGTCTTCTACCTTTGCGCCAGTTCTGTATCCAAATGGCTAGTTCTCCCTGTATTCCATGAGATCTAACCTTGTTAACCAGTCTCCCATAGGGAACCTTGTCGAGCGCCTTACTGAAGTCCACTTAGATGACGTCCACCACTCTGCCCTCATCAATCCTCTTTGTTACTTCTTCAAAAAATTCAATCAAGTTTGTGAGACATGATTTCCCACGCACAAAGCCATGTTAACTATCCCCAATCAGTCCTTGCCTTTCCAAATACATGTAAACCTGTCCCTCAGGATTCCCTCCAACAACCTGCTCACCACCGATGTCAGACTCACCAGTCTACTATTCCCTGGCTTGTCCTTACTATCTTTTTAAAATAATGGTATGTTAGCCAACCTCCAGTCTTTTAACACCCTACCTGTGACTATTTATGACACAAATATCTCAGCAATGGGCCCAGCAATCACTTCCCTAACTTCCCACAGAGTTCTAGGGTACATCTGATCAGGTCTTGGGGTTTATCCACCTTTTTGTGTTTCAAGACATCCAGCACTTCCTCCTCTGGTATATGGACATTTTTCAAGATGTCACCATCTATTTCCCCACACTCCATATGTTCCATGTCCTTCTCCACAGTAAACACTGATACAAAATACTTGTTTAGTATCTCTCCCATCTCCTGCGACTCCACACAAAGGCTGCCTTGCTAATCTTTAAGGGGTCTTATTCGCTCCCTAGTTATCATTTTGTTTTTAATGTATTTGTACAAACCCTCTGGATTCTCGATAATCCTATTTGCCAAAACTGTCTCATGTCCCCTCTTTTTCCCACCCAATTTCCCTCTTAAGTATACTCCGACTGTCTTTATATCTCAGGATTCACTCAGTCTCTGTTATCTATACTTATCATAAGCTTTCTTCTTTTTCTTAACCAAAACCTCACTTTCTCTAGTCATCCAGCATTGCCCCCACCTACCAGCCTTTCCTTTCACCCTAACAGGAAGATACCTGTTTCTGGACTCTCGTTATCTCATTTCTGAAGGCTTGCCATTTTTCAGCCGTCCCTTTACCTGTGAACACCTGCACCCAATCAGCTTTTGAAAGTTCTTGCCTAATACCGTCAAAATTAGCCTTCCTCCAATTTAGAACTTCAACTTTTAGGTGTGGTCTATCCTTTTCCATCACTATTTTGAAACTAATAGAATTATGGTTGCTGGCCCCAAAGTGCTCCCCCCAATGACACCTCAGTTACCTGCCCTGCCTTATTTCACGAGCAGGTCAAGTTTTGCACCTTCTCTAGTAGGTACATCCACATACTGACTCAAAACTTTTTGTACGCTCTTAAATTCCTCTCCATCTAAACCCTTAACACTATGGCAGTCCCAGTCCATGTTTGAAAAGTTAAAATCCTCTACCATAACCACCCTATTATCCTTACAGATAACAGATCTCCTTACAACTTCATTTCTCAATTTATCTCTGACTATTAAGGGGTCTATAATACAATCCCAATAAGGTGATCATCCCTTTCTTATTTCTCAGTTCCATCCAAATAACTTCCTTGGATGTATTTACGTGAATATTTTCTTTAAGTACAGCTGTAATGCTATCTCTTATCAAAAACGCCACTCCCCCTGCTCTCTTGCCTCCCTTTCTATCCTTCCTAGAGCATTTGTATCCTAGAACATTAGGCTGCCAATCCTGTCCATCCCTGAGTCATGTTTCTGTAATTGCGATGATATCCCAGTCCCATGTTCCTAACAATGCCGAGTTCATCTGCCTTCCCTGTTAGGCCTCTTGCATTGAAATAAATGCAATTAAATTAATCAGTCCTACCTTATTCTCTGCTTTATTCAAGAAACAACCCACTGTACTCACTAATGTAGATTTACAGCAAGCCTATACTTAAAACTATTTACCTATCTGTTTCTGTGCCGTGACCTCTCTCAAACAGGTTCCTCCAAGATCTGTTGTGAATTTCGCTGTTTGTCAAGTTTTCCTAGACACACTCAGATGTCCAGCAATACATTAATTCAAACAGCAAAGACAGTAACTACACAGATTCACTGCTGTGTCAGCTAGCAGTGTGGGTTTTCTTTCTCTCTTTCCCTTACAGACCGTGTGCTTGCTGCCTTTATCTGTCTTTCTCCCTTTTAAAAGTGCTGCTGCTTTGACTTTCTTCCTCCAAAAGTTCCAAAACAACTGCAACAGCATATAAAACAGTAATTGCTGCTCTCGGAATGTGAGGAAATCACCTCCAATACCTAAAATGCCTCAAAAACAAATGGAGCAGCCTGTTACAGCCAGAAATTTTTCCTGTTCTCCATCTTGGATTACCCAGAATCATTTTTGCATCGAGAATTTCAGATAGTTATAAGTAACAAGGTATTTACTATTTCAGTTGACAAACTGTGGTAAGGAGTTTGAAGAGCAATGGGTTAAGCTAATGCTCCTCCCCAAATTGTGGGACACAAGCTACATGCGCAATAAAAACTGAATTCTATATACCTTGAAACTGACTTGGACTCAAGTAACCTTTGCTAGACAAAGATTTTTAGCTTATACAACATCAAATGGTCGAACTCAGCCAATAATTCAGCACTTTTTTCTCCATGTCAGTAAACCACAATTTATTCAGTAGTTTATAACCAGCATTTTAAATCGAGCCATTAAACTTTAAAACCACAAAAACTTAATAGCAAGTTTACAAAATATTAGATAGTGCTGATGTGGCAAAATAAAATTTAGCCCAGATGAATACAGAACAAGAGTAGGCCAGGTGGCCCTTTAAGCTTGCTGCACTATTCCATAAGATCTGATTCATTTGGTTGCCATCTCAACTCCACTTTCCTGTCTGCACCCCAAAACCCTCAATTCTTTTCACTATCAAAAACTCTAACACAACCTTGGATAATTTTAAAGATCCAGTCTCCGTACCTTCTAAGGAACAGAATTCCAGCCTCTAACAACCTTTATTTGCCTAAGAGAATTGCATGTTATTCTTAAACTATGTCCCTTTCAAAAGGACAATTATCAACCCAGTATCTATCCGATTCAGTCTCCATAAGATCTTCAGTATAATAAAACTTTTGTGCTATACAACTCTATGACTCTACAACTGAGGTTAGAGATCAGAAACAAATAAAAACAAATGGACCTGCTGAGTTGCTTCAGCAATTTCTCTTTTCATTTGATTGATTGATTTGTTGTTGTCACACGTACTTAGATACACTGAAAAAATGTGGTCTTGCATGCTATTTAGGCAGATCGTAGTGTACAAAATGCATCAGGGTAGCAAAACAAAGTGCAGAATACAATGTTACAGCCACAGAAAAGGTTCAGGGAGATATAGATCAGAATTAACATTTGACAGGTTCGTTCAAAAGTCCGATAACAGGAAGAAGCTGTTCTTTAGTCTGCTCATACATGTATTAAAACTTTTATATCTTCTGCTAGGTGGAAGAGGATGGAAGAGAGTATAACTAGGGTGGGAGGGGTCTTTGATTAAGTTGGCTGCTTTCCCAATGCAGTGAGAAGGATACACTGAGAAATCAATATGCTTCAATAAGATCACCTTTCAGGATTCCAAACTCCAATGAATATAAGCTTAGCCTATTCAACTTATAAAATAATTCCTTCATCCCAAAAATGAGTTGTGTGAATCTTCTGAACTACTACTGTTGCAACTGAGTTTTTTCAAAAAGGAAACCAGAACTGTACACAGTATCCCAGATGTGGTCTTACCAAAATTCAAAAGCTGCAGTAAAACTTCCCTTTCCTTTTCAATAAACAACTTTCTAACTGCCAAATAACTTGATATACCAATATACTAACTTTGTGTTTGACCTATCAGTTCATCCGGATCCCTCTGTACCATAACAAACTTACCTTCCCATCTATCTTGGTACTGTCAGCAAAACTAGTTATCTTACACATTTGGTCCATTGTCCAAATCAACAACAGGTTGCCAATAGCTAAGGGCCAAGCATTGATCCCCGTGGTACTCCAATAGCGCCAACTTGCCTGTTAGCTAGGCAGCACTTTATTCACACTATATTACCAGCTATACTATAGATTCTCACATTATGCAGCAACTCCTGATGTGGCACCTTGTTCACTGCCTTTTGGAAATTCAAGCAAACCGTATCCACCGGTACTCCTCTATCTACTTGTACTTTATCAAAGTAAATGTTGCGTTGTCAAAAATGCTCAGATTAAACATTATTTCCTTGTTACAGAGCTGTGCCGACAATGATTAATCAAATTGTGATATTCTAAGCACCCTGCTCCAATCTCCTAAATAATGGATTCTGGCAAGATCCCCATAACAGATGTTAGGCTATCAAGCTTATAGTTTCCTTCGACTTGAAAATCAACAAAGGCAATATTTCAGCATATTTTATACTGCTATCTTAATGGTTCCATTAGACTGCAGTGGTGACAGTCAAACTAATAACTGATTACACTATTAAATTATCTGCTGTATTTGATAGAGTTGACCATGATAGCACCTCTCCATTTACTTCATATCAAACTTCTTCACACCTGATTGCAATTCACACATCAAAACAATGACATCTCTTGCTACATTGCGCGCGCGCACACACAAGTCCAATCAATCAAACCTGAGCTTGCATCTTTCTAATCTCCAAGGCAACCCATTGTGCATCCTTTGTTAATGCCAATCAAATTCAAAAATCTGTTGCCCTACTTTACCCAATTTGCCTGCAATTCCCATCCTTACTGAACTACACCAACAAACCATATCACATGAATCCTCGCCTTGAAAATTTTAAAAATTTGTTCATGATCTTGCCCTGTTCAATGAATGAAAATTACTTCACTGCTGAGTGTCTATTAATTTGTATAATATTTTCTTTTCACTGCTGGTGCTTTTATTTGGCCACACAAACTCAGTTCATGCTTAGAATTATTTTTACACATCTCTTTAAACTTATTTTTCATCTAACAGTTCTAATTCTACAAATTTAACCAACTGCTTTTTTTGCTTTTTTCACATTCCAGCATACCCGCAACTCCTGAACCTCAAGAACTAAAATTTAAGAGTTTTCTGCGCCAAATGTCTGACACAGTCATAGGTTTGACAGAATGCAATTTTCTAACTGTATGAGATAGTTAATGATCTCTGATAACAGATCCCAGAGTTGGGGGAAACATTGCAGGACTGTGCTATTCTCCCATTTTTCATCAGCTTCTCAACTTGTTCAAGTGTACAATGCACACAGTAATGTATTGATGCAATGCATCATTTAAACAAAAATCAATTGTACACGGAACCTTCTGGTTAATATCTGGGAACTTCCCATTGGTTTACCTTATGTATAATTCGCATTGTTTTGCAATTAAAGCAATTCTAATAATGCTGTCACTTTCAAGTATGTTTTACCTTTAATTAATTTTGAAGCACAATCATTAAAATGCTATGGTGCAGGGCTATGAACAGCGTGAGTTCTGATTCCA
Source organism: Chiloscyllium plagiosum (assembly GCF_004010195.1). Classification (NCBI taxonomy): domain Eukaryota; kingdom Metazoa; phylum Chordata; class Chondrichthyes; order Orectolobiformes; family Hemiscylliidae; genus Chiloscyllium; species Chiloscyllium plagiosum. The sequence continues at coordinate 37,483,281 of NC_057716.1, forward strand.
TAAACCGTGGGCTGAATGGCCTACACCAGTGCCATAATCATTTTATGATTCTAATTTTATGTTTATTTAAAATCGACTCCTAAAATCTATCCAACCAAAAGCAAGATGGTATATTAATTAGCAATATCATTGTATATTATGAAACCATTTAATAGCATTATAATTATCCATTGTTTTGGATCAATATTCCTTAGAAGAAAAGTTAGTATTGGTACTTATCAACCCTGGCTCAGTTGATAGCATTTAAGACAGTCACAAGATCCCAGGTTCAAGATGACTTCAGCTGTTTAAGCACAAAACCCAAAGCTGCTACTCTAATTGATAACTGCATTGACAAAGGTGCATTCTTTTGGATAGGATATTAAAATAAGTCCCACCTGCCTGTTTAAGTAATTGTCAAAGGTTCTTAGAACACCAGGGGTATTACTCACATTATTTTGACCAATACTTATCGTTCAATGAGTTTCTCAAAAGTTTAATTGATCATTATCATCCTGCTGCCTGTGGAAATTTGCTGTGAACATACTGTTTTTTTACATCGCAACATTGAGTACATATCATCGACTGTATAGCATGTTAAGAGGTCAAATGCTCATGTAAAGTGCTATATAAATTCAAGTTTTTTCATGCAAAGTCAATTATATAGAACAAAATGAAATAGCCAATTCAATGCAACGTATGAAGGAACTAAAGTTTAAACTAATTGCATACGAATGATCATTACATACAATTCAAATTAACCTCAAATTCTAGAATTTGGCCTCAGAAAACTTGCAATAAGCTAATTCTTCCCATTTTGACTTTTGTTACAGGTGCTCTTTAAATAAGACATTTAGTATGCGAATAAAAATACTTCTGGACTCCATCACTTACCATCAGTATCACTAGACATTTCTTTAGGTAAACTTGCAGAATGTGTTGCACCCATCCGTTCAAATCCAGTAGACACTGTAATGCCAGTATTATTTATCTCTATTGGCACAAACCGGGAAACGTCAATGTCATTGACTTGTACTGTCTCTTCAACCTGAAATTAAGAGAGTCAGTCAAAAATTTATAATGACAGTAACAGAAAGTGGTTATTCTGTGCAGTTGGAATTACCTCTTCGCCTTGTTCTTGTGTGTACTGCGTTTCATCCGCTTCTTCATCATCGGCACTAATCAATTCAGGTCTGAATTCAAAGACTTCACGACCACTCACCTACATATGGAAAGTAGGTTTATAATCAAGCATCTTTTGAATTTAGCATGAGAACGAACCATTTCAATAAATGGTAAAGAACAAAAAAATCTACATACACCAAAGGCTTTGCCAGCATTAAAATCGGCTTTTCTCTTTTCTAGTTCTTGCAGAGCTTTTTCAGATTTTTCATGTCTCTTCCTTTTCTTCCATTCCAAGAAGGTTTCTAGGGTGATTCTGGTTACATCCGGCCCCAAAGCTGCTCGCTTAAAATTTAAAGGCAACATAATAATTTACTCTTTTGTTCCAATGTTGGTGAGTAACAGGTGCATGTTTGACCTTGTTACAGAGCTAAGAATTCAAGGTAATTCAAACCATTTAAGACTCAATATAAATGAATGTATTGCAATTCAATAGACATGCCCAATAGATTTTTAAATATTCAGCGTCACCATGTGGTTAGAATATGTAGTGCAGTACTGCTTTCACCAGAAATAAAAGCTCAAGTTATTGTTGTATTTTTATTTTATCCAGATATTTAGGATTTTTGAATATAACGTAAAAACAGCATATACCTCACCACCAATTGAAACCTTAAGTGCTCAAATATGTTTGTTTATGTGTCACTGGAAATTTAAGAAAAGATGTATCTATTGTGAAATCCCAGGTGATTTTTTTAGATTACTTAGTGTGGAAACAGGCCCTTCGGCCCAACAAGTCCACACCGTCCCTCTGAAGAGCAACCCACCTCCACCCATTCCCCTACATTTACCCCTTCACCTAATATTATGGGCAATTTAGCATGGCCAATTCACCTAATCTGCATATTTTTGGACTGTGGGAGGAAACTGGAGCACCCGGAGGAAACCCACGCAGACAGTGGGAGAATGTGCAAACTCCACACAGACAGTTGCCCGAGAGGGGAATTGAACCCGGGTCTCTGGCGCTGTGAGGCACAGGAGTGTTGGACTGAAGTCCATGTGCTGATGTTGCTCCTAGGATGGTGTTTGAGGGAACCTTTTTCAACTGCAATAATGTATGAGTGGAAATATATGCAATTCAGCATACTTGTGACCAGAGGTAAAATTTGAGCTGATGGCATTCCATGATATCATGCTTTCTGGTATTTTAGGTAGGGAAGGAAGACACACTGGCAAACTAAGCTTTAAGAGCTGCTGTAGTACATTGTGCAGCCACAATCTACTCCTCCTGCTAATGCAGAGTCTGCTGCCAGCAGTGTCAAAATAAAAATCACTGTCCTTGAAGGTGGCTGGCTTGTTGAGTATTATTCTGGCAGCGCTAATGCCATCATACTCCTATCTTAGGCTATGTAAATGGTGGAAGATTCTGAAGGGTCTTGGCTCAAACTTTTTCTGCAATATTAACACTTAGAAGAATAATCAAAGTACAGAAGAAAGCGGATACTCCAGAGATAAACAAACATCCAAACAACTTGTATATAAATAAGTGAAGTCTTCATGAGTGCCTTAAAGCTAATGGTGAGTATAAGTTACAGAAAACACTCTTCCATTACCTCTTTTTCTATTAAGTCTTCTAGTGAAATTTCTTCCTTTACTTCTTTCTTCTGGTTTTTCTTCAATACAAAGCCTGGTGGTAAGGCATGGCGGTACATACAGCTGTCTCCTCCTCCAGGACAGACCCAGAACCAGCCATATTTGTTATTCTCTATGGCTTCAAGGAAATATTTACATACCTAACAATGGAATAACACAAAGATCTAATCAACTCTTCTGATACAAGTCAACTCTTAAGTACACGTTTTACAGTCAGAGTTGGACAGCTTGGAAACAGACCCTTTCAGTTCAACTCATCCATGCCAACCAGATATCCTAAAAATTAATCTAGTCTCATTTAACAGTATTTGGTCCATATCCCTCGAAACCTTTTCTAATCATATACCCATTCAGATCTTGCTGAAATATAGTAATTCTACCAGCCTCCACAACTTCCTTGGCAGCTCATTCCATACATGCACCACCCTCTTCATGACAATGTTGCCACTTAGGTCCCTTTTATATCTTTCCCCACTTACCTTAAACCTGTGCCCACTAGCTCTAGCCTCCCCCACCGCTTGGAAAAGACTCTGGCTATTCACATTATCCATGGCCCTTAGTTTTATAAACATCTGAGGTCACCCCTCAGCCTCTGATGCTCCATGGAAAATAGCCTTAGCCTATTCAGTCTCTCCCTACAGCTCAAATCCTCCAACCGTGGCACATCCTTGTACATCTTTTCTGAAGCCTTTCAAATTTCACAACAGCCTTCCTGTAGGAGGGAGATTAGAATTACAAGCAGTATTTCAATAGTGACCTAACCAATGTCCTGTACAGCCGCAACATGACCTCCCAACGCCTACACTCAATGCACCGAATAATGAAGGCGAGCATACCTAATGCCTTCTTCACTATCCTGTCTACCTGGTACTCCACTTTAAAGGAACCATGAACCTTATCATTAAGGTGAATAAGTCCTGCCTTGATTTGCCCTACCAAAATTCAGCACCTCACATTTATCTAAATTAACTCCATCTGGCACTCCACTGCCCATCAGCCTACCTGATCAAGGTCCCCTTGTACTCCGAGGAAACCTCCTTTGTTGTCCAGTACACCACCAATTTTGGTGTCATCTACAAACTTATTAACCATACCTCCTGTGTTCACATCCAAATCATTTAAATGACGAAAAGCAGTGGACCCAGCTCCAATCCTTGTGGCACACCGCTGGTCACAGACTTCCAGTCTGACAAGCAACTCTCCCCCACCACCCTCTGTCTCCTACCTTTGAGCCAGTTCTGTATCAAAATGGCTAGTTCACCCTGTATTCCATGTGATCTAATCTTATTAAATATCAAAATACCATGATAACAAATTGCATATCAAAATTTATACTTATTTAAAAGCAACTGAAATGTGCTTTGCTCCATTAAGTAAAGGTAAGTTCTCTCTCCTTTGGAATGGAACTCGTGTAACTCAGAGGTACTGGAAGGAAAAAAAAATTGGGGAAAACAGTTTTCTTACTTTCCTTCCCAAAGTAGGAATTGCCATCAGATCTTTCTACAACATCTGCAAAAGTAGTAACTATTCTAATTCTTCAAAACCTTTGCAGCTTTGGAGTAACAAAACCAATTCTACGCTGGAAACTGTTAAGATTAACCAAATGTACACATACACAAATTTCCTGGAAGGCCAATCTTCCTTTAAGTACAAACATGAAAACAAATGTAATGACTCTGGATGACTAAGATGAGCTAACTTCAGTCACAACAAACATTTGTGACAGTTGTGGTCTGATACCAATAATGCTGAACAATCAAGCAAACTTTAAAAACAAACTTTCATCAAATCACACCCCTTCCCACAGGGAGCTTCTGACACCTCGTGTGATTGGGAAAAAAAAAGTCTCTATCATGACATGTCAAGGGTGCTTTGTCCAAGGGCAATCCTTGGCCGACTGTTTATTGATGCTTCATGCTAAGCAATTTTCTTGATAGTTTTTTTTTCAGTGTTGGTTCACCACACACTTCTTTCCACATTCAGAGGCAAATGAAGGATGCAGGTCTCAAGTCTGACTCAACCAAACGGGAACTGAAACCCTGCTGTTAAATACAATCTTGAACCACATACCAGCCATTTAGCCAAGTGAGCCAACCACCCTGACAGTCTTCAGGGGGTGCAAAAAAACTGGTGTTGGCACTTAAAAGCAGGACATCTGCTCGTCATTGAAGTTCCACTGATGAAGGCAGTTAATATCCAAACTTGTTGCATCAACCTCAATGACATGATTAAGTGCTTAGCTGAGTTGATCCACTTTGATTGATCACTTCTCCAAATTCCACCGCAGTCAGTTAGCAGGCCAGGCAAACACAGCTAGTCTGCTCTTCCGAGAATAGACATGTTATATCGTGGTAAATTGAATATCAGGTCAGAGAGGGTTTTTTTTTTGGCCAGGGTGAGAGGGAGGAGGGAGGAGAAAAAGGACGACAAGAAGGAGAATAAAAAAGGAGAAAAAGGAAGAGGTGGTGTTCAAGAATGGAGTTCAAGCAGGCGACCAAGATTGTAAATGCCTTGTAGCTGTGGATTATCCAGCAGTGTAACAAAAAGACCAACAATTCAACAGTGAATGCATGACACTTTCTCACCAGATTACCAAGTTCACATACTCTGCAGTGAACCTCAGACCCAATCAACATCCTATCTGCACCAGCAGTTTTCTTTCCTGTTCTCCCCATTAAAGGCTCTTCCATTAATACCCAGAACTTGCATTAACAGTCAATCCACCTGCATGGCTTCCATATTCCTCCAGCTATTCAGCTTTGCTGGCACATTATGCAAATAAATTGTAAGAAAAATGCTGACATCATCCAGACACTGACCATTAGCCCTCTTTCTTTCAGGAAAGGTGACATACAACAGCTCAAAGGCAATAAATAACGGCCTAGTAAATGAACCCAGCAAAACAACAAGTAAAAAAATTAGAGCAGAACTGGCAGAAGAAAGTCATGTGCATTTCCCTCAGGGGCGACGGGTTTCCAAATCATGGGACTGCAGTGATTGGGATACCACAGCATACAACATTGCTGAGAACATTGAGAATAAGAGCATGTTCCTCCTTTATGTCCCTTCTTGACACCAAGGACATCACCTTACTTTCTGATAATAAAAAGTTGCCAAATGTACGAACCTGGAGTTCCTGATTTACAACAAGGATGATATGCTGACCACCCAGGTACAGTATAGGCAGAAAGAAAAAGGGAACAGCACCGTACTAATGAAAAACCTGTTTCTTAGCTACCAATTAGATACGAGCACTGCACATAGCTTGGTTGTTTGTAAGGTAAAAACAATGACTGCAAATGCTGGAAACCAGATCTGGATTAGTGGTGCTGGAAGAGCACAGCAGTTCAGGCAGCATCTGAGGGGCAGCAAAATTGACGTTTCGGGCAAAAGCCCTTCATCAGGAATAAAGGCAGAGAGCCTGAAGCGTGGAGAGATAAGTGAGAGGAGGGTGGGGTGGGGAGAAAGTAGCATGGAGTACAATAGGTGAGTGGGGGAGGGGATGAAGGTGATAGGTCAGGGAGGAGGGTGGAGTGGATAGGTGGAAAAGAAGATAGGCAGGTAGGACAAGTCATGGGGACAGTGCTGAGCTGGAAGTTTGGAACAGGGGTGAGGTGGGGGAAGGGGAAATGAGGAAACTGTTGAAGTCCACATTGATGCCCTGGGGTTGAAGTGTTCCGAGGCGGAAGATGAGGTGTTCTTCCTCCAGGCATCTGGTGGTGAGGGAGCGGCGGTGAAGGAGGCCCAGGACCTCCATGTCCTCGGCAGAGTGGGAGGGGGAGTTGAAATGTTGGGCCACAGGGCGGTGTGGTTGATTGGTGCGGGATGTTCCCTAAAGTGCTCTGCTAGTAGGCGTCCAGTCTCCACAATGTAGAGGAGACTGTATCGGGAGCAACGGATACAATAAATGATATTAATGGATGTGCCGGTAAAACTTTGATGGATGTGGAAGGCTCCTTTAGGGCCTTAGATGGAGGTGAGGGAGGAGGTGTGGGCGCAGGTTTTGCAGTTCCTGCGGTGGCAGGGGAAGGTGCCAGGATGGGAGGGTGGTTGTAGGGGGGCATGGACCTGACCAGGTAGTCACGGAGGGAACGGTCTTTGCGGAAGGCGGAAAGGGGTGGGGAGGGAAATATATCGCTGGTGGTGGTGGGGTCTTTTTGGAGGTGGCGGAAATGTCGGCAGATGATTTATAAGCCCATATCATGGTTCTCATAACAGTCTATTGGTGAAATAAATTGTAGGTCAATACTACTGAACAGAACTCAAGTAATGATCTCAGTGGGGGAGCACCCAAGTGGACACTGATGAATATGCAAATATAAGATGTTAACCAGCTGTCCTGTAATATAGCCTCCTGACAAGACTAGAAAACAGATTCCAACTTGGGAAAGGCTACAGCAGTCAGGTTAATCTCTGCATAGTATCTGCTCCATTTGCCTACATCCTGTAAATCTAAAGACACTGCCACTCCTGTCTCCATACCTGGTGTAGCCTGGGCATGGACTGGTCACCTAATCCTTACAATACCTCTTCACCCTCAAACAGAATTCAGCAACACACTGATAAAAGTAGAAATTCTTCGTACCTTCAAAACAGCTCAAAGTACTGCAGCATGCAATAAAATTTCCAACAAATCATATTAGTAGTTTGAATGCATTATTCTTTAAATAATGCTAACAAAACACCCATTTTGCAGTAGAAGGAATACTGTCTATGCTATCTGCACTTGCACCACCAAAATTTGAATTCTGTGTCACAACAGTGAATTAGGCTGCACAGCATTAGCCACATTGTATCACTGGTGTGCTAGAAAATATTGAATCAATGTTGAGTGCCTCTGGAATCAATGATATGCCTCTGCATCAGCACTGCACACTGGACTTCCTTATAGTGTACTTACTATTACAGTTTTCTTCTGTTCTGCATCACCATGCTTTTTTTGTACAACTTCTTCCAGTTTTCTGACATCCCAATTTTCCATTGTGTCTAAGAAAAAAAAATTAACATTTGATTTCAATTAGATAAACCCAGTTCATTAATTGCACTTCAAATGGGATGGAGCACTGTTCAAAAGTTGATTTCAGTAAAATGTAGAAAATGGAAAATCAATTAGGAATTTGACGCAGCAAGGCTCAATAACTACACAACATTAAGTCGTTGTGGGGAAAACAAAACTGCGTGCTTGGAATGAGTTTATTACTGGTTAGGTCAGTGTTTATTGCTCATCCCTAATTGCCCTAAAAACTGGGTAACATACTTGGTTATTTCAATAGGGCATTTAAGATGGAATCACAAACCAATGTCAGACAGACAGGAGAAGGAATGCAGATTGTGTCTCCTGAATGGAGACTAGGGAATCAGATAGGATTTCATAACAATCTTTATTATAGCTTTTTAAAATTCAGAATTACTAACTACTTCAACTTATATTACTCTTGTTCTGTAACATTACTACTCTGTTACTGTCCTTAACTATTGATAGAAAAAAAAATCAGTATTTCACTGCTGCAGGACATGAACAAATTGGATTGTTTTACTAAATATTAATGTTACATAATTGGCTAAATAATTGTAATACCATTATGAGAAACTGATAGAAGAAAGCACGACTCTTGTTATTAGAAATATAAAATTTAAAAATATATGGTTTGGGGCTGGCTTATTTAGGAGAAGAATTAAATAATAATGTGTAACATGCCTGATCCTAACTCTTATTTGATAAACCAGAGAGGCTTACTCATCAAAAGATCAGCAAGACCCAGATTAACGTACTAGCAAGAACCATAAGGCATTCAAACTGGTCAACAATGGACAGAGCAGTTGTACCAACAGTGGATACGCTGTTTGTACTCAGAAGGTTTTAGGAATGCAAAGCTTAATGAACAGCAATAACTGCCTGCTTAATTTAAAAGCAAACACAATGGGAATTTAGAAGATAGCTAATAAACATTTCTACCGAGGTATGAGTTGCTGTGGAGTGGGGTCTGAAGGGAAACTGTCCAGAGAAAGCCAGTGTAGTAGCGGCTGACAATATTGAGCAGTCTATAAGAATCTGCAGGGCGGGGGGGTGAACAAAAGTGAGCAGCTAGTTTCTGTTGTTCACCAAGCAGAATATGGGGGACACGGGGCAGAAAGGAACAACTAGTTTCTCTGCTTTACCATGCAGAATGCGTTGGGAGCTTGTGCTGAGATTGAATAAAGAAAATGAATGAGAATGCAGAAGGTTCATCTAGCTTTAATTAGTGGGAGGATGTTTCAGGATAATAGACACCATGAAAGTCAGTAGTTTTCTTACAAAAAAAGAAACAAAAAATCATCAGGATCTGAAAATAGCTTTGGACTGGTTCCTTGAGAATGGAGTATAATACAACTGGGGAGCAGGATTTTTCTGGTCATTTGACAAATGACTTCAGACGTTTTCCTGTAGGTCAGAGTATATTTGATCTGAATTATGTGAAATCGTGTCAAGTGAGTCTTCCAGCTAGTCATTAGAAAATCATACCTTTTTAAGGGTTATCAATTCATGGGAATCATACTGTGCAATACAAGTTCAAATTGCTTTATGGCTGCAACCTTTCAACTATGAAGCCAAGCTTTGGAGGGGAGTGATAAAAGTACCAAAGGACTAAGTTCTTTACAGAACGTTGTGTAAAGATACAAATTATGATACGTCAGTCAACTCCCTCAACCAACAGAATCAAACATTAACCAGTCACACAACTCTCTGCTGCTGATGTTGCCTCACTATACATCACAGTAAAAGTAACTCAATTTAAATAATTCATGTGAAATATATAAATCATAATTCCAATTTATATTATATAAATATATAGATTTACACAGAAGTTAAAGAATGACAACTGCCACCAAGAGATACATTGTCTTGACAATACTATATTTCTTGAGGATAGACAAGTCCCCCGGGCCTGACGGGATATATCCTAGGATTATGTGGGAAGCAAGAGAGGAAATTGCAGTACCGTTGGCAATGATCTTCTCGTCTTCACTGGCAACGGGGGTGGTACCAGGGGACTGGAGAGTAGCGAATGTTGTGCCCCTGTTCAAAAAAGGGAATAGGGATAACCCCGGGAATTACAGGCCTGTTAGTCTTACTTCTGTGGTAGGCAAAGTAATGGAAAGGGTACTGAGGGATAGGATTTATGAGTATCTGGAAAGACACTGCTTGATTAGGGACAGCCAGCACGGATTTGTGAAGGGTAGGTCTTGCCTTACAAGTCTTATTGAATTCTTCGAGGAGGTGACCAAGCATGTGGATGAGGGAAGAGCAGTGGATGTAGTGTACATGGATTTTAGTAAGCCATTTGATAAGGTTCCCCATGGTAGGCGTATGCGGAAAGTCAGGAGGCATGGGATAGAGGGAAATTTGGCCAATAGGATAGAAAA
>NC_057716.1:37493748-37515332 GCF_004010195.1 Chiloscyllium plagiosum
AGAGGGTGCAGAGAAGGTTTACCAGGATGTTGCCTGGAATGGAGAGGAAGTCGTACGAGGATAGGTTGAGAGTTCTCGGCCTTTTCTCGTTGGGACGGCGAAGGATGAGGGGTGACTTGATAGAGGTTTATAAGATGATCAGAGGAATAGATAGAGTAGACAGTCAGAAACTTTTTCCCGGGTACAACAGAGTGTTACAAGGGGACATAAATTTAAGGTGAAGGGTGGAAGGTATAGGGGAGATGTCAGGGGTGGGTTCTTTACCCAGAGAGTGGTGAGGGCATGGAATGCGCTGCCCGTGGGAGTGGTAGAGTCGGAATCATTGGCGACCTTTAAGCGGCATTTGGATAGGTACATGGATGGGTACTTAATCTAGGTTAGAAGTTCGGCACAACATCGTGGGCCGAAGGGCCTGTTCTGTGCTGTATTGTTCTATGTTCTATGTTCTATATTTCAATGCAATACAAATAAAACACTCCCAAAATAAAAGATGAAGTTCCTTCTTGCAAAATTAATTTTTGACAGAAGAACTTGCTCTGGTTATCTGGTAATGCACAATACATCAGACTTAATGAGACAGTTTGGATAAAAGTGACATTTCACTGTGCATTGCCAAAATACAAATACCATCATGCCGAGATAGTTAATCATGGTCAATAAACACAAGTTCAGAGTCTTATTCTTAACTTAAAAAAAAACTGTTGATGATTTATTGCAATAAATGCAAAATAGATTTTGTAGACAATGCAGGTACAATTCACTCAGTTCAAAGTTGCTTCGTTTAAATTACCTATTAATTCAATTCTAGAGCAAAAAGTCATGAATAAGTGAATAAAGTTGCACTACTATGGGGAGTTTGAATCTTTTTGAACAAATAACTCTAAAATTAAAGTACATTGTACTTTCAGTACACTTAATATTAACACATTCTCTTCAAAGAAGGGTAATGTGGGAATTTCTTCAGATATTAATTAATCCATGCCAAGCAGAAAGATTGGATAAAACTCTTACTAGGCATATCCACAGCCAAAGAAATTAAACACATTGTCTGAAACAAAGCAAGTAAAGCAAAGCAGAACCAAAGTTAAATACCATACAACATTAAAAATGGATCCAGAGGTACATCATGAGGTAAACTGCAATCCTCATCTTCAGCTCAAGGGGATTTTTACAAAGCATCTAATTTCTAAAATCAAGTCTCTCAATGGAACTTTCAATCACATTCACATCATGCAGTAACTGGTGTGGGAAGGTATTATTGATTTAAGCTATGAAAAAAGTGCTCTTCACTTGGTTTCATTATCTATTGCATAATCTGCTAGAATGCTCAAGTAATTCACATTAAGAATAGTACTTAATGATGAAATCATAAAGGCTGAATGAGTAGAGGCAAGTTAATCATTATGTTTGCCCCATAAAAACATTCTTGGAATATGCTCAGTTAGAAGCACTGAAAACGTTTCACAAATAGTTTACTTTTTAAACAAAAAAAGAGGGAACTGAGAGAAGATCAAATCAAAAGGTACTCTTTTTAAAAAAAACTTCTATTAAATCTCTGCTTTGTCAACATACCTTTTACAAGCTCTTCGTCCCGTGCATCTACATACATACTGCGCTTCTCACTCTTCCTTTCCAAAGATAGGTCATGTGAAAACTTGCATTTGTCACCCTTAGTACATTGACCTTGCTTGAAAAAAGCACACACCACAGATTTGGGATCTGCTCCTAGAAGGGAAAGCAAACAAGTTATAACATACAGTCGTAACTCTACCTTTACTTGACTTTTTAATGCTTTTATCCATTATACTAATTAGTTGGAATTACACAGTAATGTCACTGGGGATCTGAGACTAAGCAAAAAGAAATTGTTGAAAATTCAAGCAGCTCATTTACAGCTGAGAATTTCATGCACTTTACACCAAAGTAAATACATCAGAAAGTTAAAGATAATAAAATTGGTTACAAATTGAAAGGGGAACTGTGTGATAAGGACTATGAAGGAGCACAACAAGTTGGAATGAGACCCTATGTTCAAATTGTTGCTTGTTGTTGAATGAAGAAACTGTACAAAGAGTCAGAAACTTCTGCTGTAAAAGTTACAGGGGAAGGGATGCCCTTCTTGCTTTGTGGTTTCAATAATAAACCAAAATGAAGCACATAAGAAGTGCCACTGTAAATCAACCCAAGGACTGCTCCATTACTATCAATCGCAGGAAAGAGACTACACAAAAAAGGTTTCCATAGCTGTAATAAAATTAAAATATATTATATGGATGTATTCTGACCAAACTATCCCATTAAGAATAGGAATAATTTCAACTCAAAGCAAATGTATTTTACTCAATATTCCAACATGGAAATCAGTGCTATTTCAGAATTTATCCTCTACAATTGAAATCTTCAATTACTTGGCCTAAGTAACAGAAGTTAAGTTTAGACAGTCAGAAATAAAATCTTATTCTTCCTCCTCCGGAGATCTTGTTTTTGACTATGTTTTTCTTCTCAAAAGTTTCTCTTTTTAACTTTCATCAAAAAGGTTCACATTTGGCAATGATTTCTATAGTTCCTCATTAAGGTCACTATAACACTTTCCTCCACTAGAACATGATAGACCTCAATCACTGTTATGTGCTATCTCTGTCCAAACATTTGCAAACAGATTTTTAGAATCAGTAATAGAAACATGCACAGGAAAACACAGTCCAATGCAAATAAATGGAGTTGCAAATGTAGTCAGTTGTAAAACTCCAGCACTACAGCAGTTGCTAAGAAGGATATTTAACAGATTGTTTCTGTTAAAGTTATTTCTGTGATAAAATTGTCCAGAATTCTCAGCATTATGACACACAGTTTATATGCATTTCTTAGGGCTAAGGCTGGCGTTTGATTGGGGAGGGGGAAGGGCAGCAGGGGATTCTGGATGTTAGTACATCCTTTATATTAATGCAGTTAATGTCATCAGCTGATTTCTGAAACATCTCTCTCCCTACCAAAGTCTGTGCAGGTCTATGAAGAATTGAAGAATCAGACTGATATGGTGCACTATTCTTGCTGGCCCAATGTCCTGCGATGCTGTATTGAAGTTGCTGCTGAAATAGGAGAAAAAAAAAACAATGTAGGAAACAGACAGTGAAAGATAGTGTAATAATTGGGAAAGATACAGGGCACGTCAGAGAAAGTGAGCTCAAGGGAAAACACTGCCAGAGACTAACAGGTAAAAAAGTGGCGGCTTGGAGTCAGCAGATGACAGAATGAGAACAAATCAATAAAGGAATCATGTGAATCAATGGATATTAGGGAACTGATAGCTTGTTTGGAAAGTCTGGAGGGTGAGTGCATAGTTGAAGTTCTGGGCTGAGCAGCAGGTTGGAATGAAAGGTAAGTGTCAGGGAGCAAAGTAATAAAAAACAGAAGTGACTTAATTAGAGAGTATTGGTTGCTAAGAGTTTCAGTTTTAAGATACAGTAGTATTTAGTTTATTACTTACTTCAATTGGCCAAATAAAGAGAGATGTGGCAGGGTACCCCAGACCACAATACACATTCTACTGAGTAAGAATTCCAGGATGCTTAGTGTCCTGGAGAACCATATATACAGGGAGGGGCATCAGCTAGAGCACCAAGGTTTCTTCAGCGTGTACAAATGGAGTCAATGCAGACAACCTGCAAGATTGAGTGTATCATGGATAGTATGATTTTGAATGTGCCTGGCAGCCAAAGGGGACCAGTCAAATTGTGCACAAGTTCCCTCAGTCCATCTTGCTCCACAACCTGCATTCAGTTCTGGAAGTTCAGCCAGAGACAAATAAACAGCACCGCATGACTCAAAAGATTTTGACAAGGTGCCACATAATTGACTTGCTAGCAAAGATAAAACTTTTTTTGGGGGGGGAGTGGCCGCATAAGTGCAAAGTTGACAAGACATAGATCATGAACAATTGTTTTCCAGGCTGAAGAAACAAGGTGATTAACTGGGAGATAACAGGAATTCTTTGCTTGATAAACATTAATGATCTAGACTTTGACATGCAGGTCACAACTTAAAAAGTTTTGTTCCATCTGCAAAATAAATAGTGAATTGTGAGCAGGATAACAGTTGACTTCAGTGGACAAATACTGACTGATGGGATGAGTGGACACAGGGAAATAAAAGTTAATACGGGGTGAGAGTAGGTACATTTTGTTAGGAAGAATGAGGAGACTATATTAAATCAAGGGTACAGAACTAAAAGGTCTGTATATAAACTGGTTTGCAAATTGTTTAAAAAGGCATTACAAGACCTCATTTCTTACAAAGTGGCGCGTCAAAAGCAAAAGCAGTGAGTTCACAATGATCATTTATCAAACTGTGATTTCAACTCAACTGGAAGGTTGAGTCCAATTTGGGGTAATGTATTTTAGGAAGGATCTAATGGCAACATAAAGGGTGCAGTCAAGATTTATAAGATCCAATCCCTGGATGAAGGACTTCAATTCCATGGTTGGACTGGAGAAGCTGAGTCTATTCTCTTTGAGAATGTTGAAAAAAAAGTGATAGAAATTTCCTTTCAACCTTCTCTTAAGTAGATGGATCACAATTATTCCAATCTAGCCAGATAAACAAAGTCCATCTATGAAATCAACCTCCTTATTCTTATCTGCACTTACTGTAATGCTTTCATATCCTTCCGAAAATGCACCGATGCGCCTTCTGAAAATAAGGCACTTCTGGACAAAGCGGATAGATAAACTGATCGTATTGGCAAAAATGATGTCGAACAGAGGACATTAATTTAAGCTGCTTGCAAAGAATCAATGCAGACATGAAATCAAATTCTTTCCACAGTAAGCAGTTAGGTCCTGGAAAGCCATGGCCAAGAACCTGCTGGAGGAAGATATGCTTAAGGCCTTCCAGGAGTTTTGGTGGAGTATCCAAACAGGAAAAAATTCAGCGCAACAGAACAGCAGCATGAGGTAGAAGGGAAGGTATAGGATGAGTGTTGGAACATTATAGCATAGAAATAGGTTCTTCAGCCCATTGTATTTGAACAAGTCATCAAGCACAATACAATTGCTGAAGTTACCATAAAAGTCCTGCCTTCTCAACCTTGCCACTTACCTGAGGCATGGTGACCCTCAGGTTAATCTCATCATTAGTTATTTCTGTCTAATGAGAGCACAGCCCTATGGTCCTATGGATAATAGCAACATAGTTTTACTCTAGCCCCATTCCCAACACTTAGTCCATAATCTTGTAATAGTATATAGTGTTTCATGTGTACACCTAAACACTTCTTACATGTTGTAACGGTTCTGCCTCCACCATCCTGTCATGCAGTGCATTCCATATACCGACCACCCTCTGGATGAAAAAAAAATTCCTCAAATGCCCCTTAGTCCTACTGCCCCTTCCCTTAAATCAATGCCTCCTGATAGATAAGCTTGATATCAATAAACTTTCCCCTATGTGTCTCAATTTTGTAGATCTTAATCATGTCCTCCTTTAGCCTTCTCTGCTCTAAGGAAAACAAGCCTAGCCTATGTAATCTCTCTTTATAACTGAAATGCTTCAGCTCAGGCTATATCAAGATGAACCTTCTCTGCACTCTCTCCAGAGGGATCATGTATTTCCTATAGTGTGGCAACCAGAACTGCATACTGAACTCCAGCTGTGGCCTAACCAATGTCATTTACAGCTCCACCATATCTGTCTAGATCTTGTATTCTAGATCTTGACTAATAAAGGTAAGCATTTCAAAAGCATTCTTAAACATCCTATCCATCTGTCTTGTTACCTTCAAGGATTTGTGTGTATGAACACTAACGTCCTACTGATCGTCAGTACTACACAGGCCCTAACATTCATTAATCATTCCCTTGCCTTGTTTGTCCTCCCAAAAAGATGTCATTTTACACTTTTCAGAATTAAACTTAATCTACAATTGTTCTGTCCATCTCACCAGTCTGACTGCCAGAGATGTACAGCACGGAAATATCATCCTGCAGTTTAAAGCCTTCTTCCTATTTACCATACCCCCATATTTCATGTCAGCTGCAAACTCACCAATAAGACCTCCTTTGCCTGTGCCCAAATCACTTATGTAGACTGCAAACAGCAGGGGAACCAGCAATAAACCTAATGGCATGCCAAAAGACACAGGCTTCCACATAAAAACAAAAACAAACCTTCAACAAATACTCTGACGAGCTGAGTTGATCGTGCAAACAGTAACAGAAAGGACAGCATGCACAATTTCTTTGTGTTTTGAACATTTTCTGTGCTTACGATTCTAAACTAAAAGCCAGACGAGAAAAGTGGGGTAAGGGTGGGGAAGAAGCCTAAGTAGCTTTGAAATAACAGTAAAGACATGCTTAGAATGGAAAACAGGCAATGTCAGTTCAGGGTAATCCTGTGCATAGTGTGCTATTAAAAGAAAGTAGTAAATTTAAAAAATGCACTGTTTTGAGATAATGTTGAGAATTGCAGATCAAAGCATAACCAATCTTGTGTATATGCAATAACGTGATTATACAACAGCTGCACTAAAACAACTGGATCAATGAGTCCGACTAGCAGGTAAACTTACTCTGACAAATGTTCATCAAGCTGCATAGTTCTGACCACAAGCAGAATCAGTACAGCCATAACCATTTTCTGTGTCTAAAGTAGTGGCATTAACATGAGTGAAGCACTGTTATACATTAGGTGATACAATGAAGTGCAAAATATTTTAAGGCAATTGAGATATTTTAAAATTGACAGAGTGCTTTTTGTTATTACTACTGGTAATTCCATGATGGCTATCCTTTAGACAACCTCTAATTCCAGGCAACACTAAGTAGTGGAGAAAGCCACATGACCTCCTACAAAATCTATTTGGAGACAAGTCCTTTTGAGCTCGCTGTCATCAGGACCGGAGGTCCAGATCATGACAACGGTGCACACGTGACACCTGGACTCAAAAGGAAGAGAGCTGTTTGCAGACTGTCATGAGAAGCCGGACTGAAGGCTTTGGGGAAGACAACCCACAATCGTCACCTGTGCTAGGTAAAACGACTGGTTTTGGGCTAACCACTAAATGGAGGCCACGGAGGTTAAAGCCGATACTTGAGAAAATAAGGATTCTGATAAGTTCATGGAATCACCTGGGAACCTTCCAATGAGAAGTCCAATTGTTTATGTTCAAATGGGGGGGGGGCAAAGGGACTTCACAGGAAAGGAGATCCTGTTAAAACTGGGAGAAGCATTAGACTTTAACCACAAGGTTACAATTCTATAGAGGCTAGTGTAATATATACATGTGGTCTGGATTTTCGGTTGTGTTAAGTTAACAGGGAATACCTTTTCTGCAGTTTAGTGTACGAGACCAAGCAAGGCTTAGTAGGCAATCCTGTTGATTTTACTATGATTGATACAGTAGAAGTTTTCAAATGTGGACTCATGAGGTTCTATAAGTGACTGAGGAGCTCTCACCACTTTTTAAAAGATCAGTACCTACAGGAATTGTAAAATTATTCATTCTATTTTGATTTAGTTGTGGATGTCAAAGCTGACAAACAGTAAAAATACCTTTGCTGATCTTCTGAGCAACTACTACAGGTTTAAAAAGTTCATTCAACTCTTGGAGTTCTTTCTTTTTATCATCTTTTTTCGACTTCTTTTCTTCAAAGGGTACCTAAGAAAGAAGAAAGCAAACAAGCTCAACATTTAGCAAGCTTTGAAATGATTTGTAGCTCAGGTTGAGGTCCTGGATTTGAGTTTGCTCGCTGAGCTGAAAGGTTCGGGTTCAGATGTTTTGTCACCATACTAGGTAACATCATCAGAGAGCCTCCAATGAAGCGCTGGTGTTATGTCTCACTTTCTATTTGTGTGTTTAGATTTCTTTGGGTGTCTGGTGATGTCATTTCTGGTTCTTTTTGAGAGTATGGTAGATGGAGTCCAAGTCGATGTGTTTGCTGATAGAATTCCAGTTGAAATGCCATGCTTCTAGGAATTCTCGTGAGTGCCTCCGTCTGGCTTGTCCTAGGATGGGTGTGTTGTCCCACCAATAGCTAATGAACTTAAAAGACCCTTTTAGATGTAGGTTTGCTTGCTGAGCTGAAAGGTTCATTTCCAGACATCAGTGATGTTAATAGATAGAAAGCAGGAATTTTCAGCATTACTTCACATGAGGCCCACTGAAGATGTTACCCAGTAAAGGTAACGAAACATCTGGAAATGAACCTTTCAGCACAGCGAGCAAACCTACATCAACCAGAGCTACAAATCTTCTCAAAACTCGTTAAAAGACCCTATAAGCAAAACGAACATCATTTACAAAATACCTTGCAAGGGCTGTAACAAACACTCCACTGGACAAACAGGCAGGAAACTAGCCACCATGATACATGAGCATTAACTAGCCACAAAAAGACATGACCCATTATCACTAGTATCCTTCCATACAGATGAGGAAGGACACCACTTTGACTTGGACAACATATCCATCCTAGGACAAGCCAGACAGACGCACCCACAAGAATTCCTAGAAGCATGGCATTCCAACTGGAACTCTATCAACCAACACATTGATTTGGACCCAATCTACCATCTTGACAAAATGAACAGGAAATGACATCACCAAACACCCAGAGAAACCTAAACACAAATAGAAATTGGGACATAACACCAGCGTTTCACCAGAGGCTCAATGATTATGTTACCTAGTATGGTGATAAAACATCTGAAACCAAACCCTCCAGCTCAGCAAGCAAACTTACATCCACAAGCTCAACATTTAAATGCAGCACTCACCAACTATGCTTGGGAGAACTGTAATTTACATCAGTTCTCCCCTGCTCCATCTTTTGACAGAAGTTTTATGTTCTAATGGTATATCAATAATATAGAATACAATTCACTTCTGCAACTCATAGGACCAGCTTAATAAAACCTTGACAAATAGAAACCTCTAATTTTTTTTAAGCTAGCTGAAAACAAATACTTTGATAATCTCAAACCATTTAAAAGTTTTTTTTCGGGTTTTCTAGGATTGCAGCTCAACAGAAAAGCTTTCTTCATCACAATCTTTTAATCTCTCAAATTTGATCAGACTTATCTGATCTTTAGATTAGATTAGATTACTTACAGTGTGGAAACAGGCCCTTCGGCCCAACAAGTCCATACCGCCCCGCCGAAGCGCAACCCACCCATACCCCTACATTTACCCCTTACCTAACACTACGGGCAATTTAGCACGGCCAATTCACCTGACCTGCACATCTTTAGACTGTGGGAGGAAACCGGAGCAACCGGAGGAAACCCACGCAGACACGGGGAGAACGTGCAAACTCCACACAGTCTGTCGCCTGAGGCGGGAATTGAACCCAGGTGTCTGGCGCTGTGAGGCAGCAGTGCTAACCACTGTGCCACCGTGTTGCTTTCATACAGTGAGTCATGTAACTAAATGTTCCACAAATTACAGACTCTCAACAGTTAACTTACTGTACCTGTTTTCCACCCGTCTGTCCATGCTTGACTTGATTTGTGACAGTTTTGATAAATTTCTGCTGTTTTGCTCCTTTCTTGTTCTTCAGACCAAAGGTCTTATCCTAGATCAGCAAGAAGGCAACATCTTAAGTTTAATTAGTTGAATAAAATTCAGAAATAGAACTGGCCTCCTTTTCAGCCTTGACAGATGTGATACCATGCTAAGCCCTTCCCATTCATGGTCTGCTCAGCAGGGTGACCAAGTGCTGCTTTCACATTTTCTAGATCTCTAGCAAACAAAGTTGACAAGGCAGGGTGATGCAGCTTCCTTACATTAGTTAAAATATAGCTTCAGATGTTTTTCCAGAAAAAAAACTCATCTCAGCTGGTTAACTAGTTAGTTGCATTTTTGGGTTCAGTTTAAACAAGGAATTTTATGCAGAGACACTTGTGTCCCATTACCTCTAAGTAATAATCTTTAAATGGACTGCATACAATTAAGAGACTGATAGAGACACTTAAAGGTTCAAACATCTTTCTTTCAAATAATGAGAAAGGATAATTTGTTAACTTGATTTGTTTTTAAACATGGTACACAACAAAAATGTACATGCATATTATATCATTGAATATTTTTCCATCCCACTGTATCAAAACTGCTGCATGTCCTTGGGAGTATAAAATAATCACATGCTCCAATTTATACCCATCTAAATTTGCTGATTTGCCTTTGTTGGAATTTTGAGTGCGCTAAATTATGTGCTTCACTGACAGATAGGTCTTAAATCTCACGAAGCATTTTTGGAACAAAAACAGATAAACATACACAAATTAATATAGTAAATGTAACCTCATCCAAACCAATACCATCTTCTGGTAATTTAGTTGTGCTTAAGATGGGAATGTATTGATTCTGATCTTATTCCAGCTGGGATATTAAAATGCTAGTTGCAATGTAGTTATAAGTCTCTGCAAATAATTTCAACGAAGGTGGTGCTCAGGAAAGATGCTTTAACTGCCCACTTCATAATGGAAAGCAAGGCTTTTACAACTGCATTTTCCCTAGCTGATAATGCTGGAAAGATTTGTCCAGGAGTAATGTATAACAGCTTCAATACCGAAATGTTTGGCAGAATTTTTTGTTAAAGGCAGGAGCACAACTGACATGATGTTTATTGTCAGACAGCTCCTGGGAGAAAGAAAGAGCAAAATATAGAACTGTGTCCTTGTTGAGATGGGATTCAACATTGCTGACAGGATGTTCAGAAGAATTTTAAGATTGGATGATGACATGATGCTCAAATGCTGGTAAGTTGCATAACGTTCATATACTTCTTTGTTATTCATGGCAGTGCACAAGAAAGCATCCTTGCAGCATTTTACATGAGTGATCCTTTAAATACTCTCAAAATCAGATGAGATTCAGGAAAAATAGCAAGTTCTTTAAGGCTTTAGAGGACAACAAGCTGCTGAAATAGTGTTTCTGAATGCGTATTTTCTCTTTATGTCCGCAAGCATGGCTTACTTATGGAAGGATGTTTTGCTAACAAGCACAAACCACTTTTAAAAGTCTGCCTGCAATTAATAAACTTAAATTTAACATGTCAGCAATATACTTCCAACTGGTCCCAAATGAAGACTGAATGCAACTATCACCATGATAAAAATATCACAGCTCAGACTGCAGATGAATTTACTTACCTAGGTTCCACCTCTTGCAAGTCTTTTAAGGAATCAAAGCCAAGCCAGCTTTATACTTGTGAAATTTATGTATACCACAAAAAAAAAGCATTTTCATATAAGCAACCCAAGATAACAAGTAGCTCTTGAAAGGCTGACTTTAAAATACATTCTTTTCTGGGGATGTATGCATTGTTGACATGCCCTAATTGTGTTTGAATGAAATTGCTTGCTAGGTTATTTTAGGAGACAAGGTAAAAACAATGACTGCAGATGCTGGAAACCAGATTCTGGATTAATGGTGCTGAAAGAGCACAGCAATTCAGGCAGCATCGAGGAGACAGCTCAGAGTGAGTCTCAAGTCACGTGTAGGACAGACAAGGACTGAACTTGTTTCCTTAAAAGACATTAGCAAACCAGATGGGTTTTTACAATTGATTATACTGAATTACACTATACTACATTTCAATTCCAGATTTAAATTTCTCCAGCTGCCTTGATGACGTTTGAACTTGTGGCTTCAGAGATTTAGCCCAGGCTCTAGATTACCGTTACAGCAACATTACTGTTACAACATCACTTCACTGCAAAGTATCAGTACTCAGGTAGCAAAAGCAAGGATACATTGGCGGTGTGGATGGATAAATTGCAACTATCTTTGACAGGGCATCAATATCCGATGAGAGTTCATGGCACACAGCAAGAAAGGTACAAGCATTGCTTGGATACAGTCCTTTGAGAAAGAAGTCCCCAAATTGGAAAACCTTCCAAAGATAAAGCATACTAAGAAATCATGTTGGCAGTTGCCTTCAGCTATGTGACCCATCACTTTACCAGACCTCAATGTAAATGCCATCACTTTACCAGACCTCAATGTAAATGCCTAAGGAGGTCTTGCCTGAAAAATCAAAAATCAGAAGACAATTCGGAAAGTAATTAATTAGTACCCAGCAGATGTGATGGAAAATCTCAACTGTTACAGAGCAGAAAGAAGCCATTCAGCCCATCACATTTGGCTCTCCAAATCCTGACTTAGTGTCATTCGCCTGTCCTCTCCGCATTATTTCGATTTAATAACTGAATGCCGTGAACCTGCCTCCATCATACTTGTAGTAATGCATTCCAGACGTGAAGTGCTCACTATGTGAAAACATTTTTTCTCTGGCACTTAGTTCTTTCACAAATCAATTTTAATTGGTGTCATCTTGATCTTGAGCTTTTGAAAGAGTGGGAACAGTGTCTTCCCATCTGCTCGGTCTGGACCTCATGATTTTGAATACTTCAATCTTAGCCTTCTCCTCTCCAAGCAAATAGTTTGGAAAAATGGGACTATCTTCAGAACTGAGATTTCTCATCCCTGGAATGATTCTCAAAAACCTCTTCTGCACTCTCACCAAATGTATCATTTCTAAAGTGTTACACTAGAATACACAATTCTCCAGTCGAGGCCTTACTGATGTGAAACACACGTTCAGTATAACCTCCCTGTTCTTCTAATCTATGTCATTATTAATAAAGCCGAAGATACTGTCTGCTTTAACTGCACTCGCCACCCCTAATGAGTTATGCACGTCTCTCTGCTCCAGTACACTTTTTAAGAGTACCGTTTGTTTTATATTATCTGTCCATGTTCTTTCTGCCAAACATGTTACCTCACCTCTGCCTATGAAACTCTAAGCTACCTATCCACCCACTCCACCAACCTGTCAACGTCCTTTTGAAGATCTAAACTGTCTCCTCCGTTTACAGTTCTTCCATGTTTTGTACTGACTACAAGCTTTGAAATTGTTCCCTGAACATTAAAATAGATTGAGTATAAATCAGAAAAATCAAGAGTCCCAATATCAACACACTGGGGAACTCCACTACAAAGCTTCCTCAGTCCTGAAAAATATCAATTAACTGTTACTCAGCTAATTTTGCATTCATTTTGCTACTGTCCCTTTTATTCCAATAACTAACTTTTCTCAAGCCCACTGTATGGCTTTGCATTATATCCATGTAAACCACATCAACCGATTCCTCTCATCCATGCAAAGTAGTCCAGAAAATTAAACATGATTTTCCCTTAAAAACGTCTATGCTAAATCTCCTAATATTTTAAAGAAATCATTAATTCATAGCCAAGGGCCCGAGCTGTCTTCTTGAACCACTGCAGTAGGTATCCATTATATTGTCAAGGAAGTAGTTCGAGGATTTTGACTTAGGGACACTGAACAAATGATTTTCAAGTTGGATAGTGAGTAGCTTGCAGATGATGGTGTTTCTGTGTATTTGCTGGCCTTGTCTTTCTGGATGGGGGTTTGGAAACTCCTCCCTTAAGAATCTTTGAATTTCTGCAGTGCAACTTGTAGGTGGCACACATGCTATTACTGAGTGTCGGTGGTAGAGGGAGTGGACGTGGTGGCAATCAAGTAGGTTGCTTTGTCATGGATGGTATCAAGCTTTCGAGAGCTGCTGGATGGATGGTGCACTCAGACAAAAGTGAGGATTGCAGATGCTAGAGATTAGAGTCAAGCATGTGGGGCTGGAAAAGCTAGCAGGTCAGGCAGCATCCGAGGATAAGGAAAATCTACATTTCGGGCAAAAGCACTTCATCAGGAATCTTGATGCACTCATCCAGGCACATGGGAAACATTTCATCACACTTGACTTTTAGATGGAGGACAGGCTACATGGAGTCAGACAGAAAGTTATTCACGGTAGGATTCCTAGCCTTTGACCTGCTCTTGATGCCACCAATTTTTGTTTAATGGAACCCCTAGAATGTTGACAGTGGGTGATTTAGTGTTCGTAACATGATTATAAGCCAAGGGACAATAGTTAGATTAGCAGCTGGATAAAACCACCACACCATCACTTCCACCCACATTTACCCATGTGACTTTAGTCTATCTAGAATTATTATTCCCAGAGGTTTTCCCATTACCAAAGCTCAACTGACTAGTCGAAGTTTTGCAATTTCTGTTGTTCAAGGGCATATCATTTGCAATCCTCCAGATGTCTGGCACCATGCCCAAGTCCAGGGAAGACTATGGCTAGTGCTTCTGCTATTTGCACCTTCACTGCCTTCAATATCATTGAATGCATCTTATCTGGCGCTGGCACCTTGTCAACTCCAGCATCTTACCCAATACCAGTAAAGGAATCAAGGATTATG
The DNA here is from genome assembly GCF_004010195.1 of Chiloscyllium plagiosum. Lineage (NCBI taxonomy): Eukaryota > Metazoa > Chordata > Chondrichthyes > Orectolobiformes > Hemiscylliidae > Chiloscyllium > Chiloscyllium plagiosum. The sequence continues at coordinate 37,508,036 of NC_057716.1, forward strand.
GGGAAAAGGCAGGAAAGTAGAATTAGGGATTATCAGATCAGCTATGATCCTGTTGAATAGCATAGACAACCCAATGGGTTGAACGGCTTACTTCTGCTTCAACGTCTTATCCACACCGAATCTCCAAACAGCATCCCACCCAGACTCTCACCCCCACACCAATCTTGCATTTCCCATGGTTAATTCACCGAGCCTACACATTTGTGGACACTATGGGCAATTTAACATAGCCAATCCACTTAACTGCGCATCTTTGGACTGTGGGAGGAAACCCACACAGACATGGGGAGAATGCGCAAACTCCACATAGACAATTGCCTGAGGGTGGAAATGAACCCGGGTCCCTGGCACCGTGAGACAGCTGTGTTAAGCACTGAGTCACCGTGATTTTTACGTCTGCATATTCTGAGCTGATGTCCTTAGGTTTAAGTATTTTTCCTCCAATGCCATTTCAGTCACTAATGCATTTCACCTTTGCTAAGCTATCAGTTTTTTTGTAAATTATTCGCCAACTTTAATCGAAATCGTCACTCTCAACAGCCTTCGCTTTTCCCTTCCATTCTAAAGAGTCACAACAGACTCTAACCATTAACTGTTTCTATCTCCACAGCTGTTGCTAGACATGAGCTACTCCTGTATTTTTTTTTTAGTTTTTCTGTCATTGCTTTTGAATTCACACATCCTAAATCTCCCAAAATTACCATCTGACAAGTTATTACATAAGAAGCATCTCCCTAATAATCATAGATGGATAATGGTACCAAATTGAAACATTATTTAGTGGATGTTAGAATTTCTAACAACTGCCGTGGTTCAATTCATAGTGATCACACTGGAGTTAGAAAGTTGTGAGTTAAAGTCCCACTCCAGAGGTTTGAGCTCAGAAATCTAGTGCAGTACTGAGGGGGTGCTGCACTGTCAGAAGTACGGTCTTTCAGACAGGATGTTAAACCGAGGTTCCAAGTGTTCTTTCAGAAGTATGTAAAAGATCTAATGGCATTATTTTGAAGAGGAGCAAGGGAGTTATCCGAAGTGTCCAGTCCAATTATTATCTCTCAATCGATATTACTACAGATTACATAATTATAACATTGTTATCTGAGGGAGTTTGATACACAAATTTGATGCAATCCTTCCTATATTACTGACTAATTGAAATTACTTAATTGGCTGTAAAACATTTGCAATAGCCGAAGATTATTAAAGCTACTAAGTATTTATTTAGATTTTTGTTCTTTAGACAGGGAGCAAACAATTATGGAGCGCAGAATCCATGATTTTACTGAATGGTGAAACAGGCTCAAAAGATTAAATAGCATCCACTTGGTCCTATGTTTATACACCTTAAGTTGCCTGCAATTACAGAATTAATAAAAGAAGCAGGCCATTCAGCACATCTGGTCCAGGATGGTATTTGTACTCCAGTCAAACATGCTCCTATCTGTTTTCATCTAAAACCATAACTATCCCTTCTCTATAACATAGTTCTCTAGCTTCTTTTAGATACACCAATACCATGTCCTTCACCCACTCCATGGTAGTTGGTTTCACATCTTAACGCCCTACTGGATTTCTTGATGACTCTTATATTGCTGACATCTCATTATGCTCTTCCTCATGAGGGGTGACATTTTCTCTATATCCACTATCCAAATTTTATGTCCTGGTCACCCAGTCTTCATTTTCACTAGAAAAGAGATATTGTCAAACATTTCTTGATTTAGTCCACATATAAGGAGTTATTTCAGAACACACCTTATGTTATAATGCAATACTAAAGTAGCCACAATTTTTAATGCAAGAATGTTAATATCACTTCAGTCTACAGACAAATTATATACAAAACAGGGCTTGCATTTCAAGCCAATGAAGAAGTCAGTAACTTGAAATATCAGCTATCCAATTTTCCCACATATACTGCCAAGTCTGAACATTTCCAATATTTTGTATTCCATCATGTGCTCAGTTCTCCTAATATTTTGCTTTTGAAATAAAAGACAATGCTGACATTTTGCAAATTATCCCAAGTGTTCTGATTAATATGCCCTTAAAACCACATGGACTGCAGAGAAAACATTGTTCCCCCTCCCATTATAAACAGGCACTGTGAAAAGCAAGAAGAAATAGGAAATGAAAGCAGAAAATGTTGGAAATGTGCAGTGGGTCAGGCAGCATCTTGCCATGGGGGGCGCGGGGCGGGCGGAGGGATAGGGAGGGGAAGAGGGAAAAACTGTAAAACATGAGTTAACATTTACAGTCATTGGGCTTTTATCAGAATTGTTAACCGAAAGGTAGGTTCTTGCCAAACAGAAGACGCTGACCGTAGGCTGTGGTGGGGTGGGCACAGCATTTCCACCTCCCTCACATGCCTCCTCCCCATGCCCACAGAGCCACCTCTCTCTCTCTCTCTCACACACACTCAGGGCCTAACACACACGAGTTAACAGGGTCATTAAACTGAGCACAGAGCAGGGCAGTGGAGAAGACAAACAGGTGTGTGTGTAATCGGGCCCTTCTCCTCCCAGCCCTGGCTCTGTCTCCGCTGCGGCCGAAGGGTGACCGCACGTTCTGTTGGCCTGGCCTGGCCGAAACTGTCGGCGCTGCGAATGGCGCAACGCCCGCGCCTCCCACGACTCACCTCGATGACCTTCTCTTTTTTCTTCTGCTCAGCCTTTTTGCTGGGTTGACTCGAGGATTTCTTGGGCGGCATCGCAGCCTGGGTGTCAGTGTCCGCTCCTCCTGCTTGCCACAGCCGGCCTCAGGCGTAGGCCCGGTCCCACACCGCCGCCGCACTGGATTGTGGGTGATTGCAGCTCAGCGCGCCGCGCACGCGCCGACGCCCCGGGCAACCACAATGGGAGAGGGCGGGGCCACCGGCATATCGTCCCGCGCCGGCCGATGACGTTCCCTTACCTGGAGGAATCCCACACCCGGGGCAATCCCACAACTGAGGGTATCCCACACCTGGGGGTTTGCCACACCTGGTGAGAGTCCCGCACCTGGTGAGAGTCCCACACCTAGGGGTATCCCGCACCGGGGCAATCCCACACCTGGTGAGAGTCCCGCACCTGGTGAGAGTCCCACACCTAGGGGTATCCCGCACCGGGGCAATCCCACACCTGGTGAGAGTCCTGCAACTGAGAGTATCCCACACCTTGGGGTATCCCGCACCTTGGGGTATGCCACACCTGGTGAGAGTCCCGCACCTGGTGAGAGTCCCACACCTAGGGGTATCCCGCACCGGGGGGAATCCTGCACCTGGTGAGAGTTCCACACCTAGGGGTATCCCGCACCTGCTGAGAGTCCCGCAACTGGGGGTATCCCGCACCCGGGGGAATCCCTCACCTGGGGAGAGTCCCGCACCTGGTGAGAGTTGTACCTAAGGGTATCCCACATCTGGTATGAGTCCCACGCTTAGGGGTATCCCACACCTGGTGAGAGTCCTGTAACTGGGGGTATCCTGCACCTGGTGTGAGTTCCACACCTGAGGGAGTCCCATACCTGGGTTACCCCGCATCTGGGAGAATCCCTCAACTGGTGAGAATCCCACACCTGGGGGCATCCTGCACCTGGTGGGAGTCCTGCACATTGTGGAATCCCACACCTGGTGACAGCCCGAGAGCTGGGGGAATCCTGCACCTGGTGAGACTCCTGCACCTGGGGGAATCTCACATCTGATGAGACCCCGGCACCTGGTGAGAACCTGGTGATGTTCCCGTACTCCATCAGAGTCCGGCACCTGGGGCAGTCCCACACCTGGTGAAAGTCCCGCACCTGGAGGAATCCAGCATCTGGTGATACCCCTGCCCTGGTGAGAGTCCTGCATCTGAAGCTATCCCACACTTGATGAGAGTCCGGCACCTGGGGCAATCCCGCACCTGGTGAGAGTCCTGCATCTGGGGAAAAACCCGCACCTGGGTGACTCCCACACCTGGTGAGAGTCCCGCCCCTGGGAGTATCCCCACTTGGGGGAATCCAGCACATGATGAGAATCCCACACCTGGAGCTATCCCGCACTTAATAAGAGTCCCACACCTGGGGTATCCCGCACATGGTGACATTCCCACACCTGGTGAGAAACCCACACTTGGTGACATGCCCACACCTGGTGATATTCCCTCACCTGGTGAAAGTCCCACACCTGGCGGTATCCAGCACCTGGTGAGTATACTGCACCTGGTGAGTGTCCCATAGCTGGTGGAGTCCCACAACTGGCAAGACTCCTGCATCCGAGGGAATGCTGCATCTGGTGAGAGCCCTGGGCAAATTCTGTACCTGGTGAGAGTCCCGCACCTGGTGAGAGTCCCGCACCTGGTGATATCCTGCACCTGGTGAGAGTCCCGCACCTGGGGATATCCTGCACCTGGTGAGAGTCCCGCACCTGGGGATATCCTGCACCTGGTGAGAGTCCCGCACCTGATGAGAGTCCCGCACCCGGTGAGAGTCCCGCACCTGGGGATATCCTGCACCTGGTGAGAGTCCCGCACCTGATGAGAGTCCCGCACCCGGTGAGAGTCCCGCACCTGGGGATATCCTGCACCTGGTGAGAGTCCCGCACCTGGGTATATCCTGCACATGGTGAGAGTCCCGCACCTGGGGATATCCTGCACCTGGTGAGAGTCCCGCACCTGGGGATATCCTGCACCTGGTGAGAGTCCCGCACCCGGTGAAAGTCCCGCACCTAGGAATATTCTGCACCTGGTGAGAGTCCCGGTAATGGGGATATCCTGCACCTGGTGAGAGTCCCGCACCTGATGAGAGTCCCGCACCCGGTGAGAGTCCCGCACCTGGGGATATCCTGCACCTGGTGAGAATCCCGCACCTGGGTATATCCCACACCTGGTGAGAGTCCCGCACCTGATGAGAGTCCCGCACCTGGTGAGAGACCTGTTACTGGGGATATCCTGCACCTGGTGAGTGTCCCGCATCTGGGGATATCCTGCACCTGGTGAGAGTCCCACACGTGGGGATATCCTGCACCTGGTGAGATTCCCACACCTGGGGATATCCTGCACCTGGTGAGAGTCCCACACCTGGGTATATCCTGCACCTGGTGAGAGTTCCACACCTGGGGATATCCTGCACCTGGTGAGAGTCTTGTACCTGGTGAGAGTCCCGCACCTGGTGAGAGACCTGTTACTGGGGATATCCTGCACCTGGTGAGTGTCCCGCATCTGGGGATATCCTGCACCTGGTGAGAGTCCCACACCTGGGGATATCCTGCACCTGGTGAGAGTCCCACACCTGGGGATATCCTGCACCTGGTGAGATTCCCACACCTGGGAATATCCTGCACCTGGTGAGATTCCCACACCTGGGTATATCCTGCACCTGGTGAGAGTCCCACACCTGGGTATATCCTGCACCTGGTGAGAGTCCCACACCTGGGAATATCCTGCACCTGGTGAGATTCCCACACCTGGGTATATCCTGCACCTGGTGAGAGTCCCACACCTGGGGATATCCTGCACCTGGTGAGAGTCCCACACCTGCGTATATCCTGCACCTGGTGAGAGTCCTGTACCTGGTGAGAGTCCCGCACCTGGGTGAATCCTGTAGCTGGTGAAATCCCACTCCTGGTGAGAGTCGTGCACCTGGGAGAATTCCGCACAGTGAGAGTTCCATTCCTGGGGATATCCTGCACCTGAGGATATAATGCACCTGGTGAGAGTCCCACACCTGGGTATATCCTGCACCTGGTGAGATCCCACACCTGGGTATATCCTGCACCTGGTGAGAGTCCCGCACCTGGGGATATAATGCACCTGGTGAGAGTCCCGCACCTGGGGGAATGTCACATTTGGTGAGAGTCCTGCACCTGGTGTGAATCATGCACCTCATGAGAGTTCCATACCTGGTTAATGTCCCACACCTGGGGGAATCCACACTTGGTGAGAATGCTGTATCTGGGGATACCCCACACATGGTGAAAGTCAGCACCTGGGGGAATCCTCCACCATGGAAAATCCAGCACCTGGGGGAATCTTGCACCTGGTGACTCCCACTCCACCAAGGACATGCAGGTCCTGGGCCTCCCCCATTGCCAAACCCATCCCACCCGACGCCTGGAGGAAGAATGCTTCATATTCACCATGGGACCCTGCAGCCACACAGGATCAATGTGGATTTCACCAGTTTCCTCATTTCCGTTCCCCCTTCCCTGTATATACCATCCAGCTTAATTACCATTCAGCTTTGAAACTGCTCGGTGCAGTTGTGAATCCTGTCCAGCATAAAGACTACTCAGCATAAATAATACCCAGTATAAATAATGCTAAATATAAATCCTGTCAGCAAACGTCCAACCAGATGTAACACCACTTGGTGTAAATGTGATCATGTTTAAATACAGCGCAACATAAAGATGTTCAATATAGATACCACTTAGCATAAATATTGTTAGGTGTAAATACTGTCTGGCATAAGCGTTTCAGTTAATAAAATCATCACGGCAGGAAAAAAATATTACCCACTGTAAACTCCACTCAGTGTAAATATAACCCAGTGCAAATACAGCCTGATGAAAATGCTGCTTGGTGTAAGTATAGCCCACTGTAAATCCCGTCTGGTGTAAGACCCATTGAAGTAAATCTCACTCACTGTAAATCAGTTTAAAACTGATGGAGTAAATCCCGCCCAGTGGAGTAAATCCTACCCAGTGTATATCCGATCCAGTATAAAATCCATTGAAATAAATCGTACCCAGTGTATATCTGGCCCAATGCAAAATCCAGTGGAGTAATCATATCTAGTGCCAAACCCACCCTGTGTAAAACCTTTCAAGGAGAAAGTGAGGACTGCGGATGCTGGAGATTAGAGCTGAAAATGTGTTGCTGGAAAAGTGCAGCAGGTCAGGCAGCATCCAGGGAACAGGAGAATCGACGTTTCGGGCATAAGCCCTTCTTCAGGAAATGGGCTTATGCCCGAAACGTCGATTCTCCTGTTCCCTGGATGCTGCCTGACCTGCTGCACTTTTCCAGCAACATATTTTCAGCTAAAACCTTTCAAGGTCAATCCTATCCAATGTAAATGCCACACAGTGTAAATGCTGCCCAATATAAAACCTGCTGTGGTTCTGTCCGCCGAGCTGGAAGTTTTTGTTGCAAATGTTTCGTCCCCTGTCTAGGTGACATCCTCAGTGCTTGGGAGCCTCCTGTGAAGCGCTTCTGTGGTGTTTCCTCCGGCATTTATAGTGGCCTGTCCTTGCTGCTTCCGGTTGTCAGTTTCAGCTATCCGCTGCAGTGGCCGGTATATCCTAGTAGCCACACACGCAGACGGCCAGCAACATGCATGCGGC
>NC_057716.1:37515673-37529900 GCF_004010195.1 Chiloscyllium plagiosum
TTTTTGGCGAATGCCTTGTATAGGTGTTCCTCTTCCTCTTTTTGCAGTTCTGGTGTGCTGCAGTGTGTTGTAGCCCTTTTGAATAGTGTCTTGATGCAACTTCGTTTTTGTGTGTATTGGAGTGGTTGCTTTCATAGTTCAGGACTTGGTCTGTGTGTGTGGCTTTCCTGTGTAACTTAGTGGTTAATTCTCCGTTTGGTGTTCTGTGTACCCTCACGTCTAGGAATGGGAGTTGGTTGTCCTTTTCTTCCTCTCTCGTGAATCGGATTCCTGTGAGTGTGGAGTTGATGATCCGGTGTGTTTTCTCTATTTCCGTGTTTTTAATGATTACAAAGGTGTCATCAACGTATCTGACCCAGAGTTTGGGTTGAATTTGTGGTAAGACTGTTTGTTCTAACCTTTGCATTACTGCTTCTGCTATGAGTCCCGAGATCGGTGAGCCCATGGGTGTTCCGTTGATTTGTTCGTATATCTGGTTGTTGAATGTGAAGTGTGTTGTGAGGCACAAGTCCAGTAGTTTAAGTATGCCGTCTTTGTTGATGGGTTCAACGTCCTGTTGTCTGTTATGTCTGTTCAGCAGGTTGGCTATTGTTTCTCTGGCTAGGCAACGAGCACCCGAGCTACAAATCTTCTCACAAACTTTCAATATAAAACCTGATGGAGAAAGTGAGGACTGCAGATGCTGGAGATCAGAGTTGAGAGTGTGATACTGGAAAAGCATAGCATGTCAGGCAGCGTCCGAGGAGCAAACGAATTGACATTTCGGGCCTAAGCCCTTTATCAAGCATGAGTTGATGAAGGGTCTATGCCCGAAATGTCAATTCTCCTGCTCCTCAGATGTTGCCTGACCTGCTGTGTTTTTCCAGCACCACACTATCAACTAAAACCTGATGGAGTACGTCCTACAATGTAAATACAACCCAGAGTAAATACCACTCAGTGTAAACCTGCCAGTGTAAACCCCAGTAAAGTAAGTCCCACTTGGTGTAAATCCTGTCTAATGTAAATTCACCTGTAGTAAATCCTGCACAAAATAAATACAGCTAGGTGTAAATACTGTCCAGTGTAAATACTACCTGGCATAAAGTAGTTTTTTGTCATATCTACTTATGGTCCTGGTAAAATACAGCTTCATGACATCCTATGCTCTGAGAGGATTCCCAAAGCAGTCTAAAGAAGTGCTGTCATTGTTTAGAGTTTGCAAATTTCCAACTACCCAGTCATTACGCAGAGCTGTGGAAGACAAGTACAGTGGCTGCAATATGGATAACAGACCTTTACATCCATAATAACATTTTTGTGGTAAGTGACACCACTTAAATATTAATGGCTCTTTCAGGTCATGAATATCATACAATGGAGACCCTAATACCCACATGGCCTTTACAATGCCGGTAATTTAGAGAAACCAATTGCAAGGTCCACATAGTGTAAAGTAATGGAGAAAGTGATGGAAAGTGCTGTGTGTAACAGACATTGATTTGTTCTGAATCTGTTTAGCAACCTCTTTCTCCATGGTCATTAAAAGATTGCTAGTTGCTAGATGGTGTTTGTAACGAGGAACGTATTAGTGACTTCCTGTGTTTCCCAATTTTTGCTTCAAAGGATGTTTGCTTGTAGTTCAGAAAGGTTGCTTTATGTGAGGTACCAAGACAGAAGGCAGGCAGTAGGTGAATTGAACAGATCATCATGGAGGTGTAGAATGTAAGGTTTCAACTAGCTTGTGAGTCTTCATCAGTCAGCAAATGTATGGTCATGATATTTGCGAGGACAGGAAACCAAGGAGGGGTGTAAAGCTGAGGGTTACATGTGATGCACTTTGTTGCAGTTGATTGAGTGCCAATAAGTTGTGTTTGCTCAAAAACTGCATGAATCCATGTAAGACTCTGTTAACTCACTTTTTAGATTAGAATCAGTCTAAACATTATGGCACAGACAGGAAACACAGAGGGCTAACACCTTCAACATCTCAACATCTTATCTGCGCTGACACCAATTGTTACAGTTAACCTGAGAATGTGACTTCTTAAAAAAAATGTTTTGTGATTTACGTGTGAAAGAAATAAAACCATCATGGTCATTCTAACAGATAAGAGACTTAACAAACAATCAAGGTATTTTTCAATGTATAATTTCAGTTACATCACACTGTAAACTTTTGTTATAAATTCTATGTTTTACAACTGTGTACTCCACAATGACCTGATGAAGGAGCGGCGCTCCGAAAGCTAGTGCTTTCAATTCAACCTGTTGGACTATAACCTGGTGCTGTGTGATTTTTAACTTTATGCCTCAAAAGTGCATGGTATTCATTTGTGGAGAAGGAGAGGTCATGTGCTGAAATCTGGATTGTTATAGCTCCCCGAAGGCTAAAGTCTGATCATTCCCAAAGATACTGCATTGGGATTAAGTTCAACTTTCCATCCATCCAAGTAGATATGCAGTTCCTTTTAGGCACTGGCATTGTGGAGATGGAATTGAATAGCTGGAGATGGAATCAATGAGAGGCATCTTGTGCTGCAATAGTCTCGAAACTTTAGAATACCTTCATTAAGGTTCTAGTCTAATATTCAGAAGGCTGGAGCTTGGGTGGCACACCAGATGTCATCAGCATGGATGAACTTGTGAGATGTGGTTTTAGCAGGTCGTTTGTATGTATATTCAACAGCCTTGGGGCTAGCACCAAGCTTCATTCTACTCTGTTGGCCAATCATTTTTATGCATTTCTGTTTTGCCCAAGGTGAATTACCTGTTTCACTTAAAACAGTGGTTATAACACAACAAGATGCTAGATAAATGTGAGTACAACAATGTCAGGCTATCACTTAACTTGTCTATGGGATCGCTCTCCCAATTTTGGGGTAAGCTTTAAAAGTTGGGAAAAATTTGCTGCAATTGCTGTTGTCATTTCCAGTGTCTGTGTCAATGCCATGATGGTCCAGCCAGATTGATTCCTTTCTTTGGATTGGAGGGTGGCTAATGTTGTCCCACTTTTTAAGAAAGGAGGGAGAGAGAAAGCAGGGAATTATAGACCAGTTAGTCTGACCTCAGTGGTGGGAAAGATGCTGGAGTCAATTATAAAGGATGAAATTATGACACATCTGGATAGCATTAACAGGATAGGTCAGAGTCAGCATGGATTTATGAAGGGGAAATCATGCTTGACTAATCTTCTGGAATTTTTTGAGGATGTAACTCTGAAGATTGACAAGGGAGATCCAGTGGATGCAGCGTACCTGGACTTTCAGAAAGCCTTTGGTAAAGTCCCACATGGGAGGTTAGAGAGTAAAATTAGGGCGCATGGTATTGGGGGCAAAATACTGACTTGGATTGAAAATTGGTTGGCTGACAGGAAACAAAGAGTAGTGATAAATGGCTCCCTTTCGGAATGGCAGGCGGTGACCAGTGGGGTACCGCAGCTTTTTACAATGTCCATTAATGATATAGATGATGGTATTAAAAGTAATATTAATAAATTTGCTGATGATACAAAGCTGGGTGGCAGGGTGAAATATGAGGAGGATGTTAGGAGATTACAGGGTGACCTGGACAGGCTAGGTGAGTAGACAGATGCATGGCAGATGCAGTTTAATGTGGATAAATGTGTGGTTATTCACTTTGGTGGCAAGAACAGGAAGGCAGATTACTACCTAAATGGAGTCAAGTTAGGTAAAGGGGCAGTACAATGCGACCTAGCTGTCCTTGTACATCAGTCAATGAAAGCAAGCATGCAGGTACAGCAGGCAGTGAAGAAAGCTATTAGCATGCTGGCCTTCATAACAAGAGGAATTGAGTATAGAAGCAAAGAGGTTCTTCTGCAGCTGTACAGGGCCCTGGTGAGACCGCACCTGGAATATTGCGTGCAGTTTTGGTCTCCAAATTTGAGGAAAGACATTCTGGCTATTGAGGGAGTACAGCGTAGGTTCACGAGGTCAATTCCCAGAATGGCAACGTTGAAAGATTGCAGCGAATGGACTTGTATACCCTTGAGTTTAGAAGGCTGAGAGGGAATCATTGAGACGTATAAGATTATTAAAGGATTGGACAGTCTGGAGGCAGGAAGCATGTTTCCACTGATGGGTGAGTCCCGAACCAGAGGACGCGGTTTAAAAATAAGGGGTAGGCCACTTAGAACAGAATTGAGGAGAAACTTTTTCACCCAGAGTGGTGAGTATGTGGAATGCTCTGCCCCAGAAGGTTGTGGAGGCCAAGTCTCTGGATACTTTCAAGAAAGAGTTGGATAGAGCTCTTAAGGATAGTGGAATCAAAGGTTATGGGGATAAGGCAGGAACAGGATACTGATTCAGGATGATCAGCCTTGATCATAATGAATGGTGGCTCAAAGAGCAGAATGGCCTACTCCTGCACCTATTGTCTATTGTCTTTAAACTTTATTTGATACAACTGAGTGCTTCAATAAGCCATTTCAGAGTGCAGTTAAGAGTCAACCATATTGATGTGGCCCTGAGGTCAGCCAGACCAAGTAGGATTGCTGATTTTCTTCCCTAAAAGAGAGCGATGATGTGGAAGTGCTGGTGTTTGGACTGGGGTGGACAAAGTTAAAAATCAGACAGCATCCGAGGAGCCCAAAAATCAACGTTTTGGGAAGGGCTTTTGCCCAAAACATCGATTTTCCTGCTCCTCGGATGCTGCCCGAACTGTTGTGCTTTTCCAGCACTACACTCTTGACTCTAATCTCCAGCATCTGCAGTATTCACTTTTGCAAACAATCACACACCTCCAGGTTATAGTTCAACAAGTTTGTTTGAAAGTTTGCGCTTTTGGAGTGCTGCTCCTTTGTCAGGTAGGTAGTGGGGCAGGATCATAGGACACAGAATTTATAGTAAAGATCAAAGTGTCATACAATGTATTAAACAAATCTAGATTGCTGTTCAGTCTTTAATCATTTAGAATGGGGATTTCAATTGATTAATATATAAATTGCAGAACTTCTTTCAAGTCACAGTCCCAAGACAACTTAAGGTTTTATCAGTATTAAAAAAAGTGACATCTCTCAGTTCAGACAATGAATTAAAGGTATGAGGTTAGAGTCTGTCTGCGTCCCAACCTTCGAGTTAGATTGATTCTGTTTCCAAGTAGGAATTTATAAAATGTCACATGGACTGACTGCCTACAGATTGTGTGCTTTTTGAACAAAATAGAATGTAGTCACCAATACAAATGTGGAAATGCAAATTCTCCCCAATTCATCAATTGACAGTTCCGATGCACCACAGTGAGAAGTCGTAATGACCTCCTCGGGAGACAAACACAGGAAACAACCGATAGGGAATCCTTCATCGTCTGGTACTTCCTGGGAGCGAAGAAACTATGCCATGTTCTTTGCAGCCTTCAACACATTATTGATGAGGATGAGCACCTTGCCAAGATCTTGCTTACTCTTCTACTTTTCGCTTTTAAATCGCCAAACCTTAAAAAGACCATTGTTCACAGCAGACTGCCCAACCTTCAGGACAACATCAACCACAGCACCATACAGCTCTCTCATGGCAATCATTGCAAGACATATCAGAGTGTCGACATGGATACGACCATTACATGTGGGAACACTACCCACCACGTGCATGGTAGGTACTCGTGACTTGGCCAACGTTGTCTATCTCATACGCTGTACGCAAGGATGCCCTGAGGTATGGTATATTGGCAAAACCAAGCAGACGCTATGACATGGATGAATGGGCACCACGCAACAATAGCCAGACAGGGATGTTACCTCTCAGTGGGTGAACTTTTCAGCTGTCAAGGACATTCAGCCTAGGATCTTAAGGTGAATGTCCTCCAAAGTGGTCATTGGGAAAGGCAGTAATGCAGATTTGCTGAGCAGAGGGGTGATAACCAAATTTGGTACCCATGAGGATGGCCTCATCCAGGATCTTGGATTTATATCACACTACAGGTGACCCCACTATACTATACACACACAGTAGCACAAATACAAACACACTTTTACACACGATCTCACTCACACAGACTCTCTCACATACACATGCACTCTCTCTCTCTCTCTCTGTCTCACACATACACACACGCACACCCTCCATCACACTCACGCACACCCTCTATTAAGCATGCACACACACACACATTCTCTCCCTCTCTCGCACATACACACACACATGCTCTCTCCCACACACAAACATACACACTCTCTCCCACACACACACATACTCTCTCTCCCTCTCTCACGCACACGTCTATGGGGTGAATTTGCATTTGCAAATTTGCATTTGCAGGTACATTCTATTTTGTTCAAAACGCACACAATTTGTAGGCTGTCAGTCTATGTGACATTTTATAAATTCCTACTTTGGAAATAGAGCCAGTCTGACTCAAGGTTGGGATGCAGACAGACTGTATCCTCACACCTTTAATGCATTGTCTGAGCTTAGATGTCACCTTTTTTATGATTTGGAGATGCCAGTGTTGGACTGGGGTGTACAAAGTTAAAAATCACTCAACACCAGGTTATAGTCCAACAGGTTTAATTGGAAGCACACTAGCGTTCGGATCGACACTCCTTCATCCCCTGATGAAGGAACGTCGCTCCGAAAGCTAGAGTGCTTCCAATTAAACCTATTGGACTATAGCCTGGTGTTGTGATTTTTAACCTTTTTTATGTAATGATAAAATCTTAAGTTATCTCGGGACTCTGACTTGAAAGAAGTTTTGGGATTTACATATTTATCAATCAAAACATGCATTCCTATTCTAAGTGATTAAAGACTTAACAGCAATCTAGGTTTGTTCAACACATTGCATCAGTTGTATGACACTTTGATCTTTTACTATAAATTCTGTGTCCTATGATCCTACCTCACTAGATGAAGGAGCAATACCCCGAAAACTTGTACTTTCAAGTAAACATGTTGGACTATAACCTGGTGTTGTGTGATTTTTAACTTTGTCCCTGAAGGGTGTTAGTGAACCAGATCTGTTTTTGCAGCAATTGACAATTCTAGATTATATTGACTTCCAATTTCACCATCTGCCATGGTGAAATTCAAATGAATATTTCCAGAACATTACCTTGGGGCTCTTAGATTACTAATGTGGGATCATGTTCAAATAATGACCGGAATCGGTGAGGGGCAAAAATAGCTTCTTTTATTCAGTAGTACACAGAAGTTCGAGGCAGCAATAAAATCCCGAAGTACAGTTCTTACAAGAGCCTCTTTATACAGCTTTTTACATATATTAAAATTACATTACTATGGTGTTGCATTATTTTATCAAGAGTAAACAAATGTTTGAGGTGCTTCTGTCCTGGGAGACAGGAGGTGAGTTAAAACGTTCTACATGCTGGCTGCTACTCCTGATAGGATTAAGAGTGTCTGTCTGGTTTGCTTGCATAATTAAGAGGTGTTAGTCCTTTTGTATTTTAAGTTAGTAAATATTAGTGAAACATACCAGGTCTATATGCTGTAAATTAGTTAGAAATTGTACCTGTACTTAATAAAAAATAAAGGATATTAAACTGGTTACCACAGCTGGCTTGTTTAATTTGTTTTCTATTTGCTGGTGTGAGCTTCATTCATTCATGTAATTTCTCTTAAGAACTGTTTTGACAGATAGTTTCTTAAAGGGATAACAGCCAAATTAAAAGGTATAACAAGTACATACTAACTGTGGAAAATATTTGGTGTTCTGTAATCTATTCAGTTCTGAGAGATAGCTGGTAAGGGCAACATAATACTATAATCTTTCATGGAGACACGATGGTAGGGATGGTATTGTTCTGAATACACTACACTTATTCTGAGGTAAGTAAGTCTAAATACTGCATGTAGCAAGGGCTGATAAGATGAGAAAATGCAGTAATGGGTTGGGTGGGTTGTTTTGATTAGAAAGAATGAATGAAACCATGTTATAATAGGGAGTTATGAATGAATGAAACAGAATGCAGTATTCACTTGTGAGTGGGTTAGTAAAGGAGTTATGAATGAATAAGCATACAACTCTTGTGGGTGGGAAATATAACGTACATGTGAGTCAGTTAGTGAAGGGACCTTAAATAAAATATCTCACTAATCTAGTGGCACTAGCACTATGCCATATTGTCTCTTTCAAACTTCTCACCCTCAATGATGGGGGGGCTTGCATATCATACATTTACTGCCTTTATCTGTGCAACTGGTAAAGTTTGGATGGCACTGTTGAAGGAGCCTTGGTAAATTGCTATAATGGAAGTTGTATGTAGCAAATGTATGTTGGTAGTGGAGGATTTGAACATTTAAGTTGTTGGATGGCTTACTGATTAAGCAGACTGTTTTAGCTTGATGATGTTGAGCTTGTGAGTTTTCAAAGCTATACTCATCCAATTAAGTGGAAAGTGTTCTATCGCACTCCTGACTTGTGCCTTAATAATGAAAGAAGAGCTACCATTCCATTAATGTTTAATTTCTCTCCATCACAGAAAAATCATTTTTTTAAAACTTATGATCACATGGCGGACAGGCACTGGGGAATCAAGAGGTGAGTTACTTACCATAGAATTCCCAGTCTCAAGTGTGCTTTTACATGTAGCCACAGTGTTAGTGTGCTTCGACCAATTCAGTTCTGATCATTGGTGACCCCTAGACTGCTGATGGTAGAGGATTCTGCACTGTATTCAGCAATAGTGTTGTCACGAATGTCAAGACATATCATTAGATTCTGTATTGTTGAAGATGGCCATTATTGTGACTCTTACCTCAAACAGGTGGCAATGCATTAAAAGGAAGAGAGAGGTGAAAGTGAAATTTAGGCCTCTTAGAAAATGAATCTGGGAAGACAGTTTTGGGGAACAAGTAAATGGCAGAGGAGTTAAACAGATATTTTGTACAAGTCTTTACTGTGGAAGATACTGAAAACTCAATTAATATTAAAGGAATTAAGTACCATCACCATCATTAAAGAACTAGTATGGAATAATTGTAGGTTAGATGGGCTTCAGATTGGACGAGAATGGAATAGTGTAGGTTAGATGAGATTCAGATTGGTTCCACAGGGTGGTGCAACATCGAAGGCCGAAGTGTCTGTACTGCGCTGTAATGTTCGATGTTCTATGTTCACCCTAACAGGAATATACTGTCTCTGGACTCTTGTTATCTCATTTCTGAAGGTTAAGTAAAGTTGGCAAATGGAGTATAATTTAAGAAAATGTGAAGTTCATTTTAGAAAGGAGAACAAAAGAATAAAATATTATATAAGTGGAGAAAAACTGCTGCAAGCTGCAACACAAAGGGACATCATCTAAGTGTTGTTCAACATGGAGGAGTACTGATTCATCAGCAGAGGGAGGATGGTACATGGTGATCAATAGGAGGTTTCCTTGCCCATGTTTAACCTGAAACCATGAGACTTCATGGGGTCCATGTCAATGTGAAGGACTCTGAGAGCAACTCTCTCATGACTGTGTACCACTGTAGCGCCACCTCTGTCGGCTCAGTCCTGCTAGTGGGACAAGACATAACCAGGCATGGTGATAGAGATGTCTGGGACATTGTCTGCAAGTTATGATTCTGTGAGTATGACTACATTAGATTGTTGTTTGACTGGTCTGTGAGATGGCTCTCCCAATTTTGGCATTAGCTCCAGAGGTTAGTAAGGAGGACTTTGCAGGTTTTAAGGGCAGTTTTCGCCATTGACTGTTCCAGTGCCTATGTTGATGCCAGGTGGTCTGCTTGATTTCATTTCTTTGTTGAGACTTCATAGCAGTTGAAACACTGAGTGGCATGTAGGCCGTTTCAGAGGGCACTTGAGAGTCAACCATATTGCTGTGGATCTGGAATCACGTGAAGATGGCAGATTTCCTTCCTGAAAAGGACATTAGTGAACCTGATACATTTTTCCAACGATCAACATTGGATTCATGGTCATCAGTAGATTCTTTAATTTTGAATAACTCTTAGTGAATTGTAGTTCCACCATCCGCTGTGAAAGGATTTGAACCCTGATCCCCAGAATATAGCTGAGTTTCTGCATTAATAATACCATTAGGCCATTGTCTCCCAGATGAGATCTTAGTATTATTGTTCATATTTTTCTATTGTTAGTGGACAGCCTAGCATGTTTTGTAATGGTAAACAAAGTTAAGATAACATAGTTCAGTGGAGCATCAGTTAAAAACATTTGGCTTACTCCTCTGTGGTCTCAGGTTCAAATCCCATTATATTTGTGTTGAATGTCTAGTGATGTGTGTTATCAGTTTGTCAGTTCTCTGTCAGCTGTTTTCCAAATGGTCCTTTGGTATCGAACTGACTGTTTCAGCTTTGTGGCCACACAATTCAGAATCTACAAAGCCGGAGAGATGCAACAGGACCTGCAAAACTGAATCTATAGCACTTACGGAAAAGTACTCACAGGAAAATTCGCATATTTAAGATATGACATTTATCGTCAGCAGTGTTTGTAATATAGTTAACCAGAGGCATTTAAAGTTCTTCAAATATATTTATCTAGAGACATCTTCCTACATTCTGAAACATAAAAATAATGTTGAGATGGTGTCAATATGCTATTATTGTAACAAAAGTACACTTTTCATCCTGTGGCAGTAAACATGAAAAGATATATTTCCTGATCAGATTTCACAACTAAAACTAAAGGCAATGAGACATAGGTTTGAAAATCCTAGAACATCTCTGCTACTGTGAATTAATGAGAGTTAATTTCAAAACTATAATTGATCATAAATTATAGCTGAATTTTACATTCCTCTCCAGTTGGGAAAGCCTTGGGATAATGTAAATTCCAATGGGTGGCTTTCTGGCTTTTAGCTACCCACTCCTGGCCTGTCTGAAAATTATGGGTGGCCGAGGGAGTTGTGAGGCAGTTTACTCAACCTTGGACATATTGAGGTCCTGAAATATGCTTCAAGCAAATAATCCTCAAGGGTGCTAAGTTGTGCTGCGAAGTCAATCAGGGGAGCATTCCACAGTCAGTCCTGGAAATGTAGGCATTAATGATCAGTGGTTATTATGGAGAAGGTTGTGATTCCAGGGATAATGAGAAGCTCAAATCCGGTGTCTGTGTTCATTGCTGTTAGTTGCTGAAGTAATAGTTATAGTGAAAGAGGGCTGTGGGATGAGGGGGTCTTCACGTGTGAATATCACTCTGATCCCAACATGAGGAGAATGAAGGGACATTGATAATTATAGAAAGGGGATGAACACGAACAGATGAATGCAGAAAAGTTATCAAGGGATACAAGGGCACCACCACCAAAGATTACATAACGGGAGAAGAGATCATCCTGTGTCTCACATGGAGCTTGCAAATCACTCACGTGGACAGAAAGTTGAAATATTGCTATCATTAATCCAAAGTAAACAGCACAATAAAGACAAAATCATGGTCATCTCATGCAGAGTAATGCCATTCACCTGGCATCTAATTACAACTTATCGACAGAATTCTTTTTGTAAGAGTGAACATTAAGAATTATGACCTCAATCAATCATGACCATGACGTAGTTTGCAGTAATTGCCTCCATGTCATGTCAGATAAGCAAGACTATTGAGAGCCAAGCTTATCTGGATTTGCCATTTTGATTCATACGTCATACCTGATGCAAAAAGACAATGCTTTGAAGCTGGCAATTTTGCACTCTAAACTATATGTATACAGCATCTGTGATATTCAAGAGTGGCTTTTTTTTTTGGAAGGGAATGCTGTGATGGTGTACTAAGGACAGATTTTCAGTCACTCAATGAAACATTCTGCAACATTCATCTGGTTAAGGTTTCAATACCTCAGAATCCCTTACTGAAGTATGATTTTATTCTTTGTGAAGTCTGCATGCCACATTGTGTCAGGGCACAACATGATAATTCATAGTGATTGATGTGAGGGCTTAAAAGAGCCACTACTGAAACACTGTTCTCTTTCTCACATTTCCCACAGATTATTGGCTTATGAATTTGATATGGATCTCCTGGTTGGTCGATTCCTATGAGCTTGCTGCACAGACAAAGAGAGCATTGAAGGAGAGAGCAAATGCAACATTGTCACAAACCAAGCAAGAACAACAACCTCCAGATGTTTCCACAGTGTCCAGAGGGAGAGGTAACAAATGAAGATCCCCCAAGGAGGTGAAAGGGAAGGAATGCACCCTGCTTTTACCAACATCACTCTCATTTTCTGCAACTTTTGGAAACACAGTGAAGGCACAGATTTGCAAGGTTTGAACTACAGAAGCAATCATCCCAATATGCACAAACAAAGCTGCATTCGAACATTATTTCAATGAGCCACCACGCACTGCAGCACAGACGAAAATCACCTATACAGTGCATTAAAAAAGAATGGGTACCAATGAACACAGTCCACCGATTTCTCGGCAACAACCCCTAACAAGCAAATAAAACACATCCAGAAGTCCTAGCCACTCTCCCCTACATTATAGACATCTCAGAAATGACTGCCAGACTACTCAGACCCCTTGGCGTCATGGTAGCCCACAAACACCAACACACTAAAACAGCAGCTAATAAACTTCAAAGATCCTATACAGACAACAAACAAAACTAATGTCATTTAAAAAATACCTTGCAAAAACTGTAACAAACACTACATTGAACAAACTGGCAGAAAACTAGCCATCAGGATACATAAACATTAACGAGCCACAAAAAGACATGATCCACTCTCACTAGTATCCTTAAAAATAAATGAGGAAGGACACTACTTCAACTGGGATAACACATCCATCCTAGGAAAAGCCAAACAGAGACAGGCACAAGAATTGCTAGAAGCATCAAACAGATATGCTGTTTTGGAAAACGTAGGGGTGATGGATTTTCAGGGAAATGTAGCACGAACAGCCAAGTTTCTGATATTGAGACTGGCTCTAATGCAACGAGAGGTACGTCGGCTTTCAAGAGATCAATTGTGTTAGGGGATTCTGTATTCAAAAGTATAGACAGACGTTTCTGTGGCCAGCAGAGAAAAAGCAGAATGGTGTGTTGTTTCCCTGGTGCCAGGATCAAGGATGTCTCAGAGAGGGTGCAGAATGGTCTCATGGGGGAGAGGGGCAGCAAGATGTTATTGTCTACATTGGAACCAACGACATTGGAAGGGAAAAGGTTGAGATTCTGAAGGGAGTTTACAGAGAGTTAGGCAGAAATTTAAAAAGGAGGACCTGAAGGGTAGTAATATCTGGATTACTCCCAGTGCTACGAGCTAGTGAGGGCAGGAATAGGAGGATAGAGCAGGTGAATGCATGGCTGAGGAGCTGGTGTATTCGCATTTTTGGATCATTGGAATCTTTTTTGGATACAAATGCTACAGGAAGGATAGAAAGGGAGGCAAGAGAGGAGTGGCATTTTTGATAAGGGATAGCATTACAGCTGTGCTGAGGGAGGATATTCCCGGAAATACATCCAGGGAAGTTATTTGGGTGGAACTGAGAAATAACAAAGGGATGATCAGCTTAATAGGATTGTATTATAGACCCCCCAATAGTCAAAGGGAAATTGAGAAACAAACTTGTAAGGAGATCTCAGTTATCTGTAAGAATAATAGGGTAGTTATGATAGGGGATTTTAACTTTCCAAACATCAACCGGGACTGCCATAGTGTTGAAGGAGTAGATGGAGAGGAATTCTTAGTGTGTACAAGACAATTTTCTGATTCAGTATATGGATACACCTACCAGAGAAGGTGCAAAACTTGACTTACTGTTGGGAAATAAGGCAGGGCAGGTGACTGAGGTGTCAGTGGGGGAGCACTTTGGGGCCAGCGACCATAATTCTATTTGTTTTAAAGTAGTGATGGAAAAGGATAGACCAGATCTAAAAGTTGAAGTCCTAAATTGGAGAAAGGCCAATTTTGATGGTATTAGGCAAGAACTTTCAAAAGCTGATTGGAGGCAGATGTTCGCAGGTAAAGGGATGGTTGGAAAATGGGAAGCCTTCAGAAATGAGATAACAAGAATCCAGAGAAAGTATATTCCTGTCAGAGTGAAAGGGAAGACTGGTAGGTATAGGGAATGCTGGATGACTAAAGAAATTAAGGGTTCAGTTAAGAAAAAGAAGGAAGCATATGTCAGGTACAGACAGGATAGATCGAGTGAATCCTTAGAAAAGTATAAAGAAAGTAGGAGTATACTTGGGCGGCACGGTGGCACAGTGGCTAGCACTGCTGCCTCACAGCGCCAGAGACCCGGGTTCAATTCCCGCCTCAGGCGACTCTCTGTGTGGAGTTTGCACATTCTCCCTGTGTCTG
>NC_057716.1:37531710-37537421 GCF_004010195.1 Chiloscyllium plagiosum
GCAACATTTAAGAGGAATTTGGATGGGTATATGAATAGGAAGGGTTTGGAGGGATATGGGCCGGGTGCTGGCAGGTGGGACTAGATTGGTTTGGGATATCTGGTCGGCATGGACGGGTTGGACCGAAGGGTCTGTTTCCATGCTGTACATCTCTATGACTCTCAGCATGGTATTCCAACCGGAACCCTATCAACAAACACATTGAGTTGGATTCCATTTACCACCCCCTGAGAAAAAGAACCGGAAATGCCATTACTATATGACATGACATCATCACAGGAAATGACAGCACCAATCCAAGGAAACCCAAACCCATAAATAGAAAGCAGGCTATACCACCAATGCTTCATCCGGAGGCTCACTGAAGATGTTACCTAGTATGGTGATGAAATGTCTGAAAATGAACCTTCCAGCTCAGTGAGCCAACCTGCATGCAGAGGGCACAGATTAAAGGTGTCCTGAGGCATTATCAGTGAAATGCATCATCTGCTGAAGCAAAACTTATGCAGGAATGAATATGTGACAATCAAATCCTGATGACCATAAAGATTATATCTGCTTGGAATTCTTTTGCTAGTGACTTGATTCAAGGAATAATGAGGGAGTTGTAAAGTATTTAATAATCCTTGACTCCAAATAAATCTCGGATGTCACTGATGCTATTTTTGCAAGATTACATGAGTTTACATATTTCCCCATGACAAGGTGAGCCCATGCAGTGGGAGTCAGAGTCCAGAGATAGTGTATTCCGGTTCATGTGAAAGGAAAGGCGAGACAAATTGAGGGTTTGATTAAGAAAAAGAAGGAAGCATATGTCAGGTTTCAACAGGATAGATCTGGTGAGTCCTTAGAAGAGTATAAAGACAGTAGGAGTATAGATTAGATTAGATTACTTACAGTGTGGAAACAGGCCCTTCGGCCCAACAAGTCCACACCGACCCACCGAAGCGTATACCACCCAGACCCATACTCCTACATTTACCCCTTCACCTAACACTACGGACAATTTAGCATGGTCAATTCACCTAACCTGCACATTTTTGGATTGTGGGAGGAAACCGGAGCACCCGGAGGAAACCCACGCAGACACGGGGAGAATGTGCAAACTCCACACAGAGAGTCGCCTGAGGCAGGAATTGAACCCGGGTCTCTGGCGCTGTGAGGCAGCAGTGCTAATCACTGTGCCACCATGCCGTCCACTGTGCCACCGTGCCGCCCACAAGAAGGAAATCAGGAGGGCAAAAAGGGGGCATGAGATAGCTTTGGCAAATAGGGTTAAGGAGAATTCAAAGGGTTTTTAAAAATACATTAAGGACAAAAAGGTAACTCGGGAGAGAATGGGGCCCCTCAAAGATCAGCAAGGCAGCCTTTGTTTGGAGCCACAGGACTTGGGGAAATACTAAATAAGTATTTTGCATCAGTGTTTACTGTGGAGAAGGACATCGAAGATATAGAATGTTGGGAAATCGATGTTGACATCTTGAAAGATGCCTATATTACAGAGGAGGAAGTGCTGGATGTCTTGAAATGCATAAAGTTAGATAAATACCCAGGACCTGATCAGGTGTACTGTAGAACTCTATGGGAAGTCAGGGAAGTGATTGCTGGGCCCCTTGCTGAAATATTTGTATTGTCGATAGTCACAGGTGAGGTGCCAGAAGACTGGAAGATGGTCAACATGATGCCACTATTTAAGAAAGATGGTAAGGACAAGCCAGGGAACTATAGACCAGTGAACCTGACATCGGTGGTGAGCAAGTTGTAGGACGGAATCCTGAGGGACAGGATTTACATGTATTTGGAGAAGCAAAGACTGATTAAGGATAGTCAACATGACTTTGTGCGTGGAAAATCATGTCTCACAAACTTGATTGAGTTTTTTGAAGAAGTAACAAAGAGGATTGATGAGGGCAGAGCAGTGGACATAATCTATGTGGATTTCAGTAAGGCATTCAACAAGGTTCACCATGGGAGACGTATTAACAAGGTTAGATCGTATGGAATACAGGGAGAATTAGCCATTTGGATACAGAACTGGCTAGAAGGTAGAAGACAGAGGGTGATGGTGGAGGGTTGTTTTTCAGACTGGAGGCCTGTGACCAGTGAAGTACCACATAGATCGGTGCTATGTCCACTACTTTTTGTCATTTATATAAATGATTTGGATGTGAGCGTAGGAGGTATAGTTAGTACGTTTGCAGATGACACTAAAATTGGAGGTGTAGTGGCCAGTGAAGAAGGTTACCTCAGATTACAATGGGATCTTGATCAGATGGGTCAATGGGCTGAGGAGTGGCAGATGGAATTTAATTTAGATAAATGTGAGGTGTTGCAATTTTGGAAAGCAAATCTTAGCAAGACTTATACACTTAATGGTTAGGTTCTCGGGAGTGTTGCTGAACAAAGAGACTTTGGAGTGCAGATTCATAGCTCCTTGAAAGTGGAGTCACAGGTAGATAGGATAGTGAAGAAGGTGTTTGGTACGCTTTCCTTTATTGGTCAGAGCATTAAGTACAGGAGTTGGGAGGTCATGTTGCAGCTGTGCAGGACATTGGTTAGGCCACTTTTGGAATATTGTGTGCAGTTCTGGTCTCCTTCCTATCAGAAGGATGTTGTGAAACTTGCAAGGATTGAGAAAAGATTTACAAGGATGTTGCTAGGGCTGGAAGATTTGAGCTATAGGGAGAGGTTGAATAGGCTATTTTCCCTGGAGCGTTGGAGGCTGAGGGGTGACTTTATAGAGGTTTATACAATCATGAAGGGCATGTTTAGGATAAATAGGCAAAGTTTCTTCCTGGGGTGGGGGAGTCCAGAACTGGAGGGCATAGGTTTAGGGTGAGAGGGGAAAGATATAAAAGAGACCTAAGGGGCAACTTTTTCACTCAGAGGGTGTTTGTGTATGGAATGAGCTACCAGAGGAAGTGGTGGAGGCTGATACAAATATAGCATTTGCGAGACATCTAGATGGGTACATGAGTAGGAAGGGTTTGGAGGGATATAGGGCAGGTGCTAGCAAATGGGACTAAATTAGGTTGGGATATCTGGTCAGCATGTAAGAGTTGGACTGTGGGGTCTGTTTCCTTGCTGTACATCTCTGTGACTCTATGGCTCTCATGCTGCTTTCTCTTATGTGCAGTGAGTCTGAGAGTGCCCTGTCACCACAATCTGCAGTTTGTCAATCAAGAAGGCTTCCATTCCATTAATGTTTAAATTGTCTATGACCATTGGTGCCAGATACTGGAGGTCTGCACTTAACATTCTCAGGGCTGGCCTGATGTTTACACACTAGTGAACTCCCAGGTTCTTGCCTGCTTCCAAGATCCTTTGGCCCTACAGAGATGGCTACAGGGTTACAAGGATTAGCCCTTTCAAACATGGCGAATTACTCCTTCACAAAACTCTCAGACACACACTGACTGAAGATATAATAATGCCCATGCATTAATAAAACAGGTCATATAGATCATAGGCTTCCTTAAAAATGAGATTTTGATGTCTCGATAACTCAGGCAGAAACTCACGGTATAACCTAAGGTTATACCATATTATTGTGGCATGCTGTGTCCTTTACAACTGGCATCAACAAGTCAGGAAAGTCCTGGATGCAGAAGAAATGGCCCGGGGGTAGGTGTTAACAGCTCTCTTCTGTGGATGAAGATGTGGATGGGAACCATATCATTGACTGGAAGGCAATTTCACGAGACCATAATAGGGCCATGCAATATTGAGTTTGAGAAGCCAGATAGAACTAATTGAAACCCACTTCCAGGAAGAATGAACTGGATTTGGATTTTATTATGTCATATTTTGTTGTTTCTATGATAAGCAGCCCTTGACCAGTTTACACTATAGGTGGACCAGGTTATTTCTGTACTCTAACATTTTCTGTTGATGAATACATTTTGTTTTTTCACATGACTTGATGCATGTTATCTTCAAGTGATTCTACCTTAATGTATCTGCACTTTGCAGGTCCTCTTCACAGTTTGAAGAAAAAACAATTGGTGAGAGCTGTAACATGTGAGCTGCCATTGTCCAAGTCCCAACCTTGAATGGCAGTGTATTCCTTTGAAAAGTTGAAAGAATGATTCATTGCCTCCAGGAATGTATGGACTCATCAATGACTCTGTAGTCTCACACACAATTCTGGATTAGTGGTGCTGGAAGAGCACAGCAGTTCAGGCAGCATCTGAGGAGCAGTAAAATCGACGTTTCGGGCAAAAGCCCTTCATCAGGAATAAAAGCTTTTGTCCGAAACGTTGATTTTACTGCTCCTCGGATGCTGCCTGAACTGCTGTGCTCTTCCAGCACCACTAATCCAGAGTCTGGTTTCCAGCATCTGCAGTCATTGTTTTTACCTAGTCTCATACACAAGGTTGGTGTAGGTGTAGATGCTGTATGTGAGGATTTTCCTACCACATTCCACTTAACATTGATTGTAACCTTACTGTTGTCTGCATTAACGTGAACGGTGTTAGTGAGGCCACATCTGGTGTACTGTGTCTAGTTTTACTTCCTGTATTTAGGAAAGGATAAACTGGCATTTGAGACTGTTCAAAAGAGATTCACTAGCCTGATTCCAATGATGAAAGGTTGACTTATCAAGAATGGATGAACATGTTAGGTCTTTATTCATTTGTATTGGCAAGTCTACCTCCTGTATCTTCCACCAACTCAGATACTGACACTGTCAGTGGGTATTTTATCTAGATTAGAGTTGGGACATGTAGATTAGAGTTGGGACCTGGATGACATGTAGCTCATGTCATCCAGGGTCTGGTAAGATTTGGTCCAAGGTGTTGCAAATAATTGTTTTAATTAGATCCTCAATTGCCTATATGTTGTTTTGACCCAAGTTCAAAAACGGTATTGTCCGATATTCCCATCAGTACACAAAACTTAAATAAATTTTCACATTTTGTTAAATCCATATTTGCAATATTACAATCCAGAGAAATTACTTGATTCATAATATTAGTAATCAGCCCAGTTTCAAAATTTTCATTTTCACTGTAGAAGTTTGAAAGCTGTTTTTTTTTCTGGGCCTGATGTACAAACAATCAAGTTCTTGGGGGAAAAAAGTGATTTCATTAGCTATTACATTTAGCCCAGTAACTTTATTCTATGATTTAAGTTTTATCTTTGGGAATAGACTACGGTAACTCATCATTCTAGTCCATTAACGATTAGTTTACGAAAGCCCACAGGTATTTGTTTAAATTCTATCCGTTCACAAAATGAACATTTATTTTCATTAAAGGACAATAATAATCTGTCACTAATTGAAAATATAATCAGTTTTCCATGAAATAATTTTGCCAGTTGAATTTGTCAAACAAACCTATTAAAATCTAGATGTGACTGGAAAAAGATAACTTGCATTTGAATGGTTACCTTGGACTGGAATTTAGTTTTACTAAATTGTTTGACAGTATAGATAGATACTGTAAATTTAATATAAATAGCAAAAGCTGGGAAATACGTAGAAGTGAAGAGAGAAAACAGTGTTAATGCTTCTGGCTCATGGGCTTTTGATAGTAGATCATTGACCTGAAACATTAATTGTTTCTATCTCCATAAATGATGCCTGATCCTTTGAATATTTTGAGGAGAAAGTGAGGTCTGCAGATGCTGGAGATCAAAGTTGAAACTTTATTGCTGGAACAGCACAGCAGGTCAGGCAGCATCCAGGGAACAGGAGATTCGACGTT
>NC_057716.1:37538475-37550949 GCF_004010195.1 Chiloscyllium plagiosum
AAGAGGCAGTCATAGCTGGGGCCCATGCGGGTGCCCATGGCTACTCCTTTTGTTTGGAGAAAGTGGGAGGATTGGAAAGAAAAGTTGTTCAGGGTGAGGACCAGTTCGGTCAGTCGAAGGAGGGTGTCGGTGGAAGGGTACTGGGTGGTACGGCGGGAAAGGAAGAAGCGGAGTGCTTTGAGTCCTTCGTGATGGGGGATGGAGGTGTACAGGGACTGGATGTCCATGGTGAAGATGAGGCGTTGGGGACCGGGGAAGCGGAAATCCTGGAGGAGGTGGAGGGCGTGGGTGGTGTCACGAACGTAGGTGGGGAGTTCTTGGACTAATGGGGACAGGACCGTGTCGAGGTATGCCGATATTTTGAGCCTTTGCTGTTTCTGTTTTCGAAGAAGTACTAAGTATCTTTTAGTCCAATGACAATAAAGTCAAGACCCTTTGGTAATTTTGTTTAACATCTCAATCTTTGTCACTTTTCCAAGGCTTTGACCTAATTTTTACTGTTTATTTTTGTATTTTCTTTATTTTTCCTGTATTTTTTCTGCATGAGCTAAAAGTTAAACAAGTCAAGGGAAGTTTGGAGAAAGAACTGTTCTTGTGGTTTTCTTGCTGTACTCTTATACTAAATGTGAAATCATATTTTTCAAATTATATTTAGGACTGTGTCCTGCATATTTTTGGTTAAGTGTGAATTGCATTGTTTTTTTGGAGGGATTCTCAGCATGAACCTGAGTGAGATTTCTCATTGTATTTGGGAAAACTCAATTCGTTAACTATCATCTCATCCTATGGTGTCCCTCATGTCTGATTCCAATTCTACCTTCCCATGTGTCTTTCCCAGAAGAATTTGCCACTCTGCATCCCTTGCACTGGCTTTCTTTTGTGTAGCTGTTATGCACCTGGAAAGTATCGACAGCACTGCCCTCACTGGCAGCTTATGGTACAGCAGTCACAAAGCCACACTGCTTCTGGCTGACACTCCCTCACACAAAACCATGCAGTACAGAAGAGGCCCTTTGGCCCATCAAGTCTGCACTGACAGGACCTACTCTAAGTCTACTCCATTTCCACTTTCCAATACTTGACCTGTAGTAAATGTTATAACATTTCTCATGCTCATCCAAGAATTTTTAAAAGGTTGTCAGGTTTCCTGCCTCAAATACCTTCTCACGCAGTGCATTTCAGATTCCCACCTTCCTCTGGGTGAATAAAAAACTCAAATTCTCTTAAACCTCTTGCTTTTCATTTTAAAATTATGCCACCTTGTTATTGACCCTTCAACTAAGGGAACAGCTGCTTTCTATCCACTCTGTACATACCCTCATAACCTCATCTCAGTCAGCTCTCCCAAACCTTCTTTTCTGTAAAGAAAACAACTCAAGCCTATCCATCCTCTTTTCATAGATAAATTGCTCCATCCCATGCAACGTCATAATAAATCTCCTCTGCACCGGTCTTCAGTGTAACATATCCTTCCTAGAGTGCACTGACCAGAACTGCACACAGTCCTGCATCTGTGACCTAACCAAAGCTTCATACAGCTCCTACATGATCTCCTGCTCTTATAACCCATGCCATGACTGATAAAGGCAAGTGTCTTATATGTCTCCTTAACCTACCTTGCCACTTTCAGGTATATGTGGACAAGCACTCTCTTCCTATGAGTTTCATAGTGTCCTGCAATTCATTGAGTACTCCATTGCACTAGTCACCATTTAACCATCAGCCCACATACTTTACCTGTCCTTAGATACATCCATCTAAGCAGAGACCACTTTGGGTCTCTGCTACTCTTTCTCCAAGGTCCAGTGGTCACTTGCATCTTGGCATTGTCCACTGAAGCAATATCATATACATCACGTACCTAACTTTAACTTTTACTAACAGCCAGCAAAAGATATCGCAAAGGAAATGAATACAGGCTCCAGTTTTCTCCCACAATGTAAAGCAAATGATGGCATCTATGATGGACTGCTGCACCCAGCTAGCATCTACTGGAACTGAATGTCAACAAGGACCCGTGTGCATTGTGATACCTGATGCAACTTAGCTCTTTGATGGTCAAGGTCATCTTCAGTTTTTTCAGTGAAACACAATGCAAGTTGGGAGTGCAATACCTCATGGTCCATTAAACACTTTCCAGCTCTGGAGTCCGTATTGAAGTTGACAACAGCCTGACACCATACTCTTATTCTCATACATTTCCCCCAACACCACCCCCACCATGGTTGTGTTGTGCTTGACTCTTGACTCTTGTTTCCTCCTTTTTACACCTTCATTTACACCCATTTCATATCCCTAACTTTCCTTTAGAACCATGACCAATACCTTTATCTTTTGCTCTGGCAGCCCTTGAAGTCTGTTTCATTCGTTTGTCCTGCCCTTTGTCAACAACATAATTTTACCATTTTCTGGTTCCACTCTGTTCTGCAGAAGAGATATACCAGACTTGAAATCTTAAATCTTTGCAGACACTGGCAGAACTGCTATATTTACCCATCATTCCCTATACTTGTTTCAGATTATCAGCATTACATTATTTTGCATTTATTCTTTATTTAGTCATCTTTCTCGAACTCAATGTCCTCATCTTTGTCCTCAGATGACTGCTTCTGTTCACTGGCTCCTCAGCATTAATCACATCATCTTGCTGTCTGCTCCAATTATGTTGAACACAGCATGTCAGGCTGGTGTGGCATACTCTTTATGAACTACACTGGAGGGTCCTCCAGACCATTCCAAGTTGTGGAATCAGGCTTTCAGCAGATTCCATGATCGACAAGAAATTTGTGCAGGTTCCATGCCAGCTAGGTGGCCAACATGTTCATCAATAAAGGAGAGTCTGCAGCTCTTTGACCACCCTCTCATCCCAGACCTATCTCAACTATTCCACTTCCTATTGAATTCACTAGAGTCTATCAACATTCATACATGACATATGAAGTAGTGATGTTCCCCTCACCCCACAGTACCCCTGAAAGACCATAAGTGAATGGCATGCTTTTGCCAGCATTTGTCTCCTTTTAAGTTATAGCAGCAAACTTCAGCATAACTGAGACTAGCACCAATAGCGTAGCATAGTCTGCCTTTGATTAACAATAAGACAATAGCATATTCATTGGTGTTACCAGATCTGAATCCCACACCAGCAACATCCTGAGGTTACCAGTGACTAGAAACTGAACTGGGCTACCGATGCAATTATTGTGGTCCCAAGAGCTAAGCTGTCAGTTGTGTGAATTTTCAAGGAAAAGGTGTTTTGGCTCACAGGATTGGATCTGAGATGAAGCAGTTAAGTCAACCCTACAGATTTTACAGGTAAGGGAACTTTACAGAAAAGAAGGTTTGGGAGAGCTGACTGATTTTGATTAGCTGTAAATGATATTGTTGGAGAATAAATGGGATTTTGTTTTGAAATATTTCAAATTGTATTACATTTAAACGGCTTCAATTTTTTTGTTATTTCTTGTCTGTATCAAACTTCTATTTTATTATTAGAACTGGTGGCACAGTGGCATAGTGGTTAGCACTGCTGGTTCACAGTGCCAGAGACCCGGGTTCAATTCCCGCCTCAGGCAACTGTCTATGTGGAGTTTGCACATTCTTTCTGTGTCTGCGTGGGTTTCCTCCGGGTGCTCCGGTTTCCTCCCACAGTCCAAAAATGTGCAGGTTAGGTGAATTGGCCATGCTAAATTGCCCGTAGTGTTAGGTGAAGGGGTAAATGTAGGGGAATGGGTCGGGGTGGTTGCTCTTCGGAGGATCGGTGTGGACTTGTTAGGCTGAAGGGCTTGTTTCCACACTGTAAATAATCTAATCTAAACCAAATATTCAGCCTTGTGTCCTTACATTTCATGAAATATTGCCACGTTAAATTACAAAGAAAAACAAAATATGATCTTTCAAGTCTGATTCGATTCTGGGATTTGACTTGTCTAGAAGTGACACCAACTGAGGTCATAACACCCAAAATCAATGTATTTTAATACCGACACAATATCTGTTCTGGTTAAAAATTGGGGAGGCGATGGCCTAGTGGTGTTATCACTGGACTGTAAATCCAGTGACCCACATAAAATTCTGGTGACCTGGGTTTGAATCCTGCCACAGCAGATGATGGAATTTTAATCCAATAAAAATCTGGAATTAAGAGTCTAATGATGGCCAAGAATCCATTGTCTATTTTCAGGAAAGAAAAACCCATCTGGTTCACTAATGCCCTCTAGGGAAGGAAACTGCCATCCTTACCTGGTCTGTATTACTTGTGACTCCAGACTCACAGCAAAGTGGTTGACTCTTAACCACCCTCTGGGATGGGCAATAAATGTTGGTCTATCCAGCAAAGCCGTCATCCAGTGAATGAATAAAAAATAAAAAAATTGTGTCCACAAGAAATTTGTGCTGTAATGTATCAGTAAGAATCAAATAGGAAATTGACTAAACAAAACTCTTCTTACACCTTGCCAGTTTCAATCCTCTACATACTTTTGGTAACATAAACTACCTTATACAACAAAGTGTTGCAGTTAATAGTAACTGCTGTTTTTCACAATAGACTTTAGTCGAAGCAATGTGCAGTATTTAAAGTTTTTGATTTTGATTACTTTAAACTATAAATTGTGCTTGTAAAATGCTTGCTTGCAAGGGTTAATGCACATTGAATTTATATTACACTATATAGATCATTGGTGAGACCACACTTAGAGCAATAGTTTTGTTCTTATTTAAGGAAGGATATACTTACTTTGGAGGCAGTTCAAAGGTGGCTCACAAGGTTGATTCCTGGACTGGAATGGTTGTCTAATGAAGAAAGGTTGAAGAATGAGAAGAGGTCTTACCTGAAACATAGTATTCTGAAGGGGCTTGATAGGAAGATGCTTAAAGGATTTTTCCCTTCATGGGGAATTCTATAGATAGGTGCCATAGTTTCTTTCAGCAGGTCACTACTCTTTGGAATTGTCTATGCTTGACAGCTGTACTGGGTCATTGAATATATTCAAAGCTGTGTTAGACAGATTCCCCACATTCCTGATGAAGGGCTTATGCCTGAAACATTGACTCTTCTCCTCCTCGGATGCTGCCTGACTTGCTGTGCTTTTCCAGAGCCACACCATTTGACTCTGATCTCCAGCATCTGCAGTCCTCACTTTCTCCCAGATTCTCCTCAAGGGCAGGTGGGCCACCTATGCCTTCATTTCCCCACCTCATCCCACCAAAAATTTCAGACTGGTCAGGGTGCACTGATGTATGGTGGAAAAGCCTGGATGCATGCCTTTAAAGTTGCTTGTGTTGGAGTATAAAATCCTGCCCACAAACACACAGTAAAATAAAGGAGCAGAGAATAAAGGGATGTCTAGTGTATCAACATGCTCTAGAAGTTGAAAGTGCAAGCCCTGAGTAACTTTCAGCATGTGATAACATCAAGACAAAATTAACTGTTTGTTCAGCCTGGGACTGGTAAACAACCACAGGAAAGAAAACAAACTCCCAGAAAACAAAGTATACATGGTCAGTGACAGCCTACATTATGGAAAAGCCTATAATCCTCACAGAGCCAAATGAATGTTCACTGGATAGGGTGAATAGCCAAGTCTTTTCCCCAGTGTAGGAGAGTCCAAAACTCCAGGGCATAGGTTTAAATTGAGAGGGGAAAGATTTAAAAGGGACCTGAGGGGCAATGTTTTCATGCAGAGGGTCGTGTGTGTATGGAACAAGCTGCCAGGTGAAGTGGTGGAGGCTGGTACGATTATAACATTTAAAATGCATCTGGATAGACGACCAGGAAGGGTTTAGAGTGATATGGGCCATATATGGGCCAAATGCTGGCAAATGATATGAGATCAGTTTAGGATATCTGGCCAGTGTGGATGAGTTGGAGCAAAAGATCTTTCTCCGTGCTGTATAACTCTATGATTCTAAAACACCTTCAAAAGAAGAGACAAGATTGGCAATGAAAATTGGTGGAGTAAAAAATAAAAACATACCATGTATTTTCATCATAAAAATATAACTCTGAAGAAGATGGAGAATATCAACCACAAGAGTGCACTGTTGCATTACTATTTCCAGCTCTACCTAGCTCCATCTGATAAAAGCTAAAGGAACTGCAACCATTTTTATCATAAAGCAGTTTTTGGCACAAGTCAATATTAATGGAAATCTATGCATTTTTTGAGTGTAAAATTTATTCCATTACATTACATAGAAGGTATTTATAGAGATTGTAACAAGTTAAGCCAGGTGGATCTCATAGAATATGAGTTCCCTGATTGGGGCTGTTAACCTGGTCCACTCAGCATGTACTGGCTGACAGATGTAAACAGGAGTGTTGGGGTTCTGCTCACCCTTGGAGCTGATTCTGAGCTAGCTGGGTCAGTGTCCTGTACTCTGCACATGTAAATAAAGGGACTTGTGGCTAATCAGAGGTCAGTAACTTTTCATCAGCAGTCCTATGTGGAAATGATGCCTGGTGCTGGAACGATACCCATCATCTATCCACTTAACAGCCTCAATTGGCAGAAGGCAGGAAGGTTATCAGCAAGTTTTCCCACCCTTATTTGATCAGGGTAGAGATTGAAAGGGAGCAGGTTGCTCAGCCATCACCTTATAAACATGTCACTGAAGCAGGTAGAACACTATTTCCATCCAATTTTGCGAACAAAGGAAAAATGAAGAAATAGATGATAAATTCTAAGAGCAGCTCTTTTCATTGTCATGTTTAGCAGAATCCAATACTGAGAACAATTTTTTTCCTTTCAATCTCCTTTCAATATATCTTTTCAAACAAGTCATTGTTTAAAATTAAATTGTTGCAGAGCAGTTTCAGAATAAAAAAGTTGCAAAAGGATGAAATATTAGTTACTTCTTTTTTGGAAATCTTGTTATGATTCTTCAAAAAGGACAAGGTGACCTTGTTTGTGATGTTTAGTTCTTTCTACCCACTCCCATAAGTTCTTCTTTCACCTAATTGTTTTCCTGGAAATGCATTGAATTGAAAAATGCAGTCAGTCTTTTCAAAGGAAAATAAGGAAAACTGAAGGGCTAATCAATTTGAATGGCTCTCCTATCTATCTTCCCCGTCACTTACAGACCCCGTGTCAGAGGTAAAATTGCCAGTTTAGCCAGGAATCGATAGGTGATAAAGGTATCCTTTTGCATTACTCCTGACACTAATCCATTTTCACTCAAACTGAGTTGGTGCAAGTGCCTTTCTCAGCAATTTCTCTGAAGAATCAGCTTTTTTTTCCTCCATATAACACAAAACATCAAATATTAGCAGCTTTTCACTGAATTGCTTCTTCGGACAGTCCTATAAGGACTAATCATCCTTCAAAAATACTCTCAGTTGGCTATTTTAATTATGGTTTTATTTCAAGCACGTTAACATTTAGTTACTGTTTTTGCTGATAGGAAGATGGAGTCTTTTTATCTCTGGTAGATATTGATAGATATCCTCACATACATTTGACTGTAAAGCAGCAATCTTTTAAAAAAAACTGTATTGTGGTCAACAACAAAAACACATTTTTCAGCAGTTGCCCACTCCACCACATGCCTAATTATTCAGAATTTCTCATTCTGTGTGCACTTCACAATATGAATTATTCACTATTCCATTACAGAATTGACTCTCTTCCAAACAAGCTTTGCCTATTTTCACTATTAAAGTAGACATTGAGACATTAATACTTTTTGGGTCACCAGAAAAATATAGAAATATGGATGAAAGATGGACCTGCCAGCTGCAATAATCAATGATATCTCAGTTGATTAATTTATTTACTCTCTGAAGTGCTATTTGTTGTATTGTTTCTCGTTGAGCATTTTACATTTTAGACTCTCAGTGTCTTGTTTTTTTTTCATGACCAGCAGATGCTTGTCATCCTTCACCTGTAATTCTCTTTGCCTGTCTATGCACGTTGTCAAAACTGTAAACCTGTCAAATTCTCATAGCCCAGGAGCAGTGGGGTATTTTTCTTCCCTGTCACTTATTGCTGTTCTCACTTGCCTCAAGTGCAAGAAGGTGGTATGTGAAAAGAACCTATTCCTCAAAGCTGTCACATCCTGTAGAGAAAAGATAAGAATCATTCAAAAGCAATTTTCCGTACTTTTCTCAATTGTAGCAAGGAGACAGAGATGCGCAACATACTGCTGGGAAAAATCAGGGCGTGCGACAATGAGTTTTAATGGCTTTGTGAAATCTTTTTTAAGCTTGTTCATAAGATTTGAAATGAAGGGCTGAATTTTTACATTGCAGACTCACTTGCTTTGTGGTTGGCAGGGTTGGTGGGTGGGGGGAGATGCAAGTGTTGCTAATGGCAATATGGGAACATGATTTTTTTGTAGCCTTGGCTTTGCTGCAGCTGGTTAACTCAGCTACAACAATAGCATTGCACTTCATTGTTTCCTGACCAGTCACAGACAACGCCCACTTAGTTGGAGTTCTACTGGGGCAGTCAGTTAGTTTAGTTGGCTGGATGGCTAATTTGCAATGCAGCGTGTCGTCAACTTCAAATCCACAATGGTGTGACTTCAATTCCCACACTAGCTAATGTCACCATGAGGATCCTGCCTTCTCAACCTCACTCCCTCCTTGAGATGTGGTGACTTCAGTTTAAACTCAGCATCATTTGTCTGTCTCTAGTGAAAAAGTAGCCCGGTGGTCCTCTGGGAATACGGTGACTTTATCTAGTTAAAGTACTCCCTGCTAGGGTTCAGAATGGCAATATTCTCCATAGATTTCAGAAAATTGCAGTAGATGTGTGAAGACTGGCCTCCCCCTAATCCTAGACTTCTGGTTCTTGATGTCATTGGAGGTCCTGCTGCAGACGATGACTGCCTGAAATAAATGCTGTTTCCTGAAGATAGAAAGAAGACAGGTCAAGCAGGCATGGATGGAAGTGGTAGCAGTAATTGAGGCAGTGATAGCAGACATTGGTCCCTTGAACTAGATTTAATGCACCAAATGGTTCAATGATCTCATGAGTGAAGGTGAGTGACATCCCACTTTCTTTGACAATCACCAAACTCTGACTTCCACAATATTCCTCAATATTTCCCTCCTCAGGATTCCTTAAACCACCATCTCTTGCAGCTCCCCTTACTTTTTTCTCTATACCCACATCTGAATGGCCGACATTCTCACTCAACCTCATCTTATCAAGATCTCACACCTACTCCTTCACTGTCAACAAATGATATCAGTTCAGGCAATGGCCTAGTGGTATTATAGCTGGACTGTTAATCCAGAGACCCAGATAACGTTCTGGGGACCTGGATTTGAATCCTGCCATGGCAGATGGTGGAATTTGAATTCAATTAAAAAAATGTCTGGAAATAAGAACTGACTGATGACCATGAAATCACTGCCAATTGTCAGAAAAGAACCCATCTGGTTCACTGACATCCTTCAGGGAACAAAATCTATCATTCTCATCGGTCTGGCCTACGTATGACTTCAGACCCATAGTGATGTGGTTGACTCTCAATTGCCCTCTAAAATGGCCTAGCAAGCCATTCAGTTGTACCAATCACTACAAAGTCTAAAAAAAAAATCAAATTAGACGCATCACCTTGCATTGACCTAGACACCGGAAAAGACAATAGCAGAAACGGCCATTGCAAAGTCCTTCTTGCTGACATCTGAGGGCAAGTGCCAAAGTTGGAAGAGCTGCCTCACAGGCTAGTCAAGCAGCAGCCTGACATTGTCTGTAAGATCTGATTCCATGAATATGGCTAAGTCCCAGACACCACCATCACCATCCCTGCATATGTCCTGTCCCATCAGCAGGACAGACCCAACAGAGGAGACGGCATAGTGGTATACAGTTGGGATGGAGTTGTCCTGGGAGTCCTCAGCATTGACTCTGGACCCCATGAAGTCTCATGGCTTCAGTTTAAACATTGGCAAGGAAACCGACTGCTGATTACCATGTACCGTCCTCTTTCGGCTGATGAATCAGTACTCTTCTATGTTAAACAGCACTTAGAGGAAGTACTGAAAATGACAGGGCCGCAGAAGGTACTCGGGGTGAGGGGTTCAATGTCCACCAGCAAGAGTGGCATGGTAGCAGTACTACAGATCCTAAAGGACATAACTACTTGACTGGGTCTGCAGCAAGTGCTGAGGGAACCAACAAGAGGCAAAAACATGTTTGACCTCACCCTTACCAATCTGCCAGCTGCAGATGTATCTGTCCATGACAGTATCGGTAAGAGTGACCAAGAGCTCATGGAGAGAAGTCCTGCTTTCACATTGAGAATAACCTCCATTGTGTTGTGTGACAGTATCACCGTGCTAAACGGGACAGACTTCGAACAGATCTAGCAACTTAAGACTGGGCATCCATGAGGTGCTGTGGGTATCAATAACAGCAGAACTGTACTCCAGCACAATTTGTAACCTCATGGCCAGGCATATCCCACACTCAACCATTACCATCAAGTTCAGGAATCAACCCTGAATGGAGAGTGCAGGAGGGAATGCAAGGACCAGCACCAGGCATACCTGAAAATGAGGTGTCAACCCGGTGAAGCCATCAAATGGGATTACTTGCATGCCAAACAACATAAGTAGCAAGTGATAGACAGAGCTAAGCGATCCCAACAGATCAGATCTCAGCTCTGCAGTCCTGCTACACCCAGTCGTAAATGGTGGTGGATGATTGAACAACTCACCAGAGGAGGAGGCTCCACAAATATCCCCATCCTCAATTATGGAAGAGCCAAGCACATCAGTGCGAAAGGTAAAGCTGAAGTTTTTGCAGCAATCTTCAGCCAAACGTGCTGAGTGGATGATCTACCTCAACCTCCTCCAGTGGTTCCCAGCATCACAGATACCAGTCTTCAACCAATTTGATTCATTCCACATGATATAAGAAATGGTTGGAGACACTGGATATTGTAAAGCCTATGGGCCCTGATAACATTCCAACAATAGTATTGAAAACCTGTGCTAAAGACCTTGCCGCTCCCCTAGCCAAGCTGTTCCATTACAGTTACAACACTGGCATCTACCGGACAATGTGGAAAATCGCCCAGTAATGTCCTGTACATTAAAAGCAGGACAAATCCAGCCCGGCCAATTAGCGCCTCATCAGTCTACTCTCGATCATCAGTAAGGTGATGGAAGATGTCATCAACAGTGCTATCAAGCAGCACCTGCTCAGCAATAACCTGCTCAGTGATGCCAACGTTGGGTCCTGCCAGGGCCATTCAGCTCCTGACCTCATTTGGGTCAAACATGGACAAAAAAGCTGAATTCCAGAGATGAGGTGAAGAGTGACAGCCTTTGACATCAAGGAGCCTAGCAAAACTGGAATCAATGGGAATCCGGGAAATTCTTCAGTGGTTGATGTCATACCAGACACATTGGAAGATGGTTGTGACTGTTGGAGGTCAGTCATCTCAGCTCCAGGACATCTCCTCAAGGTAGTGTCCTAGGCCTAACCATCTTCAATAATGACCTTGTCTCCATCGTGGAGTCAGAATTGGGAATTTTCATTGATTATTGCACAATGTTCGGCATCATTCGCTACTCCTCAGATACTGAAGCAGTCCATGTCCAAATACAATAAGATCTGGACACTATTCAGGCTTGGGATGACAAGTGGCAAGTAGCAATCGTGCCACACAAATGTCAGGCTATGACTAACAAGAGACAATCTAACCACCACCCCCTTGGCATTTAGTGGTGTTACCATCACTGAATCCCCCACTGTCAGCATCCTGGGAGTTATCATTGATCAGAAACTCAACTGGACTCACCACATAAACACAACAGTTACAACTGCAGGTCAAAGGCTAGGAATAGGGCAGCGAGGAATGCACCTTGTGACTCCCCACAGCCTGTCCACCATCTACAAGGCAAAAGTCAGGAGTTTGATAGAATACTCCCCACTTGCCTGGATGAATGCAGCCTCAACAACACTCAAGAACCTTGACACCATCGAGGACAAAGCAGCCTGCTTGATTGGCATTGCATTCACAAGCTTCCACTCCCTCTACCAACTAAACCCAGTGTGTACTGTCTACGAGATGCACTGCAGAAATTCACCAAAGATAAACGTACAATCACTTCCATCTAGAAGGACAAGGGCAGCAGGTATATGGAAACACCACCACCTTCAAGTTCCCCTGCAAGCCACTCATCACCATGACCTGGAAATATATCACCGTTCCTTCATTAGAACATAGTACATAGAAAAATACAGCGCAGTACAGGCCCTTTGGCCCTTCATGTTGCGCCGATCCAAGCCCACCTAACCTACACTACCCCACTATCCTTCATATGCCTATCCAATGCCCGTTTAAATGCCCATAAAGAGGGAAAGTCCACCACTGCTACTGGCAGGGCATTCCATGAACTCACGACTCGCTGAGTAAAGAATCTACCCCTAACATCTGTCCTCTACCTACCACCCCTTAATTTAAAGCTATGCCCCCTCGTAATAGCTGACCCCATACGTGGAAAAAGGTTCT
>NC_057716.1:37554499-37564778 GCF_004010195.1 Chiloscyllium plagiosum
TCCTACCTATGTCTTTGGTGCCAATGTGGACCACGACTTCGGGCTGCTCCCCCTCCCCCTTAAGGACCCGGAAAACACGATCAGAGATGTCACGTACCCTTGCACCTGGGAGGCAACATACCAAACGTGAGTCTCTCTCGCCCCCACAAAACCGCCTATCTGTGCCCCGAACTATCGAGTCCCCAATAACTATTGCTCTGCTCTTCTCCACCCTTCCCTTCTGAGCAATGGGCACAGGCTCCGTGCCTGAGGCCTGAACCCCATTGCTTACCCCGGTAAGTCGTCCCCCCCACAAGTATCCAAAACGGTATACTTGTTCTTGAGGGGAACAGCCGCAGGGCGTCCCTGCACTGGCTGCTTCCTCCCAGTCCCCCTCACTGTCACCCATCTGTCTGCCATCTTTGGAGTTACTACTTCCCTAAAGCTCCGATCTATGACCCCCTCTGCCTCCCGAATGATCCGAAGTTCATCCAACGCCAGCTTCAGTTCCCTAAGACGGACTTGGAGGAGCTGGAGATGGGTGCACTTCCTGCAAGTGCCACGCACGTCCATGGCATCCCTCACCTCAAACATGTTGCAAGAGGAACATTGCACTGCCTTCACTGCCATCCCTCTAAAGCTAACTTTTAAAAAAAAACTGGGTCTAAAGAATACAACAAGCAAAATGCAGCACTTACCTAACTTACCACAACGGGTCTTATTATTAGGTTAGAGGAGGAGGGCGGGTGGGAGACACTACCTCTGTCGTGCCTTGGGTTCCTCTCCTGCACGCTTTTATAGGGAAAAAAAAACCTACCCAGGTAAGCTTGCGCTACACCAGCTTCCGGGTCCCGGCTGCCCCTCTGGTCGTTGTCACTTCCCCCTGCTGCTCCCGCTCTTTCTGTGAAGAGAAAAAAAACACCGCTGCCCGTTACCGGTAAGTAATTTTAAAACAAACTGTCTTACCTTAGCTGTAGCCTTCTGGGTTCGTTTAAACTCAGCTGCTGCTCGCATTGTGGCTGGGTCAACCCATATAGCAGGTGGATACAGTAGTTCAAGAAGGAAGCTCACCACCACTTTCTCAAGGGCAATTAGGAATGGGCAATAAATACTGACCAGCCAGCAAATGAATGGAAGTGCTTGTGTGCGGGGGTGGGGGTGGGGGTGTGGGGTGGGTGCATAGGAGAGCATAATCCTCCATTGTTCACTGCTCTGACCACTGCAAAGGAGGTGCACTGAAGATCACCAAGTGGCAGAGTCCATGTCCATGGGGATAGATAGGAAACTCCCAGATACCTGCTGTCAGAATTGGATATTACACAGCCCCATGACACCTAAAGAATATTAATATTGACTTGCTTTTGCCACAAAGTGAAACGTAATTATATTAAGTTTCATGCCAACACTGTTGATATCTTGTAACTGTTGGTTTCTGCTGGAACCATCTAGGATGCCTTGGGTAGACTGAAAGTCACCAATCCTTCTTGTGGGTATCAGTTTAAGAAACTAATACTATGTGGAGAAGGATGCCCACATAAACTCCTCAGGAGAAGGTAAGCTCTTTTGGATGACCATTAAACAGTCTTATTACACATTACTTAGTAGCTAATTATATTACACCTGAGATACATGGTTACTTCCAATCTCACAAGAAACAATTAGGCTTAATTTAAGATTAAGTGCATATTGCTATTTTAATTAAGGTGTTATTAACATGGTGAACAATTACTGAAGCACTATATAACCTCTGGCGAATACATAACTCATAAGGTTCACACGCACAACTCTGGTTAGTTTGTCCCAGGGATAGTCCTTTATAATGGGATTCATAGAGCTTATGTTTTGATGTCAGTTCACATTTTCAGATACTAACTGCCTTTTACAACAATGATCATCTGCACAATGCTGACATATTTTTGATTGTCCCCTTCGCTCTTTGCAATTCACTGTTTTCTTCAATCAAAGGCTCACACGAGACTCAAAAGTGGGCAAGAGATTTTAACATCAGGATACACAAAGGAAGCATGATCACATGATGTCTGCACACCTTCACCAGCTCAAGTATATGAATCTCAGTGCAGACTCCATGGCAGATAGATAAGTTGTCATGAATTAAGTGTACATCGCAGGTAAACAAAAACAATTGACAGAGACATGAGTGGGCATTTCCTGTTGGTGGGTGATGAACACCAAGTTCAATTGCAAATGAATGCTGAGCCTCAGAGGTCACTGACAAAAGTCTATTCTGGAGCAATAATGGAAAATGTGTGTGGCCTTAAGGAAATGTTATGTATGAATAGTATGTATTCAATTTTAAGAACCAAAGTGAAACAAATCCATTAATAAATGCATAATGTCATTAACTCAGTTTGCAGAAACCTGCAAATTCATTCAATTAAGGGATGAGCTCATTAAAGACCTGATTATATTAGACATAAATGATCCTACTATGAGAGCATGAGAGCACACCTACTAAGAGAAGAAAAACTAACCCTCAGGTGAAAAATAGACACATGCAGAGGTGCACGTTATGAACCACCAGCTGGAGCATACACATGGCAGAATAAACCAAGCCTTAAATTATGCCGACAGATCCTCCATGTTCAAAGCGCAGAACAATTACAAACAAAGGTGAGTGTACAAATACTTCAGAAGGGTTCATGCAAAAGAGAAAGCAAAAAGCAGTGTTAGCATTCCAAGAAG
Source organism: Chiloscyllium plagiosum (assembly GCF_004010195.1). Taxonomy (NCBI): domain Eukaryota; kingdom Metazoa; phylum Chordata; class Chondrichthyes; order Orectolobiformes; family Hemiscylliidae; genus Chiloscyllium; species Chiloscyllium plagiosum. Next base: position 37,557,182 of record NC_057716.1, read on the forward strand.
CAGAATCATCTTGCACCCAAGTCTCTAGATAAAAAACAAGTGCAATGATCAAGTATAATGGAGTGACATCAAATGAAGATCCCAACGAATCACTGTATACTATGTAACAGGTTCATGCAGTAAAGTCAAGAGGTGAGACATGTTTTTGAGACTGTTGGAGTGAGAACTGCAGAAGGAGAGTATCAGTCAACATAAAGTTTCAGATAAACACTGGTTATGCAACATCATGACCTTCATGGATCTGTGTCAAGTAAGTTGGTGATTCAAAAATTAAATACTTGAAAGTCCAGTTAAGCATGTGTAATGGCAGTACAGTTGCCAAGAGGACAGATTATTCTGTGAGCTCATTAGAACAGCATGAATGAGGACGTGATCCAGATGATAGATAGAAAGCAAGTGCCTCTCATCTTAGTTGGAGCAAGTTGAAGTTTCGATTGGTAACACTCAATATGCCAAAAAAGATTGGCAATTTGTCAACCATTGTCCATGGAACACATCCCAGCGGAGTACAAAGACATGTTTACATAGCTAGGATGTCTTTCAGAAGAATATCATTTTGACGTAGGTGAGAATTTAAGACCAATTCAGCATCTACCAAGAAAAGTTCTGGCTGCCCTCAAATCTAGCCTGAAAGACAAGATGGAGGAACTAGAAAAGAAGACAGCAGTAAAGGAATTGACAACACCTACAGAGTGGATTAGCTGCATGGGAGCAGAGAAACAAACAGGAATGATGCGAATATGCATCAACACAAAAGAACTAAATAAAAATGTGAAAAAATGTTACTGCCCCAAGAACAATCAAGGAGGCAGTGGCATCGTGGTAATGTAGTAATCAAGAACTCCAGGCTAATTTTCAAGGAGTATGTGTTCAAACTCTCAGCATGACAGATGATGAAGTTTGAATTCAATAAAGAGAATCTGGGAAAAATAATCTAGCCTAATAGAGACCATATAACAACTGTTGTTGTTGTAAAAACACATCTAGTTCACTAATGCTTTTTAGGAAAGGAAATCTGCAACTCTTACCTGGTCCAATCTGCACGTGACTCCAGATCCACAGTAATGTGGTTTCACTCTTAACTGCTCCCTGGGCAATTAAAGATGGGTAATAAATGTTGGCCGAGCCAGTGACACCCACGTCTCATGAATGATTTAAAAGAAAAATCATTTGAAATGTTATCTTTTCAATGTCTTATCCGGTAATGTGTAGTTGGCTACAACTGTGAATCTAAATGGTGAGCCTTAGTGAAGTTATGGTTCAGTGTGACATCAGCGAGACAGAACCTGGAGAAACCCTAATGCAGCAAGGACAAGTAGTTACATTTGTGTCCAGGGTATTAAGACAAATGGAGTGTCACAATGCCTAGATCAAAAAAGAATTCCTTTGCTTCATAGACTCATAGAGATGTACAACACGGAAACAGACCCTTTGGTCCAACTCATCCATGCCGATCAGATATCCTAACCATATCCAGTCCCATTTGCCAGCACGTGGTCCATAAGCCTCTAAATCCTCTCTATTCATATACCTTTTCAGATGCCTTTTAAATATATTAATTGTACCAGCTTCCACCACATCCTCTCACAGTTCATTCCATACACGCACCACCCTCTGTTTCTCTGTGACAAGATCAGTGCTGCAGCCCAGTCAGTAGGTTTAGCCAACATCATTGGCTTCCTGCAGGTGCAGGGCATTACAGATTGTAAGGTGTGTGACTTCTAGATATTTTAATATCATTTATTTTAGGGTTTGACTTTGAACTAGTGGCATTTGGGTCTGTGTTAATGAAATGATTCAATGATTACCTTGTAAGCATTACTGTTGCCATGGTGATTTCTTTTAAAACACAACCTGAATGAAAGACTTCCTGGAGAGTAATAAGTTTCTGATTGCTTTAGGGAGTTATATGAGCAAATAGAATAAAATTAACGGCTGCATCATCACTGCTTTTGAAGGTTCATGCCACCCATTTACAATTTATAGGTGTTGCTAAAGTGTCGCATGCCACATATAGCAGTGCTACCACGTGATGCCACTGGAAGCCATCTTTATCACTTTGGGAGAAAAAGGATACGGTACCCATGCAGATTTCCAATTATAGTGACAAAATGTTTCTGTCCAACCAAGGATATCCATAGGCTTCCTTATACCTACCATTGTCCTAGACAGTGGACCGACTGGAGGAGACATCTCTAACCTCATCTCACAGATGAACACTGGCAAATGTTCAGAGAACACTGCTTCTTTCTACTTTCACTAAGTATGGGACAACTTCTGGGTGACTGTCTGTGTGGAGTTTACACATTCTCCCCGTGTGTGCCTGGGATTTCTCCGGGTGCTCCAGTTTCCTCCCATAGTCCAAAGATGTACAGGTCAGGTGAATTGGTCATGCTAAATTGTTAGGTGCATTGGTCAAAGGGAAATGGATCTGGGTGGTTACTTCTTCAGGGGTTGGTGTGGACTTGTTGGGCTGAAGGGCCTGTTTCTACACTGTAGGGAATCTAATCTAATCTAATCTTAAAGGCTTTCTTGGTATTATTATATCCTGCTTAACAATAAGATTGTTACTTAAAATAACTTTCCAGTAAAGATTCCATCATGGGAGGAAGTCTGGGATGACCCCCAGAAGTCTTTAGAACTAGGTGTGATCTGAGATTCATCAAGTCCATATGCCTCCCCCATTGTCCTTGTGAGGAAGAAAGACAGAAATCTGAGGATCTGTATTGATCACCAGGCCCTCAATTCAAAGACTCAGAAGGATGCTTACTCTCGACATAGGGTTAAGAAGCATTACATGTTTTCAAAGGTGTAAAGTATTTCCCAGTCTCAATTGGTATCACAGTTGTAGCCAACGACACATCACCGAACAAGACGTTGAAAAGATAACATTTCAAGTTGGCTCTGGGACACATTATGAATACACAAGGTGTTGTTTGGGCTGAGTGAAATTCTGACCAATATGTGGGTTGGATAAAATGCCTTTAATTTTCAGTCTCTCCCTATATGTCAGGACAACACACACAGCTTTGGCTCGACACACAAGGATACCCATGTGAGACTAGACACTATCTGAGCTGGCTTGTTATGGTTCAACTTGAAAGTGAAAGCCAGAGAAGTATCAACTTTTCCAGATAGAAATATAGTACCTTTGGGTACTTTATTATTAAGGACGGCATTATTCCTGATGATGAGAAAAACCACGCAGTAGAAGAGTGGGGCTGGCCTAAGATGGAGAGGGAATTGCATGGCTTAGCTGGTTACTAAAGGAGGTTTCTGCACAGCCGTGTACAGTAGGTTACCCTGCTCCATGACTTGCTGAGGAAATTAGAAAATGCTGTAGGAGTGGTTGGAAACGAATGCATGAGATGTGATTCTTCATGGAGCATCTTAACTGGACTCCAGCATGTGAAACTCCCTTTACACCCCCAAATAGAAGCTTGTCTCACTACCTTCCTTGGCTTCCCAGATTTCCAACTACTTTACAGAATGGAAACCAAGAGCACTTCCCTTGGACAAGGAGCAATGCTGCCAAGAGTTGTGTCACATCTACTAACCAGAGGCTAATGGGGAGTGCAAATCATTCAACTGTGTTTTGCTTGACCATCTGGGTACGTTACCACCTGGGATGAAACGAAAGTACCCTAAGTACCTTCCACAGCTGGTCTCCACACTCATCCATGGGCTATTCCCCACACTATCTATTTTTTGTGAAGAACCAATCCTCCCTGTGGGCCATCTCTTTGGATTCACCACACTTTCTGATGGAAATGATTAAGCCAATGAGTGGATAGCTGAGCATCACATGAGGCTAAGACAGATATTGTAGATGGCATCCAGAGGACTGAGAGAAAAGCACTCAGAAAAATAACATTGAACCATCACAAGGGTGACAGGCATGACCTCTCAATAGAAGCAAGGGTGTTCTTCCAAAATTGGAGTGTCAGGGATCAGCATAATATACAGAATGTTTTGGGACCCTGGACCTTAGAGTCATCAAATGGCTGGACACAAGTGTCCACACCAATGTCGTTGAACCAATAGCTGCGAGGGTGCCTCAGACAACAATTCACAGATGGAGGCCATTAGTCTGCTGGTTGACATGGAGATAAGCAGCTCACTCAGAGGTGGTGTGGAACCTGAAGTGTCATTTTGCATTGGGCTTAAGTGAAGTTGGATATTTATGCACAATTCTGGAGTCATTTGTATCTTATAAATCCAGTATGGGATGTCTACACTCTCTCTGGAAAATGATGTTGGGAGGATCATGTTAGGAGGCAGAAATTGCAGCAACATGGGTTGTCAAATCATATGGGTCCTTGACACCTCACCGACATAGACACTGATATTGGTGATCTGCCACAAAGCCTGGATCCCTTGGAAAATACCAGCACAGATACAAGACTGAGAAGATCTTCAAGAGCAAATGATGGATATCTCCCCAATTATTACCATTTGCCCAGATTGATGATATAAGAAGAGAATACTGCCATGAATATGGACTCCAACATTTCATTGTCCTGGCAAAATTGATCCTATTAATCACACAACTGCTTAGCAGATGGTTACTCTGTGCTCTGTTCAGAATGGCAACTTTCAATCCGGGTGGTGAATAATGGAACCTGTAGCAGCAGCTCAAGCAGTTGTATCAGGATATCCACCAGTAGGTGGCACTAGTGAGGGAGGGCAGCTGAAACAAAGGATGTCTTTTGGGAAGGAGTAGACAGGCAAAGAATTCCTCAGTCCAGTGTAAAACCACAGGCTTCATTATAAGTAAATACTTTGTTGATTAACCTTAATTTCTCTTCATGTTTGTATTTACCTGTTGCCAGTGGAATAAAGAATCTCTGCTTCATGATCTTTGGGTTGCCAGTGTATTCAAATCTCATGTTATGCAATATTAAGAATTGTGAGAGCTATTGAATGCATTTGGGGCTGCTACCACCCCATTATTACTCAAAAACATCATAGTATAGCTATTGCGGTACTTGAGACATTGCTGTTACTCAGCAGACACTAAAATAGCTGTGAGGAAGCAAACGGTAGCAGTTTTGTAGGAGAGATTGTGTGAGGCATACCAATACTCTACTGAAGAACAAAATTGTGTCTTTATTATGGGAAATACAAAGTTAATTTGTGTTATATTTTGTATCATCATAAAGCTTGACACAAAATGATGTTTGGAGTACCATTAAAAGGCTCGAGGTTTTCCAGTAATGAACATTAAATTAGTAACAACGTCCCATTAAGATGTTGTTGCTTTAATTTGATCGGTGAATGTGTACCATGTGAGTTATTTTGCAAACGTTTATGAATCATTTCATTCTACTATGTGGGAAAATCTGTTGTTGTGAATCTTTTCCATTTTCCCTATATATACTCATGTTCTGAATTTATTAGATTAATAGGTATTAAATGTTAAAAGGACCAACCAATTAAATTTGTTTGCCAAATGCTGATTTTAGCTCAGCACATATGGCACATGGCCATGGTTTGTCTCTGAGTTGTAATTTTTGAATTTTTCTGCATATCCACGTCCTTTGAAGCAAATGTATGCAACTGCAAGGATGTTGAAAAGAAACAGAAATGCTAACATTAATTCAAAGAGGTTATTTTGGCCAAAAGATGTAAGTTCCATTAAATGCATGTTGCCCTGTAAGTAATCCTGTTTTAAAATCTGGAATTAGTGCAAAATTTTGGTCCTAATTGCTGATCATAAATTGCCTGAAAATGCCAAAGATTTTCGGCTCAAATGTACTCCCCACAATGGGCATCATTTTATTGAAATTGACCTGCTTGTGTAGCAAGCAGAGCTGATAGCAGGTCAGGAAACTGGGAAAGTGGGCATGACTGGGGCTCTCAAACTCAGCCACTGCTTCCAGGAAGCTAGGTCAATTTAAACTTATTGGCATCATCATGATTTACACCCCATGAAGGAAATGGTTTACAGAAATGGAGATTGAAGGCACATTGCTTTCTGAAGCTTCAGCAACTCCAGGAATGGCTTTATCCTGGAGGCTCTTCTATGCGATGTGAGGGACTGAAGTGAAGTGCTGTTTGTGTCATTCAGAAAGAAGAGGCCATCCTCACAAACCAAGCTGGTGTACATTCAAGAGTAATGAGCAGCAGGATTTTGGCACCTTGAAGCTGAACTCAGTGCCACAAGAAATTTAATAACCTCATGGCAGCTGAAATGATGAATGCTTTCCCACCTACAGCTGCAAACCCTTACACTCTCTGGTTCTCCTCAAACCAACATACCTGGGTGCTCCATTCAATGTACTCTCTCCAGGCATCCTGTCAGTTCCCCATTGGAACAGCCAAACTCTTTCAAACACATTGATATCGCATGTTCATCCCTCAGTGTGTAATAGTCACGTTCTAGAACTGTTATAATTCTCACCTCTTCACCTAGCCAAATTTACCCACGCTAAATCATCAATAACAATTTCTTGAAAAGCATTTCCTGCAAAAGCTTTGCCCAACTGCGAGTGTTGATTAAAGGATTTTTATGCTCTAAGTTTGATATTGGGAATCTGTTTTATTCTGGGGCAGAATGTTCCAGGTCCATGTTCATCCATGGGCAAATGCCAGTCAGAATGTTCCAGGTCCAGTCCTATCCCCACCATCATTTTAGAAGTGGTGGGGGGGATGTGGGAACTTCCCCCTTCTCCAGTTGAGGGTGTTAAGTTGGTTCCTTGTGCCCAAGGGAAGGCCTTGCCTCGCCACTACACTGATTTAATCAGTGGATCAAGAGACAGGCTACCTATAGTGACACCTCTAATACCAATTGAAGGACCTTCCCCACAATTTTGACCTCATCATCTAACCAACTATTGACATGCTCCCATCACAATGCCCACTCGCCAGCATCTGGCAGCCTCGCTCCAGCATAATCCCAGAAGTATCAGTATGGTTGGACCTCCATCTGGAAGTAAAGGTAAGTTCCTCCTCATCCTAAATAAAGTGTCCTTGTGTGCACAACTGAAATGGGACACCCAGCTAAGCATCAGTGCGTCAGTAAGATATATGCTCAGGTGTGGTGAGCTTTTCCCCACCACCTCCCTGAAATAACTCCACAGAGGCTAGCATACCGTCACCAAGTCACCCTTTATTCGTACTTGCACAGTACTTGGCATTGGTCCAGCTAGCACAACCTGCTCCTAGAGTGAGCAGAACCCCGGACACTCCTGTTTATTTATTTTTTTTTGTGTTTTTTTTCTGTTTTTTTTCTTTTTTTATTCTTAAACCCCCACACTACCGCCTAAGTGCGGTAGTGCTTATTATTTTTTTTCCCCCAGCACCCATGGTATGTGTGTGCAGGTGTGAGACACAGTGAAAGACACAAAGTGCACCAATCTTTATTCAAATTCCACCACCAGGAAGATAGGAAAACACCCGGGTGGCCAGTGACAAACACTGTCCTTCACATCAAAGGGCAGTGCTGTGTGATCAAAACAGTGAAGAGGAGGGGAGGGACTAAATCAAAATAGAGTTGGAAGGAGAAATGATGCACTCCACTCCCTACGGCGCCCACCTCTCCCTGAACTCCTCCAGGGTGTTGGTCGACACCGCGTGCTCCTTCTCCAAGGACACC
>NC_057716.1:37567014-37570224 GCF_004010195.1 Chiloscyllium plagiosum
ACCTGGCGGAAAAAATACGTCACCAGGGCGCACCACCTAGGAGGAGGCTCGACATAAAGGTATCGCCGCAAGGTCTGAAGACGGAACGTCGCGACCTGGGTGCGGACGCACACCAGCGACTGAACGCCCTCCTCAATAGGGTGACTCAGAACCTGCGCGGCGACCCAGTGCATCTTTTTGTCCCAGAAGAAATCGACCAACGTTCTCTGGATGTCAGCGACAAAGCCAGGAGGAGGGACCAAAGTGACCAGCCGGTACCACAGCATGGCGGCCACCAGCTGGTTTATGACCAGCACTCGACTCCTGTAAGATAGCACTCGGAGCAGTCCTGTCCAGCGGCCTAGGCGAGCCGAGACTTTGGCCTCCAGCTCCTGCCAGTTGGCCGGCCAGGATTCCTCAGCCGGGCTGAGGTAGACCCCCAGGTAGAGGAGATGGGTGGTACTCCAGATGAACCCCCGTAACTCCTCCGGCAGAGAGTCCACCCGCCACGGGCCGACCAGTAGTCCGGAGACACTCCTGTTTATATTTGTTAGCCAGAGCTCCCAGATTGGACCAGATTAATCCTCAGAACTGATGGTATCTAGGAAAATATCAGTTTATATGCAGAAGATAAGTGAGGGGATGGGGTAAGGAATAAACGATAGGGAAGGATAGAGCCCAAAGAGAGAAAACAACAGTTGGACAGATAAAAGAGTGGATAATGGTCTGGCTAGGAGAGTGATAGTTATTAATGGGGACTGTTAGTGGCTAACAATGAGTTGTGCGTAATAGTCAGCTATGTGTTAACAAGGCCTGATGTGTGATGGTTGGGATAAGGACATGGTAGAGCTCAAGCCCTAAAGTCATTGAACTCAAATGTTGAGTCCAGAGGACTGTAGGATCCTCAAGCAGAAAAGGAGGTGCTGTTCTTCCAGGTTGCGCAAAGCTTCAACAAGCCATCCTGTTCCCTGGCCAACAGCTCTGGCTCAGGCTTGCTGCAGTGCTCCAGTAAAGCTCAGCACCAGCTGGAAGAACAGCACCTCCTTTTCTGTGTGGGAATCCTGTAGCCTTCTGGACTCAATATTGAGTTCAAAAGCTTTAGGGCTTGAGCTCTCTGGTGTCCTTTATCCCAAACCCCACACAACCCATTGTTAGCCACTAACAGTCTCCATTAATAGCTATTCACCATCCCAGCCAGATCATTATCTCCTCCTCTGTCCAACTGTTCTGCTTTCTGTTTGGGCTTTACCTAGTGATTATTCCTTACCCTCTACTCCCACCCTAACTTCTGCATATAGACTGACATTTTCCAAGCTTTCATCAGTTCTGAGGAAGGGTCACTCAACCCAAAATGTTAACTCTGATTTCTCTCCACCGAAGCTGCCAGTGGGCGGCACGGTGGCACAGTGGTTAGCACTGCTGCCTCACAGCGCCAGAGACCCGGGTTATATTCCCGACTCAGGCGACTGACTGTGTGGAGTTTGCACATTCTCCCCGTGTCTGCATGGGTTTCCTCCGGGTGCTCCGGTTTCCTCCCACAGTCCAAAAGATGTGCGGGTCAGGTGAATTGGCCATGCTAAATTGCCCATAGTGTTAGGTTAAAGGGGTAAATGTAGGGGTATGGGTGGGTTGCGCTTCGGCGGGTCGGTGTGGACTTGTTGGGCCGAAGGGCCTGTTTCCACACTGTAAGTAATCTAATCTAATCTAAAAAACCTGCTGAACTTTTCCAGCAACTTCTAATTTGTTTCATATTCTATGTGGTTCACCTGGCTGACCTCATAGTAACCATTACACTACCAAACCAGCAAAGCCCAAATCGCAGAGTATAATAGGCCATAATTTATTTTCAAAAATAAATTTTATTCTATATTTAACTATCAGTGGAAGAAAACTTAACAAGATCTGCATCATTTCAAGGTTATCCTCCATGCTCTTACACCTTTGCAGTGAAATTGATATTTCTCAATAAAAACTGAGGGCTGATTCAGATGTTTTGCTGGCCAAGTCTGAATTGTGTCAAATTTTTAGAGGGAAGATTCCTGGTGAAATGTTCAACTGGGATTCCTGTAATTTACAAGTGCTAAGTAGTTTATGTCACTGAAGTTATCCAAGGGCCATAGATTTCTTTTTCGGAAAATCAGTTTTTAAATCTGTTTTCATTACTATATCATTACAGAGAATATATTCTGCAGAATAATGTCTTACTTTCTAAATTTGGAGATGCAGGTTTTGGACTGGGGTGTACAAAGTTAAAAATCACGTAACACCAGGTTATAGTCCAACAGGTTTATTTGGAAGCTCTGGCTTTTGGAGTGCTGCTCCTTCATCAGGTGGTTGTGGAGTATGAGATTGTATGATACAGTTGCTATAAATTCTATGTCTTACAATCTTATCCTCCACAACCACCTGATGAAGGAACAGCGCTCCGAAAGCTAGTACTTCCAAATAAACCTATTGGACTATAACCTGGTGTTGTGTGATTTTTAACTTTTTACTTTCTAAACATATTAAAGATCTACCTGCTAACTTTGCTTTTTTTCCCTGTGTCATGCTGTGCTTTGTTTCAAAGTTATTGTTTGGAAGCAATTCTAGAGCAGAGATTTTGTGGTTGAGATTTGCAAAGTTGAGCTTTGTAGTTGGTGTGATTCACGCAGGAGGCAAACATAAATTTAGGATTCGGAGATGCCGGTGTTGGACTGGGGTGTACAAAGTTAAAAATCACACAACACCAGGTTATAGTCCAACAGGTTTAATTGGAAGCACACTAGCTTTCGGAGCGACGCTCCTTCATCAGGTGATTGTGGAGGGCTCGATCGTAACACAGAATTTATAGCAAAAATTTGCAGTGTGATGTAACTGAAATTATACAGTGAAGAATTGATTGTCTGCTAAGCCTTTCATCTGTTAGAATACAGTGATAGTTTCACTTCTTTCATGTGTAAATCACAAAACCCTTTTTTTTAAAGTTGCATTCTCGGGTTAGCTGTTAACAATGGAGATAGCTAGACAATATGTTGAAGGTGTTAGCCCCCGTGTTCTCTGTCTATGACCTGATGTTTAGATTGATTCTAATCTAAAAAGTGAGATAACAGAGTTTTACAGAAATTCATGCAGTTTTTGAGCTCAGAATTCTACATGAATGTATGCAGTTTTTCAGCAAAGTGCAATGTAACTCTGCAAGTACAAAAAAAATTACCGTGAGTGCAGAGTGCAGAGTGCAGAGTGCAGAGT
>NC_057716.1:37572295-37572457 GCF_004010195.1 Chiloscyllium plagiosum
TCACATTACAGGTGATCATTATTGCACTACACACACACACACTCTCACATGCACACGGACACAGATACACACAGACGCGCACACAGACACCACACATCCTCTTATAGACACACAGACTCCCACACATGCACCCCCTCACAGACTTAAGACACTCTGCACTCA
>NC_057716.1:37572482-37592395 GCF_004010195.1 Chiloscyllium plagiosum
ACACACACACACACACACATTTTCTCACACTCACAACCCCCACCCCAGACAGACACACACACAGACAAAGACCCACATGCACACATTATATATTGTGTGTGGTGAATTTTTTTGGTACAAAGTTACATTGCACTTTGCTCAAAAACCACAAAGATTCATGTCGAACTCTGAGCTCAAAAACTGCATGAATTTATGTAAAACTCTGTTATTTCACTTTTTAGATTGGAATCGATCTAAACATCAGGTCATAGACAGAGAACACAGGGGGCCAACACCTTCAACACATTGTCTAGCTATCACCATTGTTAACAGCTAACCCGAGAATGCAACTTTAAAAAAAGGGTTTTGTGGTTTACACATGAAAGAAGTGAAACTATCACTGTATTCTAACAGATGAAAGGCTTAACAGACAATGAATTCTTCAATGTATAATTTCAGTTAAAACTGCAAATTTTTGCTATAAATTCTGTGTTACGATCGAGCCCTCCACAATCACCTGATGAAGGAGCGTCACTCCGAAAGCTAGTGTGCTTCCAATTAAACCTGTTGGACTATAACCTGGTGTTGTGTGATTTTTAACTTCATAAATTTAGGAAGACAACTTAAACTCAATTCTGAGATCAAACAGATCTCATTTTCCTACTGCAAGGGTCTTAATCCACACGAGAGCCATTAATTTACGGGTTATGTGTAAACACACTTGAAGGACAATTAAGGTCGGTTGAAATGTCATGCCCGGAGGGAAAATAAGTCTCCATTCTTTAACCTAGTAAAAGAAAGCTCATTGCAGACGTTAGTGATTTTTTAAAAGAAAACTCTTGCTTTGATTGACAGGCCAACTGGTATAAAAACTTCTGTTATATATACATAACTTATAACGTTTCAATAGAATTCTTGGATGTTTTCTGAAGTGCTATTCATTATGAATGGTTGTCTGGAGGTTCTAAGTTCATAATTTGATAGACATTTTTAAAGACTATTGGTTAGATATATGAACAGAAGTTTATATTTATATGAAATTAACCACTGGAGATTTAAAAGCTTTGATGCTTTCATGAATAGGAATCCTTTTCACTCTTAAATCTGCAAAGTGAATACAGCATTAAATGTTTAAATCTTTATTGCATTCATCTCCATATGGCCCCTGACACAGGCCATGGTGAATACTGAGTGAGCTCCAGAATCCTTCAGAAACTGAAAAGACAATCATCTCTTGCAATATTTTCCTCAGGTTGGACTTAGGAGAATAGCTGAAAGAATGTATTGCTTCCTGCAAGCACATTACTATGAAAGAGTGAATTGATTTGGGGTTATTTTGCACTTTGGAATGGAATGTGCATTAATATAACTTTGTGTTATTCATGGAGGTACAGAAAAGGCCTTACTTATTTTATCTTGACTTATTCAAGCATAAAATTCATATTGACTCAATCATGTAGGAGCAAAGAGGGTTGATGTGCTATCATGTTCAAGGATAAATATTAGATTAAAGAATTGGTCTTTTATTTGAAGTGGGGGAGAGGAAACTAAAGTCTGAGATAACTGTGCTAAAACAAAGAGGAGACTTCAGTGATCAGCCATTTTCTGATCCCTGCAGCAACCCTGATACAGGCAAAAGTTCAATTGTTAAGGAAATTGCCAGGAAACACGTTATAAAACTTTCTGACAATTGGAGGTAAGAGTTTTTTTTACCGAAAATGCATTTTCTACAAAAGATAATTTTTAAATAAACTGTGGGATGAAGCTAACAGCTATGTGTTGAGGTAGATTATTGTACAAAATAATCTCCGGAGTCTCTGACACAGGGTACTCTGAAGTAGAGCTCTGCCCTCAGCAAGAAATCTTAGATCTTTAATGCCACATTGTAAACACAGTACATTACTCATATTCTGAAATGGTTTAATTTAAACAAACACCTTGTTTCTTAAACATTCCAAAATGGCATCCCTCTTATCTATCTTTCCAGGTACCATCCTATCTCCTTCCAACATTCTGTACTATTTTCGTAGCTTGAGAATCCCATAGCTTTGTATGGTGGTCCTTTACTTGGTGTGATACAGTCATCAATATTCCAACTTCAGAAAAACTCAAAGGATAGTGTTAGTTCAGCCATGCTGCACTTTTTTCAGGATAATGTGTGCCTGCCACATCAGCAAACCTTTCTTGAATAGGAATAAATGAATTATATATGAATCTTACTTATTAAGCTAACTAAATCCCCTATTACTTTCTAATGTACTTGCTTAACCCATCTTAAGATTTTATTAATCCTCCTGTAATAAATTAATAATAAATTTAATAAACTGATGTGGGGATAAGCCACATTAACCCATGCCATACTCAACGTTTCCCCTTTAAAATACATTTTGGTTGTATTGTTCACACCTTAGAATGTAAATTTGATCTTTTGTTATGGCTTGATTTACTTGCAACATGATTGTTGAATCCTGATTAGTTCATAGATTACCAATATGGTATTGGAGGTATAAACTCAGCGATACTTTGAACAATTATAATGTACTGATTATTTTATACTGAAAGTGTACTGTTGCATATTGAAACATCAGGGTATTCTGCTGGAGAAACAAGATGTAGATTTACATGCACAATACCCCATTCACTATCTTAGCTACACTACATTTGAGTGGTTCTTCTAAGAAGATGTGAAAAATGAAGGTGACAGTTGTCCTTTGGTTAGCCAGCATTGCACAAAAAGAGCTGAAACACTAACTGACCAGGCTAACAATATGAGTTGTTGGAAATATTAGAAATTCACACAGTATTTAAGGACAGAAAACAGATGAGTTAATGTTTCCTTTAGGACATTCTCACAAAACTGATGCCTAGCGTCAGGTCAGTCATCAACCTTTTAGGCCACAACTGTGTAGATGCATTTATTTAAATACTTAATGTAAAATTTGTCATATGAGTTAGGATTTATTAAATAGCTTTCTTTTTAGTTTCTTCTTAAATGTCCAATTTTAAGAGACCTATAAAAATTGTCGAAAGTCATGGATCTATTTAACAGCTGAATAATTAAATTAGAATCCATCGCCCCCAGCTCAGTCAAAGAAAAATTTGTGTATGCATATGTGAAAAGTACATAATCTGTAAATTAAGTGACAATGTTGTGTTGCCCACAGGCACTGCTTCCCATGTGTATAGTACAGCATGAGGTAAAAGCAGGGAAACTACTATAATGCTGACTATAATTCTTCAACAACAAGTCTTCCAGACCACAGGAGCTGCTTTCACAGGAGGTGGAAAGTTCCAAGCTGAAAATGTTTGCCTCAATGATTCAATTTTATTAATTCCAAAAATGATCATTAACCCATGGCGAAGTTAGCTAGCTCAGAGCAAATTAAAAATCAAACCTGATGCTGTCTGGTCTTACAGTTGAGTTACGTGTTACCATGATCACTTGCTGTCTTCAGTTGTACCTACCTGTTAAAACGCATTTCTAAATTATCCCCTTTACATGCAGGTATGAGCTGCCACATCCACATATCTCTACAATTGTGCACTAACATTGCGGTTTACGTTTTCTATTCAGTTTCAGTTTCAACACTGCTATAACAATCAGACCTATCTAAGCCTGCAACTTGTGAATCGTTATACCTTTCTTATCTAAACTATTTCATATTTCTGCATGAAAAAGGTACAGTTAAATGTTTTAATATAGTAATCAGTCCAAAGTGCTTTGCCAATGGAGCATTATTATAAGATACTGGCTTGTTCATAATTAGAAAATGTACTAGCTAAACATTGTGGCATAGATGTGACAATTGCTTAATTCACATTTTAGAAATATAGATTAGATGAAAATAAGAAATATGTTTGGAAAACCAAATGGAGTGGCAACCTGTGTACAATGTACATTTGTGATTTTATTTTAAAACACTTTTAGAGAAGGTATGTTCAGATGATTAAAGAGATTTTTCTGTAATGTCAACCATATATCTTTAATCTCCATTGTTGGATTAATTCCCTGATGCAAGAATGTAGTTGATGAATGAATAGAAATAAGATTACCATATAGTGCACATTCATGTGTAAAATGAAATTTCTATTGCAGTGCATTGCTTCAATGAAATAAGCTTTTATGCCGTCTCCAGGGAGATGCTTGCTGAATTTTGACACTACCTGCTGAAAGCTACACTTTCTAATTATATATATATGTGTGCATCATTAGTGAGGTCATGTGTTGATTTTCTTTCTGCTGTAATGAAGATTACATCTGTCTTGTTTCATTTCAGCTTTTTCAGTGTAATGTGACAAAGAATTTGAACTGGACAAGGAGAAAAGATAGATATTAGTACTGGTGGAAGGAACTCATGCAACATTGTGGGATTCAGCTTACTGATGGAAAATTTAACCATCTTCAAAAGCATATGTAAATAAGCTGATCAGAAAATAGCAAAGCACTTACTGCTTTAAAACTGTGCATTTTATGAGAATTAGAATTGGAAGAAACATTTACATAATGTTAATTTACATAAGCAGATCAGATTGATTGCAAACTAATTTACACTGTAACTCTTAAAACTAAGTATGTCTTGCTCAGGTAAATTACAACATGATAATCATATTATTTTAGTTGTTGTTACATGTTATTAGTAAAGTGATTATTGATGAGGATGCAATGTGGATATAAATTGGAGTTGACAAGAAAGTCCTGAGAATAATCTCCATTGTTCTGTAAAGATTGGAACAAATTTGAGGTAATTGGCCAAGACAAACATTAATCTCATCTGAAACCTCAGGCTGTTAAATATTGAAGCAGAATCCCAATAGTAGCTGCATGAGGGTTTGGTGAGACCTCACCATTTGCTCATTCATTTAAGAACAAGTTACCTTCAGAGAGGTTGAGAAATGTAACAATGATCACTGTCTTAAATATTTTGAGATGTGGTGTTATGTTTCCTGTCCAGTGCTTTGATTCTCTGGAGACCTATTATATGCTATCTGATTAGGTCCTTAATATAACAAAAGACACTGATAATAGCTGGGTCAAAAATAAATGTCAGTCATTTAAATTGTAAGATAGACAGGCAGGAGGCTGGAAGAACACAGCAAACCAGATAGCATCAGGGGGTGAAGAAGTCAATGTTTCCGGTGTAACCCTTCTACAGGATTGGAGATGGGTGAAGTGGAGTTGCTGGTAAAGGGGGTGGCAGGGGCAGGGTGCTAAAGTGGGGATAGGTGAAGACAGATGGCGGGTATGAAAATGTGTTGCTGGAAAAGCGCAGCAGGTCAGGCAGCATCCAAGGAGCAGGAGAATCGATGTTTCGGGCATGAGCCCTTCTTCAGGAATGAGGACACTCTCCTCATTCCTGAAGAAGGGCTCATACCCGAAGAGTTGATTCTCCTGCTCCTTGGATGCTGCCTGAACTGCTGCGCTTTTCCAGCAACACATTTTCAGCTCTGATCTCCAGCATCTGCAGCCCTCACTTTCTCCTAGATAGCAGGTATGACCTGGTTGGTTGATGGGAGGACTTAATCCACTGCAGGTGGCTGGGAGGAGTGGAAGGGAGGGGGGAAGGGCTGGGAAGGGATTTGTGTAATGAGAAGGAAGGTTATTTGAAATTTGAGAACTCAATGTGGAGTCCTACAGGCTGTAGGCTGCCCAGGCGGAAGATGAGGTATTGTTCCTCCAATTTCTGGTGTGCTTCATTGCAGCAATGGAGGACCCGCCAAGAATGGTTATGTCGGAAAGGGAGTGGGAAGTGGAATTAAAATGGGCGGTGACTGGGAGATCCGGTTGGCCCCTGTGGAGACTGAAATTCTTAAACCACAGAAAATGGTGAACGAGTGGAAATTCTCACTTGTCTCAGAGTGATCAGCATGTGAAAAGCATTCTGTAGGCATTACTGAGAATCAACTCCTTGTAGTCTTTTGAGAAGTCCTACTTCGACTGGGACAACACATCCACCCTAGGGCAAGCCAGAGACACGCACGAGAATTCCTAGAAGCATGGCATTCCAACTGGAACTCTATCAACAAACACATTGAGTTAGACCCCATCCAGCACCCCCTGAGAAATAGAACAAGAAATGACATCACCACAGGAAATAACCACCACAGGAAATGACATCACTAACACAAAAAAACCCAAATATATTAATATAAAGCAGAAATCATCACCAGTGCTTCGCCTGGAGGCCCACTGAAGATGTTACCTAGTAGGGTGACGAAACGTCTGGAAATGAACCTTCCAGCTCAGCTATATCCAGAACCTCAACCTGAGCTACAAATCTTCTCAAAACTCAATAACATTTAAAAGATATCTGGATGGGTATATGAATAAGAAGACTCTACAGGCATACGAACCAAAGGCTGGTGAATGGGACTAGGTTAATTTAGAATATGTGGTCAGCATGGACGATTTGTCTGAAGGAACTATTTCCATGCTGTACCTCTCTATGTCTCGAGATGTATTGTCATGTGTATTCAAGCACAGGAATACAATGTACAAAGTTGTCACTCTATGGTGCCATCTTAAAATAAAATATACAAAACCAAAATTTTTAAAAAAGAGAGGAAATAAAAGAGACGGAACCAAAATAAAAACATCCAGATCTTAAAGTCCTTTCTCAAAAGAAAAAGCCCAGATATTAAAGTCTTATCTCCCTGGGCCTAGCCCTGGATTGGAGTTCCTCCCCAGCTTCATCCTGGGGCACACTCCACCAATTGCCTTTGCTGCTGCTGATGCCACCACCCACCCATCGCTGGGATGACCTATCTGTTTTACAGCTGCTGTTGCACATGGATGCCAGACCCACTCTTGCTAAAGTCATTGATAAAGGTTTTTCAAGAGAACAAAAGAAAATAAAGAAAAACAGCAAAAGAAAGGAGCAAATGTAAAAAGAAACAAAACCAAAGGAAGCAGACTGAAGTGGAGCCAGGAAACAAACTCAGTTTTGCTATTCTGCTTCCATCTTGTCTCCAAGAATATTTCTGTGTTCATGTCCATCAGTCTTTTACTATATTGTACCTAATCAAAATTGTCATCTGACTCCAATGCTGCCTAACTCTTGTGTGACCTCACCATCCAGGAAGTTGGCTTCTGATCAATAATTTTCCTTAAGCCTCACTGTGTCTGGCTACCGAGTGACTTGCTAAAGGAATATCCATCTTCGATGCCATCTCTGAACTTCACTCTGTGCCAATACCTGAGTGTGATTAGTGTCTGGTGACAGTATTTCAACCACCTCAGTCAGTTCTCCTTCCTGTGATTCAGTCTGAGGCATCAGTGGTTGATGGAAACAGGCATCTTGGGTACCTGAAAACATATCTATGCAAAGGTATATGCATAGGGTGAGGGAGGGGGGATGGAGAGAAAGTAAAAGATGCATGATCACATCGTCTTCAGCTCCCATCATCCCTAACAGATTACAGAAGTTAATTGGGCACAAAGATGCACTTCCTTTTGAGGCATGTAATGACCCAGCCATGCTTTTGACAGTGGGCTGCATGCCTCAATCATTATAATTAAGGGGTAGCATTACGATCGCACGCTGCCTGAGTGTTTTGAATGGTATGAGAAAATCATGCTTTGGGATTTTGGACGACCCAATTTAACTTCAACTGTAGAAGAAAAAAGAATTGCATTTATCTGGAGTCACTGTCATTCTGCGGGAAACACAGCTGCCAATTTGCGAGCAGCATGATTCCACCAGGAACAGTGTTATTCAGTTTGTTGTTCAAATGATAACGTTGGCCAGGACGCTGACAGAAGTAGCATCATGTGTTCTTTCACACCCACTTGAAAGTGCAGCTGGAGCCTTGATTGTACGTCTGATCCAAAAGATGATAGCTTTCTCTTGGTACTGCACTGAAGAGTCAGCCTAGACTATGGAGTGGCACTTGAATCTACATCATCCAGATACAGAAGTGAAAATGATGCCATTGAGCCAAGATTGACATTTCAATTAGATTTTGGATTAGTGGTGCTGGAAGAGCACAGCAGTTCAGGCAGCATCTGAGGAGCAGCAAAATCGATGTTTCGGGCTCCTGATGAAGGGCTTTTGCCTGAAACGTCAATTTTGCTGCTCCTTGGATGCTGCCTGAACTGCTGTGCTCTTCCAGCACCACTAATCCAAAATCTGGTTTCCAGCATCTGCAGTCATTGTTTTTACCTATTTCAATTAGATTGTAGATACTTCCTTACAGTATCAAATTGTGTAATGCAGAGCCAATTGTAAAAAATGTTAAAAATGCACAGGATAGAGAATAGAATGATCTGAAGTCACAAAACTATGTGCTAAATAGTAGTGTGAAAGTAATTCTCTTCTATGGTCCCTGCCTTGGCTCACTGGTTAAGTTTATAGCAGCCAGGGCCTGAGGCAGAGTAAATTACCTGTGCACTCTTACAATTCAGATAGAAAACTAGAATGAGTATAGATATTTATATCTGTTCAGTTGTGAATTTCATGGGATAATGTGAAGGGATCAGACATTAGAATTTGCTCAGTACTAAGTCACATATAAAATGTTACAGGGGTCTCCTGTGAAGGGACTGCAGCATCCTTATTTAATAATAAAGGTGAATTCTTAAAGATAAAATTCCCCTCCAGTGCAACATGTCATGTTTTAATCAATGTGGTTGTCTGCGCATGTAGATGCATTTTGCATGGGAAATGCGATATTTGGAATTCGATAAATAGGGATCTACATTAATTTTTGTGTGAAATGTGGTGTAAGTAAAGCATACACACTGCTAACATTTTATTTTATACTTGTATTAATGTTGAGCTTGAGGCTTAATTCCCTTAGAACCATAAGGAAAGGGAAATCTCACAGATCCAGAGGGAGGGTAGGTCAAATAGAAGTGACACGTATACTAATTGGTTTGGAGGCAAATCCAAGTCAAAGGGAAACAAAACTAAACTACTGTGGTTGCTTTTCCAGGAAGACACCACCTTCAGAACACTACTTGGAAGAATTACTTCCAGAGACTACCTTCTGTTCTAATCGGTCAGTCAAGATCAGTTCCAGGAGCCAATGGAAAGAATTACAAAAATGTGTATGCACACATTGCATCATTCTATTGTTTTTGCAGCACAGGGCAGAATAAATGAATACGAATGATTTAAACCTTCATTTACTGATTGCAGTGACTCAGTGAAGTGGTCACTTCCAACAGCAAGAAATTCCAGGTGAAGGCAAGCCAGATCAATTTTTTGGTGCTACATATTCTGAAATAACTCCACAGAGGCTGATATCCCATTACCAAATTACCCTTTATTTACACATGAACAATCCTTGACTTCAGTATTGCCTCATATAGAGTGGGGACGAGAGTGCCAGTATCCCTGACGCTTAACTTTTTTATGTCAGCCAGGGCTCCCTGACTGGACCATTTTACCCACCTTAATCAGACAACCCGTATTCTATGAGGTCCAGATGGCTGATCTTGTCATGATTAATACATGTTCAAGTCACAGAATTTGTCCCAACTCAGGAAAGGTTGAAGATGAAAGACAACTGCTTATCCCATACGACAAAGAAGCTCCACAGATATGCATTGGATTTTTCAACTTCTTGCCACATATATTTCAAATATTTCCAAACAAACATCATAATTGAAAAAGCTCTTCAAGAAAGATGTAGTATATGATGGTACGTATGTGTGTACGTCAGGAAGTCCATTAACATACATTTGCGCCTCTCAAACAAGTGTTGTCAATGAAAACTTCAACTCTGCAATAGCAATATCCAAGGACAAAGACATTCCTAGAAGTTAATGCTTTGCAGAAAAGGGCTGGGAGTGTGCATTAGGTAAGATGGAAAGTCAATTTCATATCAATCTTGAAGTCTACCACAAGCGCAATCAACGTAGAGAATGCAACACTTATTCTAGTATTCAAGATTCCAATTTGTTAAGCAATTCACTGTGGAAACCTATTACAAACCATTGGAAATAATTAGGAGCAAATCACTAACAAGTAGCCCACTATTCTACAATAATCTCTAGCAAAAGTACAGTGATAGAACATTGACATCGACCACAATCCCGATTGCAAAATGAACACCGAGGACACACTAAGCAGATTGCTAAATCCAAGCAATGATGCAAAGTTTCCACTGGATATGAGAGTCCTAATGTGGACATTAAAATTGAAGATGTGCTTCAAATGAATCTCTTGTGTTTTGGACAGCATAAGTATAACTAGCTCCAATTGGAAAAAGACCCACAGCTGAATGTATTATGGAAAGTTATCATACGTCTAACATGATGAAAGAGCTGCCAGACACACACACTGGCGATTTTGGGCCTATGAGGATGAGCTTGGTATCTTCTGAAGCATCTGCTGAAATTTCAGCTCTGATCTCCAGCATCTGCAGTCCTCACTTTCTCCTATCTTCTGAAGCATTATCTTCTTCAAAGGAAAACAAATTCTGTGCCCAAGCCCTATGCTGGGACAAACTGTCAGAACTTCACCAAGGACATAAGGCATGAAGCAGATGAGATGTTCAGCATATAATACAATCTATAGGCCAAGGAATAATGGTGACATTGAAAAACTAGTGACAATGTTAGAGTAGCCACTAGAACCTTAACATCTTCATGAAATTCTAATAGTATCTTGGTCAAAATCGCTGATGATCTATTTACCGTGAATGAAAATGACTTCGTCTTAAAGCTTGAAATTTGCAATTGTCAGAGAAGTAAAGAAAATTTCAAACCCGTCTTTGGCAGACTCTTTTAGTGCTATTTGCAGTCTGTGTGGTGTACCTGAGAGAATCATCCCTGACTGTGGGCTATAGGTAATGGCAGACCTTTGAGATCTATGTGTGCCAAATGGGCAAGAACCATATAATATCCTCATCACATTACTCCAGATCGAATAGTCTCACTAAGTAAATGGTTCTTACCATTAAATCACTCAGCCTGAATTAAAGGACACCGAAACAGGAATTTTGTCACCATGTTATCTCACAGAGTTGCAGATATGCGATTACCCTTGTCAGCAGAGATCATGTTTGGAAAGCAGGTGAGATTTTTTTTCAAATATTCACCTGTCCAATTTCTCCAATTTGCAGGGTGCATTTCTCAACAGCAAAAGGATGAAGTTGACACATGATTTCCAGCACATAATTGCCTCAACTACACAAAGAATAAAAGGTCAGAATCTCTCAACTCACAATAGGAGCATGGTTACCCAAGGGGCAGAGTAAACCCACGTCCTATGTAGTCTTGACACCAAATGGAACAATGCTAAGGAGAAACAGGAACCAGCGAATGGAAATGTACACAACACAGACTTACAATGATGTTGAGAGAAAGTGAGGACTGCAGATGCTAGAGATCAGATTTGAAAAGTGTGGCACTGGAAAAGCACAGCAGGTCAGGTGGCGTCCGAGAAGGAGGAGAATTAAAGTTTTGGGCATAAACCCTTTATCAGGAATTTCGAATCTCCTCCTCAGATGCTGCCTTACCTCCTTACAAAGATGTTGCCAGGGTTTGAGTGTTTGAGCTATAGCTGAAGGTTGCGTGGGCTCAGGCTATTTTCCCTGGAGCACCAGAAGCTGAGGGGTGACCATATAAAATCATGAGGGGCATGAGGGTGGGGAGGGGGGTATGGGGGTGGAGTCCAAAACTCAAGGGTTTAGGGTTGATTTGGAGGTGCTGGTGTTCGACTCGGGTGGACAAAGATAAAAATCTCACAACACCAGACTATAGACCAACAGGTTTATTCAGAAGCACTAGCTTTTGGAGTGCTGCTCCTTCATCAGGTGGTTATGGAGTATAAGATCATACGACACAGAATTTATAGCAAAAGATTACAGTGTGGTGCTACTATAACGATATATTGAAAAAAACTGATTGTTTGTTAAGTATTTCAACTTTTAGAATGACCATGTTAGTTTCATTTCTTATATAAATCCCAGAACATTTTTAAAGTTACCTTCTTAAGTTAGTTTTAACAATAGGTGCCATCTCAGCTCAGATATAGCATTGAAGATGTGAGGTTAAAGTCTGTCTGTGTCCCAATGTTCAGACTGATTCTATTTCTAAAGTGGGATTTACAGAATCTTACATAATTTGTGCAGTGTTTGAGCAAAATAAAATGTAATTCTGCAAATACAAATTCACCCCACAAACTATATGTGTGCACGTGCAGGGGAGACAGAGTGAGCATGAGCATGTGACTGTATATGTTGAGGGGGGGATGGGAGTATTGGTGAAAGAGTGTGTGTATGTCTAGGTGTTTGAGTGTAAAAGGGTATAAGTCTGTGAGAGGGTGTGTGTGTGTGTGGGGGTGTATGTGTCAGCATATGAGAGAGAGCTTGTGTGTGAGAGACGGTCTGTTTGAGTGTGTGGGTCTGTAGGAGTGTGTGTGTATGCGCTTGTGTGCATGAGTGTGAGAGAGGGTATACTGCAGTGGGGTCATCTATGGTGTGATATGAACTCAAGGTCCCGTTGAGGCCATCCCCATGGGTACCGAACTTGACTATCAGCCTGTGCTCGGCCATTTTGTCTTGTTGCCTGTATTTTATGTCCTCTGCCTAATGAGCTTGGTGCTGATTATGTTTAACTGGCCAGGACAGTGCCAGCTGAGACTCTAGCTGCCATTTCACTTCTGTTCACTGAGGTCTGTTGGAGGATGGCTGACAGAATCCTTACAGTGTGGAAGCAGGCCATTCAGCCCATCAAGCAACTCTCCAAAGTGCATCCCAACCAGACCACTCTCCCAATGCTACCCTTGCAACCCTGCTTTTCCCATGGCTAACCCATCTGCCCTGCACATCCTTGGACACAATGAACAATTTAACATGGCCAATTCTTCTAACCTGCACATCTTTGGACTGTGGGAGGAAACCGGAGCACCCAAAGGAAACCCACTCAGACATGGGGAGAATGTGCAAACTCCATACTGTCACCCAAGGCTGGAATAGCTCAGGGTTCCTGGCGCTGTGAGATAGCAGTGCTAACCATTGAGCCACTGTACAGGATTCTCCAACAAGACATCTGAGGGCCATTTAAAGGCCTCCTCCCATGGTTGCTGGTGTTCACCCAGCAGTGGACAAGAGGGTGACCACACAGGGAACTCAAAAACAAACTTTGTTGGGTTGACTTTTAGTTTTTAGGAGAAGTCCTCATTCAAATGCACTCACTTCCTGATCGTGGCACCTGACATCAGGAACGGAGCATGACCGCTCACAGCCACACCCCTGCACTTACCTCCAACATCCCTTCCCCCATGATACTCGGCATGTTCTCAGTCACATTTGGCCTCAGGATCTTTATCCTCTACCTCTGGTCAGTGCATTTGAGAGGACTTAATATGACAGCCCTTTCCCATTGGAGTAATAGCAGGGAGCTGTTACTGGGCACTGCCACATGCATTCAATTTTGCCCACTAACTCTGCTTTGCTCTCAAATGCGACAAACTTGCTGAATATTTATAGCATTATTTGTTTTTATTCTGTGTGCACGCTGATTACTAATATTTTCCACACTTCAAAATATTCTGTTTCTTTTAATTTTCCTATCAAAATAGACAACTTCTGCCTTCCCCACCGTACTTCCATCTGCCATATTCTTGTCTACTCACCCAGATATCTGTCTTTCTCTGCAGCCTGTTTTTGTCCTCCTTACCAATTACTTGCCATTCAGTTGAAGCTCTCTTCACAGTTCTGTTGTCTCCGAGGAAAGGCCTGGGTTCAAGGCCCATTACAGGGCTCGAGCGCACAAATCGAAGCTGATACACCAATGCGGTACTGAGGGACTGCTGCACTGTTAGATACATCTTCTTTCGGATGAGACGTTAAATTGAGGCCTCAATTGGTTTCTTGGGTGAATGTAAAGTAGCCTTGGTGTTGTTTTGAAGAAGGACAAGTGAATTATCCCAGGTGTCTAGGTCAATACTTGTCCCTCAATCCATCATAGAACTACCTTACCTGGTCAATGTCATGTTGCTGGCCCTGCACTGCAACACCAACTAAACTTCAAAAGTATTTCATTGTCTGTAAGTTTAGCATTTTGACACATCTGGTAGTTGTGAACATAAGTGCAATATTTTCCTTATCAGCAAACTTGGAAAAATGATATTCACTTTCAGCATCTAAGTCATTGATATAGATAATGAATAGCTGAAGCCCAACCATTGATCCTTGTGATTCTCTATTAGTTACAACTTGCCAACCTGAAAATTACCTGTTTATTTCTAGACTCTTTGTTTTCTGGTCAACAAGCAATTTTCAGTTCATGCTGATATATTACCTTCCAACTTATCTGAGTCCAAATTTTGTATAATGTGGCAATTATTGAATGCTTTTGAAAACTCAAAAGGTTAGAGACAAAAACACTGCAGATGCTGGGATCCAAAATAGACAGGTAGGAGGCTGGAAGAACATAGCAAGACAGGCAGCATCAGGAGGTGGTGAAGTCAACATTTTGGGTGTTACCTCAAATACATTTTTTATCTATCATCCATTCACCAATTAAATCCTCAAAACAGTCAAAGATTTGTCAAAAATGATGCCATTGGCATGATTCCATGTTTACTTTGTCTGATTTTACTCGGCACAAAGGAAGATGATTATTATTATTGTAGGTGGTCAGTCAGCTCAGCTCCAGGACATCTCTACAGGAGTTACCCCGGGTAGTGTCCCAGGCCCAAACATTTTCAGTTACTTTAGCAATGATCTTCATTGTGCCATATAGTCAGAAGTGGGAATGTTTGCAGATGATTGCATGACAATCAACACTGCTCCCAACTCCTCGGATATTAAAGCAGTTCATGTCGAAATGCAGCAAGACTTGGACAATATTCAGACTTGGGTTGACAAGTAGCAACTAAGTAAAAACAAAGACTGCAGATGCTGGAAACCAGAGTCTAGATCAGAGTGGTGCTGGAAAAGCACAGCAGGTCAGGCAGCATCCAAGGAGCAGGAAATTGGATGGTTCAGGCAAAAGCCCTTCATCAGGAATAGAGGAGGAAACTGGTGAAACCCACATTGATGCCATGGGGTTGAAGTGTTCCAAGGCGGAAGATGAGGTGTTCTTCCTCCAGGCGTCAGGTGGTGAGGGAGCAGCATTGGAGGAGGTCCAGGATCTGCATGTCCTTGGCAGAGTGGGAGGGGAGTTGAAATATTGGGCCACAGGGCAGTGGGGTTGATTGGTGTGGGTGTCCCGGAGATGTTCCCTAAAGCACTCTGCTAAGAGGTGTCCAGTTTTCCCAATGTAGAGGAGACTGCATCGGGAGCAACAGATACAATAAATGATATTGGTGGATGTGAAGGTAAAACTTTGATGGATGTGGAAGGCTCCTTTGGGGCCTTGGATGGAGGTGAGGGAGGTGGTGTGGGTGCAGGTTTTGCAATTCCTGCAATGGCAGGGGAGGGTGCCAGGAAGGGAGGGTGGGCTGTTGGGGGGTGTGGACCTGACCAGGTAGTCACGGAGAGAACAGTCTTTGCGGAAGGTGGAAAGGAGTGGAGTGGGAAATATATCCCTGGTGGTGGGGTCTGTTTGGAGGTGGCGGAAATGTCAGTGGATGATTTGGTTTATGCGAAGCTTGATAGGGTGGAAGGTGAGCACCAGGGAAGTTCTGTCCTTGTTACAGTTGGAAGGGTGGGGTTTGAGGGCGGAGGGGCGGGATGTGGACGAGATGCATTGGAGGGCATCTTTAACCATGTGGGAAGGGAAATTGCAGTCTCTGAAGGAGGCCATCTGGTGTGTTCTGTGGTGAAACTGGTCCTCCTGGGAGCAGATATAGTGGAGACGGAGGAATTGGGAATACGGGATGGTATTTTTGGGTAGGGTGGGAAGAGGTGTAATCCAGGTAGCTGTGGGAGTCGGTGGGTTTGTAAAAAATGTCGGTGTCAAGTCGGTTGTCATTAATGGAGATGGAGGGTTCCAGGAAGGGAAGGGAGGTGTCAGAGATGGTGCAGGTGAATTTAAGCTCGGGGTGGAATGTGTTGGTGAAGTTGATGAATTGCTCAACCTCCTCGTGGGAGCACGAGATGGTGCCAATGCAGTCATCAATGTAGCGGAGGAAGAGGTGGGGAGTGGTGCCGGTGTAACTACGGAAGATGGACTGTTCTACGTAGCCAACAAAGAGACAGCCATAGCTGGGGCCCATACGGGTGCCATGGCTGGTCTGGAGGAAGTGGGAGGATTCAAGGAGAAATTGTTAAGGGTGAGGACCAGTTCAGCCAAACGAATGAGAGTGTCGGTGGAAGGGTTCTGTTGGAGACGTCGGGAGAGGAAGAAACAAAGGGCTTGGAGGCCCTGGTCATGGCAGATGGAGGTATGGAGGGATTGGATATCCAAGTAGCAGCTAACACTTGTGCCATCAATGAATCCCCCAGTAGCAGTCTTCTTGGAGTTACCATTGACCAGAAATTGAACTGGCCTAGCCATTTAAGTACGGTAGCTACAAGGGCAAATCAGAGGCTAGGAATCTTGCAGCTTATAGAATTCTCCCCATTTGTCTGAATGAATACACTTCTATCAACATAGAAAACAAAGCAGTCTGCCTGATTGGCACCACATCCTAAAACATTCACTTCCTCTGCCACCACCATTCAGTAGTAGCAGTGTGAACCATCAACACAATGTACTGCAGAAATTCATAAAAGCCTGTTAGAAAGCACCTTCAAAACGCATGACCATTACCATCTCAGAGGGCAAGGGCAACAAATTCATGGGAACACTACCACTTGCAAATTCCCTTCCAAGCCACTCATCATCTTGACTTGGAAATGCATCACAATTCCTTCACTGCCACTGGGTCAAAATCCTGGAACTTGCTTCCTAACAGCATTGATGTATCAATACCAATGAATTGCAGTAGTTTAAGAGAAAAGCTCACTATCACCTTCAAAAGTGCAACAATGGATAGGTAATAAATGCTGGCTCAGCCAGTAAAGCCCACCATCCCATAAATTAATTTAAAAATAATTAGAGGTATTATTTTCTAACTGCTCTCCTATCATGTGCCTGACTAAGTTATAGCATTTTCCCTACTGCTGATGTCAGGTTAAACTAGCCTCTAATCTGTTGAATATAGATGGTTCTTCAAGGTTGGAAGCAATGCAACCATTATCTCTGTAGCCCATCTTCTTTCAAGCTATTGGGTATTGGCCATCAGCTCCATGAGATTTGCTGAAATTTAGTTCCATTAATTTCTCCAGTGCTATTTCTATACAAATAATACGTTTGAAGTCCTTTATTCTCACCGTTACAACAGAGGGCATAATTTTCTTATTTGAATTTAAAGAATGGCTTTGACCATGTTGGATGGCATTATACTCAGCTGGCAATGCCCAACATGTGTTCGTTCACGCAATTACATGTTTCTCATTCATAATCAGTGCAAGTGAGGTGTTGTGTTCTCCAAACCTCACTGATGAACTCACATGTTTGACATCATTCATAGTGCAATGCTCTGTAATTCACGCATCACACCTCATTGTAGTGTAAGTAACTGTCAGATAAGGTGTTCAGCCACAGCAATTGTACAGTGCAGTCTTGTTCTCTGTGAAGTATTGAAGGGATACTGATGGAGAATTGCTCAGGAGGGACATGATTCATAGAATCCCTTCAGTGTGGAAACAGGCCATGGTCCAACATGTCCAAGCTGACACCAAAGAGCATCCCACCCAGACTCACCCCTCTACCTTATCCCTATAACCCCACATTTTCCAAGTTGAATCTACCTAATCTATGCATCCCTGGACACTATGGGCAATAAGCACAGCCAATCCAAATAACCAGCATATCTTTGGATTGTGAGAGGAAATCGGAGCACCCGGAGGAAACCCATGCAGATAAAGGGAGAATGTGCAACTCCACACAGACAGTTGCCCAAGGCTGGAAGTGAACCAGGGTCCCTGGTGTTGTGAGGCAGCAGTGCAAACCACTGAGCCACTATGCCCCTCCCAGATGAGTCACAACTTGATAGTCCACATGAGGGAATGACTATCCTGAAATTATGTCTTTATCATAAGAACCATATTACTACCAGCATAGAGTCATAGAGATGTACAGCACTGAAATAGATCCTTCAGTCCAACTTATCAATGCTGACCAGATATCCTAAATTAGTCTAGTCCTATTTGGCAGCAGAACAATCTAATGGATTAGCTACTTCCTGACTGTATGGAGCCCACCCTGGCCCCACACTTCACACATCGCCATTCTCTTTCAGGACATACAATGTGTTTGCTGTGGAAGCAATGGGCATGTACAGTACCTCTGATACCAATGCAGCAGCTTGATGTATAACAACATGCCCATTCCGCACAGCCAGCACTTTCACATAGAAGAATACAGCGCAGTACAGGCCCTTTGGCCCTCGGTGTTGCGCCGATCCAAGCCCACCTAACCTATACTAACCCACTATCCTCCATATACCTATCCAATGCCCGCTTAAATGCCCATAAAGAGGGAGAGTCCACCACTGCTACTGGCAGGGCATTCCATGAACTTACGACTCGCTGAGTGAAGAACCTACCCCTAACTTCAGTCCTATATCTACCCCCCCTTAATTTAAAGCTATAAAGATCATTCATTATTCCTGTCTCCTTACACAAGACGAGATCTAAGCAAATGTCCATTATGCTGGATAAGGAGACACTCTCGCCTCACATCATCAACTTTCCTTGCCAGGTATTACCAACTTTGTGGAAAAGGTATCCCTGCTGAGAGATTTGCTCAAAAATGATGTCCCTTCTGTGTGTGGCAAGATGACGTCTTTGCCTCAAGCAATTTCCGTCAACAAAATCTTGTTTAATGCCAGACTGTGATCCTGGGAAAGACATAATTCCAGAAGTAGATGCATTGCAAAAAGTCCTGGGTCTGTGCCTTTCCCAAGATGAAGATCCGAGGTCTTTTGGTTCAAAATCCCTGACATCTGCACAAGCCAGCTGTTCTAATATTGAGCATGAGATATTTCCTCTGATATTTGACACTGTGAGATTTCTCATCTGTTTACTCGGAAGAAATTCACCATTGAAATGGACCATTAGCTATTAGAAATGATCTGTCATCAATAGCTAATGAGTGCACTGGCACATTCGCAGCATTTACTTGTCAAGGTGCAAGGATTTGACTTTGATGTCAGATACAAGCCAAGTACCATTATGGCTTGATGTCTGATGCACTGAGCAGACTTGTGAATCTGCACAAAATCCAAGATGTTCCTTTTATGCGGATACTCTAGACTATGAAATTGAAGATGTTTGCAGGATAAATCGATTACACTTTAACCAGAGACAGTGAGATCAGTTGCAATAATCAACTGTCAAAGATGAGTAACTTTAAGAATTACAAAAGACTATTATCCAAGTGTGCCCGCATAGCCTTAAGGAAGATCCAGAGAATATTTATTCATTTTGGCTATATACAGACACACTTTAAAAAGCATGATGAGTCATTTCCAACGCAAAAAAATAGTTCTCATAGCAAGAACAATTGTAAAGATTAAAACTGAAAGAATTGTGGATGCTGGAAATCAGAAACAAAACCAGAAATTGCTGGACAAGCTCAGCACGTCTAGCAGTATCTGTGAAGAGAAATTAGTTAACATTAGTGTCCTTTCCTCAGAATACAGATTTCTCTCCACAGAAACTGCCAGACCTGGTGAGCTTTTCCAGCAATGTCTGGTTTTGCTTGCAAGTGTAAAAATTCTATTTTTTTTTAAATTTTGTCCTTTTTAAAATTGTGGGCTGAAGTGAGAAAGAACTGAAATACTGCAGCACTCCATGTCAAAATGTATGAAAACCTGGACAATATCCAGAACTGGGCTGAAAAGTGGCATGTAACTTTCAGACCACACAAATGCCAGACAATGATCAACTCTAACTGGAGACAACATTCACTGTTGACCTTCAATGGTATTACCATCATTGAATCCCCCACTATTAACATCCTGATAGCATCAAGCTTCTTGAAAGTTATT
>NC_057716.1:37592929-37610096 GCF_004010195.1 Chiloscyllium plagiosum
GTAACAAACCAGAGACAACAACTCGGTTTGTTCTAACTCTGATCTTCCAACCTAGCTCCCTGAAAGCCTGTCTAACATCCTCGGCACTCCTCTTACCTATGTCGTTGGTGCCAATATGGACCACGGCTTCGGGCTGCTCCCCCTCCCCCTCCAGGACCCAGAAAATACGATCAGAGACATCACGTACCCTTGCACCTGGGAGGCAACATACCAATCGTGAGTCTCTCTCGTTCCCACAAAACCGCCTATCTGTGCCACGAACTATCGAGTCCCCAATTACTACTGCTTTGCTCTTCTTCACCCTTCCCTTCTGAGTAACGGGGACAGGCTCCGTGCCAGAGACCTGAGCCCCGTTACTTACCCCTGGTAAGTCATCCCCCCCACAAGTATCCAAAACGGTATACTTGTTCTTGAGGGGTACGGCCGCAGGGGGTCCCTGCACTGGCTGCTTCCTCCCAGTCCCCCTCACTGTCACCCATCTATCTGCCATCTTTGGGGTTACTACTTCCCTATAACTCTGATCTATGACCCCCTCTGCCTCCCGAATGATCCGAAGTTCATCCAACTCCTGCTCCAGTTCCCTAACACGGTCTTGGAGGAGCTGGAGATGGGTGCACTTCCTGCAAGTGTAATCGGCAGGGACGTCGATGGCATCCCTCACCTCATACATGTTGCAGGAGGAACATTGCACTGCCTTCACTGCCATCCCTCTAAAGCTAACTTTTATTTTTAAAAAAACTTGGTCTAAAGAATACAACAAGCAAAATTCAGCACTTACCTACTTACCAGAACAGGTGTTATTATTAGGTTAGAGGAGGAGGGCGGGTGGGAGGCACTACCCGTGTAGTGCCTCGGGTTCCTCTCCTTCGCGCTTTTAAAGGGGGGAAAAAACCTACCCAGGTAAGCTTACACTAACTGCTTCCGGGTCTCGGCTGCCCCTCTGGTCGTCGTCACTTCCCCCTGGTGCTCCCGCTCTTTCTGTGAAGAGAGAGTGAAAGAGATAAAAAAACACCGCTGCCCGCTACCGGTAAGTACTTTTAAAACCAAACGGTCTTACCTTCGCTGCTGCTCGCACTGGAAATGACCGACGACTTCGAAGGGTGAGTATAAATACTCAGCGCTTTCCTTCCTGGCTGCCCCTCTGGTCGTCGTCACTTCCCCCTGGTGCTCCCGCTCTTTCTGTGAAGAGAGAGTGAAAGAGAAAAAAAAACACCGCTGCCCGCTACCGGTAACTACTTTTAAAACCAAACGGTCTTACCTTCGCTGCTGCTCGCACTGGAAATGACCGACGGCTTCGAAGGGTGAGTATAAATACTCACCGCTTTCCTTCCCGGCTGCCCCTCTGGTCGTCGTCACTTCCCCCTGGTGCTCCCGCTCTTTCTGTGAAGAGAGAGTGAAAGAGAAAAAAAAACACCGCTGCCCGCTACCGGTAAGTACTTTTAAAACCAAACGGTCTTACCTTCGCTGCTGCTCGCACTGGAATTGACTCTTTGCTGGGGTTTCCACAGCCATAAGCCGCTTATGTCTCCTTCTGTTCTGAAGCATGTGCTCTGAGCCACAGCTACCTGGCTGCTCCTGCTTTCAAAAGCTACCTCTATGCCATCCAGTCCTGTCTGATAACAAGCATCCTGATTTTCAGGGGCTACTGCATTAACATTGCTCAGTTGATAATTTGCAACAAGTGGCTCAGCGGTTAGCATTGCTGCCTCACAGTGCTAGGGACCCGGGTTCGTTCCCCGCCTCGGGCGACTGTCTGCGTGGAGTTGTGCACATTATCCCCGTGTCTGCGTGGGTTTCCTCCAGATGCTCTGGTTTCCTCCCACAATCCAAAGAGGTGCAAGTCAGGTGAATTGGCCGTGTTGGGTGTATTAGTCAGGGTTAAATGTAGGGGAATGGGGTCTGGATGGGTTACTCTTCAGAGGGTTGATGTGGACTTGTTGTGCTGTAGGGAATCTAATCACCAAATATTAATTCCTCTTAGGAAAAATAGTTCAACCATGGGTGACCAAATAAGTTAAATATAACATTAGATTAAAGCTTGTAATTAGATTAGATTAGATTAGATTAGATTAGATTTCTTACAGTGTAGAAACAGGCTGTTGTCAAAAATGTGTAATAATTCTAATGGTGATAGAATTCAGTTCATCCTGTGAACACAAGGTAGGAGAAAGGGAGGACTGCAAATACTGGAGACCAGAGTCAAAAAGTGTGGCGCTGGAAAAGCACAGATGGTCAGGCAGCATCCGAGGAGCAGGCTTATCCCCAAAACGTTGATTCTCCTGCTCCTCGGATGCTGCCTGACCTGCGGTGCTTTTCCAGTGCCATAGTTTTTGACTATGAACAAAGGGTCTAGGGACACTGATTGGAAATTTAATATGATGAGTTGTATAATTAATGGGATACAAATATATGAAGGTAGGCTTTTCATCATCCAGTTGAGAAATTAAATGACAAGAGTTTGTCTTGATGATGGAAATCTGAATTCTAGACACTTGCCTAGTTAAATCATCATCATTATTGTTGCCATCTCAAGGAGGGGCAAATCACAACCATACTTTTATGTTTGTAGTTGTTTATGCTTGTATTCACTTTATTTGATTCCTCGATCGTTCTTTCCTGAATTCTAGTGAGGCTTTCAAAAATGTCCCTCATGGCGGGCTCATGCAGAAGATTAAGATGCATGGGATCCAGGGTGACTTGGCTGTGTGGACTCAGAATTGGCTTGCCTATAGAAGGCAGAAGGTAGAGGTGGAAGGGTGTTCATCAGTTGGAGGTCTGTGACTGGTGGTGTTCTGCAAGCATCCATACCAGGATCACTGCTATTTGTAATATATATATATATATATATATATATATGACTAGGATGAAAATATAGGTAGGTGGGTTATTAAGTTTGCAGATGATAAGAATATCAGTGGAGTTGTAGATAGTGTAAAAGGTTGTCAAAGGATACAACGGAATATAAATCAATTTCAAATATGCACGGAGAAATGGCAGATGGAGTTTAATCTGGGTGAATGTGAGGTGCTGTACTTTGGGAGATCAGATGTTAAGGAGAAGTATGCAGTTAATTTCATAGAATGTGCAAAAACAGGCCCTTCAAGTCCACACCGACTCGCTGAAGAGTATTCCACACAAACTCATTCCTCTACATTTACCCCTAACCAACACATCCCTAAACACTGTGGGCAATTTAGCATAGCCAATTCACTTAATCTGCACATCTTTAGATTGTGAGAGGAAACCAGACCAAACCCACACAGACACAGGGAGAACATACAAACTCCACACAGACAGTCGTCCGAGGCCAGAACTGATCCCAGGTCCCTGGTACTGTGAGGTCATAGTGCTAACCACTGAGCCACTGTGCTGCCCTAAGCCCACTTTCCACAAGAAAGAATAATGGCATGTCCCTGAGCATCACTGATGTACACAGAGATCTTGAGGTTCAAGTCCATAGCTCCCTGAAAGTGGCCACACAAATAGTTAGGGTGGTAAAGAAGGCAAATCGCATGCTTGCCTTCATTGGTTGGGGAATTGAGTACAAGATTCAGAAGTCATGTTGCAGCTTTGTAACACTTTGGTTAAGCCACACTTAAGAGTATTGCATTTATTTCTGGTTGCCACATTACAGGAAGGATGTGGAGGCTTTGGAAAGGTTGCAGAAGAGGTTTACCAGGATACTGCCTTGATTAGAGAGTATGAGCAATAAAGATACCCTCAAATATCTTAGGTTGGTTTCTTTTGAGGCTGCGGGGAGACTTAATAGAACCTATAAAATTATGAATAGAGGGTTGGTGGTCAGAATCTTTTCCCCAGAGTTGAAATGTCTAATGCTAGGGGGCATGCATTTCAGGTGAGTGGGAGAAAGTTCAAAGGAGATGTGAGGGATAAGTTTTTTTTACACAGAGAGTGGTAGGTGTCTGGAATGGTGCTGCAAGGGATGGTGGATGAGGCAGATACAATAGGGGTGTTTAAGGGACTTTTAGATAAGCACATGATTATGCAAGGAATGAAGGGATCTGGATCAAAGGCAGAATGGATTAATTTAATTTAGTGTCATATCTGGTACAACATTGTGGGCCAAAGGCCCATTCTGTGCTGGACTGTTCTATTTTCGATGTTTTAATTTTGGCAGAGTACAACTATGAAATAAAACCATGCTCTTTCCCATAACCCTCTTCCAGCTTTGCATTTAACCTTCTAATCTGTGTGTCTCTAATCTGTGTTTACACTTGGTTTGGGTAGCAATTCAGAGGTTATTATCTGTGGGGTTTTGCATTTTCGTTTAATTCCTGTCTTTAAATTCTACCAGAATGCTATCTATGAATTCAGATACTATTTGAATGATGACATTTGTCTTGTTTTCCTTCAACTCCAATTTCTGTCGCTGTGGGGGTCTGTTTTTAACTTTAGCACTAGGTAGGCAACACAACCTTTTGAGATCATTGTTATGGCTACAGAGTATGAAATCTAACTTGATTAACTTGAGTTAGTTGAATGATTTGTTGTATCATGGTGCCAGGTCAGTTTATTTACATGCCCAGATTTTTATCCCCATCCAACAAAAAGTGCCTCATACATGTTAGAAAAAGCAAAGTTTAGAGACCCATTACTGTCTTAACTTGAAGTCACATTCTTCGTTCCTTCCCATTAAGTGAACCTGCAACAATGTCTAGATTGAAGAGTGCAATTGCTTCCTTGATCAAAGTGTTCAGGTGACCCTCCCAATCACTATTCTCTACCTTGGACTTCAACTTTGAGCTAAAGTTGCTCAAGCTGTAGATACACTACAGACATGGGCTGTCCAGAATGGCGGTGCACATCATGAGCTCCGATTTTGCAGTCGTGGCACACCACCTGCACCTATTGTCATTCCTACATAACCTTGTTCTATTTACTTCATCCCATTCCAAGTAACCTGTTCCTAGTAGGGCCAAAGGAAAAGTGTCAAGGGGAATCTCAAAGCCTCCATGAAGGTCAGCTCTATGAACTTCAATGCATAAAAGGCAGATATCCCTTGTGGCCAAATTAGCAATCCATTACTAAAAATGCTGGTATCAGAACCTTCCAATCAATAAGAGCAACCTCTAAGAGAGAATGGCAAGAGAGTTGGAAAGAGGGTAGGGGATCAAGTCAATTATTCAGCCTCACTTCTACCAGCTGATGGACCAATGTATTCACTCTGGGATAACCTATGAGACTCAGATGAGACTCTTAAACCATCAGCAAGACCATAGCCATACAAACATCTCAAATAAACCTACCATCCATAAGAAAGAATAATCCTTGATTCAACTGATTGCTAATGATTTTTTAAAAATTTAATTATGTTGTTTATGTACTGACTAGGAGAAAGTGAGGACATTCCTGATGAAAGCTTATGCCTGAAATATCGATTTTCCTGCTCCTTGGATGCTGCCTGACTTGCTGTGCTTTTCCAATGCCAATGTTTCAACTGTTTATGTAGCGAAACAACTTAACTTGTATTTCAGGCTTTCTGGAACAATTTATTCTACTGCACTTTCTTGTGCCAACTCTAATTGATGATTTTTCTCCTACTTTGTTCAAAATTTCACCTTTATTACTTTTATACTCTTAGACTGACGTTCTCTCTTCTTTTTGCTCACATTCTCTCTCCCCCTGCTACTTTAGATTCATATATTCACTCTTTATTTCTTTGTCCCTTTTTCTTTTGTTGCTTTATACACTTGAAGTTGTGCGCGTGCTCTCTCCCTTTCATTCTCCATCCCCCCACTATTCTCTCCTGTTGGAGTGGTCAATCTGGCTCTCTCCCACTGCTTTGTATTCTTGAGAACTCACACTCTCAATCTGTCTGTTCCTCACTGTTTTACACTATTAAGACTGCTCTCTCTCCTGCTTCACTTTATATTGTCAGGCCTGACTCTCTTTCTTTCTTTTTCTCAAACTGTTGGGGCTGCTTTCCCAACCTGTTTCCCACTGATTTATACTCTCAGGATGCCACTGTGTCTCCCACCACTTGGACTGCTCTCTTTCTCCTCTGCCATTTTACACATCCATTGCCTCCTTCCTTCTCCCTGTCTCTGTGTTTGCATAAAGCCTCTTACATCTCGATCATTTTCCAGTCCCAATGATAAGATCATCCATCAGAATTATTCACTTTTCTCTCTTTGCAATCTTTCTGAGCATATCTAACATTTTCTGTTTTCAGTTAAGGTGGATCCAGTTTGCCAGCTTCCACATGGGAGTATTGGTAGATGGTGCAGTGCCTCAAGCACCCTCTCAGATGTCTGCATTATAGATATGCTGCTGTGACTGCTTGTTTACTCTGTTATACTTCATGCTGACTTGTACCTAATAATATTCTCAAACATTATGTAGTGTTTACTTATTTCAAACAAAGGAACAAGACCCTGTACATCACAGGACCTGAAAGTAAACTAGAAGCTCCTGAGATGGAAGCCTCCAGCATAGAATGGCACTAATACACGTTTTCCTTTCTCAGTTGAATACAACGATATATCATCTTAGTTATTTATTACTACGTTGCAAAAGTTACACTACAAGAAATAATTTATTTTTTGAGATATTTGTGATTAACTTGCTACTGACAAATGGCAGCCTTCTAAATACCTGACCTTTAGGAGTCTGTTGTGGGACCAAATACTGAGAGTTCTTCAGTTTTGTGGAAAGAAAAAAATAAAAATCTACTTATCAGCTGATATTGGATTATGAAAAATGGGGGAGATGCAGTAGTACTGTAAGGCGTAGAGTTTCATCAAAACATATTTCAAACTCAAATAGCTGATTCCACTATATAACCCTGCTTTAAAAAATGTACCAAAGCTACGTGGGAGGAACAATGCTGAAATTGAAAAATTATGTTTTGGAAAATTCTCACTAAGTTAGACATGTTTTCTTTCACCGCATGGTTCATTCAACCAAAACAATGCTCATTATTGTTATTTTAAATATTCAAAATGCTCAAATCAGCAGCAATTCTGGAAATGATTAAAAAGTTTCTGATTATGTTATGGATCGAATAAGTATACAAGAGTTGCATCATGGTTTTACCATTTGAATTAGATTTCCATGAGGATGCGACAAAAAATATCTTCAGAATCATCTGGAAAATAATCTGAAAATTCACAGTAAATGTTTATAAACTTTTGAAAGTGCATTTTTAAGATTAAGTCATGGGATGTGGGTGTTGCTGATTGGGCTAGCATTCCTTGCCCATCCCTAGCTGCCCTTGAGATCTGTCTCCTTAAACCTCTGCTGTAGGTACACTCATAAATGCTGTTAGGAATTATTGACCCAGTAATACTTATTTTCAAGTGTGGGTTGTGAATGGTTTGGAAGAAATTTGCAAGTGGTGGTGTTTCCATGCCTCTGTTTCCGAGCCTTCTAGATGGTGGTAGTCTTAGTTTTGGGAGGAGACGTGGTGAATTTTTGCAATACATTTTGTAGATGGTTAACTCTGCTGCTGCTGAGCATCAGTGAGCTGAGGGAGTGCATCATTAAGAACATTCATGGTGAAGAAAGTCAGATTTTTAATCAGTAAGGGAGTTTAATGGGCTTGGGGGGAGTGGTGGGGGGGGGGGGGGGGGGGGGGGGGGAGGAAAACAAGAAAGTAGAGATGAAGATTATAAATCAGCCATGATTGATGTCACTGAATGGAGGAACAGACTCAAATGGTCTTCTTCTGCTTCTATGTGTTATGTTCTTACGGAATGAATGCTTGTGGATATGGCACAATCGAGCAAGCTGCTATGTCCTGGCTGGTGCTAATCATCCTGAGTTGTTTTTGGAAATGCACAAATTCAGGCAAGTGGAGAGTGGCAATATACATGTGGATGACGCAGTGGCTTTCAGCATCTCATACACATGTGGCAATAGATAGGCAGTTTGGACCAATCAAATATAGTAATACACAGGGCGAGATGGTAACATAGAAAGATCTGGCAGCATCTGTGGAGAGAAAGCAAAGAAAATATTTTGGGTCCATTGACCCTTCAGAAGTTCAGAAGAGGTCACTGGACCTGAAATGTTGATTAAGCTTTTTATCCACAGAGCCTGCTGAGGTTCTTCAGCAATTTCTGCTCTTGTAATACTTTCGGGACCTGGGTTCAAATCTCATATCAGGTGGCAGAAGTTAAATTTAATGAATTATTTTGAGATGTAAAGCTGATCTCAGTAATGGTGACCATTAGGCTATCAATGATATTTGTAAGAACCCATCTGACTCACTAAATGTCCATCAGGGAAGGAAATCTGCCAGCTGTACAAGTGACTGCAGATCACCAGCAATCTGGTTAACTCTTACCTGTCCTCTGACAGTGGCCTGGAAAGTCTAGGCAATTAGGAATAGGCAACAAATGATGTCCCTCTCAGTGATGCCCACAAACCATGAAAAAATAATGGAAAAAAGATAATGTTAGTTGAATCATTTGCTGGATCTGAATTTGCTCCCACTGTCAATAAATCAGTTATCCTGCACTTTTCCCTTTCCCACTGCAAAATTTCTCAAAAGATGTAGGTTAGGGGATAACACAGTGTCATTGTGAAAAAACTCAGTTATCACTTCAAGTGTGACACAAAAGCACACTGCATTTGAATTTTGACTTCTGATTGTGTAGAACAAGGTAACGGCACAACTAAGGTCATAGTTGAGGATTTTTGGGCTACTTCATGCTTTTCAATTAGTATGCGTATCTGAGAGTAGCAGTTGCACAAATCTTTCCTGTTTGATTGGAATTTCACTGGTCAGTCCTTTATACTGAAGATTTAAAGCGTGGTGCAGGTTAAGTTGATCTTGGGCACTCAAATACAATCTGTAATTTATTACAGTTTCTACAAAGCTGCTTAAATTTCCACTGACACACTCAGTAATTATCCTAATTGTTTCACAGGCCATAAAAGTTTGGCTTTTAAACCCATGCAAAGTTGAGAGAGATTGAGGACACAACAATGCATAACTGCTTGTATTTCAAGCAGCTGTTTGTGACAGGATTTAGAAGATGGATTTTTGACTGCAAAACCACCAAGAAAATGTTTTTTTCACTGCCTTTCATGAGGAAAAGGTGCCCGGTGACAAAACAAATTGGAAAATTATCAAGACATCAAATATATTTGCAATATTCACTACTGCTGTTGGTCTAAGCTTCAGTTAAAATTTTGTATGTTATCGACAATCTAAATGCTTTATATTCCTTTCTTTTTTTTTACTTATTCATTTTGTGCGATGTGCGTGTTGCTGGCTGGCTAGCATTTATTGCCCGTCCCTAGTTGCTCTTGAGAAGGTGGTAGTGAATTATCTTCTTGAACCGCTGTATTTCATGTGCTATGGGTTGACCTAAAATGTCATTAGGGAAGGAATCCCAGGATATTGCCCCAGCGACAATGAAGGAATGATGATATATTTCCAAGTCAAGATGGTGAGCGGCTTGGAACAGAACTTGTAGGTGGCGATGTTCCCATATATCTGCTGCTTTGTTGTTCTAGATGGAAATATTCATGGGATAGGAAGGCCCTGTCTGAGGATCTTTGGTGAATTTCTGCAGTGCATCTTGTAGATAGTATACACGACTACAACTGAGCTTTGATGGTAGAGGAAGTGGATGCTTATGGATGTAGTGCCAATCAAGCAGACTGCTACATCCTAGATTTTGTCAAGATTCTTAAGTGTTGTTGGGGCTACACTTGTTGAGGCAAGTGGAGAGTATTCCATTATACTAGACTTGTGCCTTGTAGATGGTGGACAAACATTGGGGAGTCAGGAGGTGAATTACTCACCGCAATATTTCTAGCCTCTAACCTGTCCTTGCAACCATTGCATTTATGGGGTGAGTCTAATTGAGTTTCTGATCAATGATAACTGCCAGAATGTTAATAGTGAAGATTTAGTGATGGTAACACCATTGAATGTCAAGGGGCGATGGATAGATTGTCTCTTGTTGGTGATCGTCATAGCCTGGCATTTGTGTGGCACGAATGTTGCATGCCACTTGTCAGCCCAAGCCTGGATATTATCCAGATCTTACTGCATTTGGACTTGGACTGCTTTAGTGTCTGAGAAGTCGTGAATGGGACTGAACATTGTGCAATCATTGGTGAGCATCC
Organism: Chiloscyllium plagiosum; assembly: GCF_004010195.1. Lineage (NCBI taxonomy): Eukaryota > Metazoa > Chordata > Chondrichthyes > Orectolobiformes > Hemiscylliidae > Chiloscyllium > Chiloscyllium plagiosum. The sequence continues at coordinate 37,603,034 of NC_057716.1, forward strand.
CCACTTCTGGTCTTATGAAGGTCATTGATGAAGCAGCTGAAGAAGTTAGGGCCTAGGACACAACTCTGAGCAGTTTCTGCAGAGATGTCCTGGAGCTGAGATGACTGACCTCCAATAATCATGACCATCTTCCTATGTGACAGGCATGACTTTAACCACTGGAGAGTAATCCTACTGATACCCATTGATTCCAGTTTTGCTAATGCTCCATACTCAGTCAAATGCAGCCTTGATATCAAGGGCTGTCAGTCTCACCTCACCTCTGGAATTCAGCTCTTTTGGCCATATTTGGATGATGACTGTAATGAGGTCTGAGGTAATGAGGACTGACTGGCTCTGGCAGAACCCAAATGGAGTTTTTGCACATCACACTATTCCTTCTTAACTTTGTACCTGTATGTGTATATGCCTGACAACAGTATCATATACACACACAGGTACAAATATGCTTTCCTTGGTAGAAATTAGACATGATAACTGGAGAGCAGTGTAGGCTTGGGCTAATGGAACTTAAAAGTTTGATCTGGTCAACTGGGTAAGTTGAAAAGAGGGGAATGAATTTCCCCTTCTCACCTGCTCCTCACACTATGGTGATCTTTAATCATTAAAGCCCTTGATCTAATTATAATGTGCCACACAACGGATCCATTTCCATTCAGAAAGCCATGGAACTGGGATGCCATGTTATCTGCTGTAGGCTGAATGTCAAAACAACCACAGATATTGGCCTTTGTGAATACATTTTCTGGCCTTTGTTTGTGAGCAACAAATTTCCTGAGGTTGCTGATGTGACCCAAACTTAGTTCAGTGGAAGTCAAAAATATATGTGGGCGGCACGGTGGCACGGTGGTTAGCACTGCTGCCTCACAGGGTTCAATTCCCGACTCAGGCGACTGACTGTGTGGAGTTTGCACATTCTCCCCGTGTCTGCGTGGGTTTCCTCCGGGGGCTCCGGTTTCCTCCCACAGTCCAAAGATGTGCAGGTCAGGTGAATTGGCCATGCTAAATTGCCCGTAGTGTTAGGTTAAAGGGGTAAATGTAGGGGTATGGGTGGGTTGTGCTTCGGTGGGTCGGTGTGGACTTGTTGGGCCGAAGGGCCTGTTTCCACACTGTAAGTAATCTAATCTAATTTAATATATAGTGATCTTGATGGTCACCAGTAGTGCCATGCCTGTATTTAAGATTGTCTTGAGATGTTTAAGTAGATGGTCAATCCCAGTCGAACCCTACCTGCCCTATAACATTGTTGCTTGGCTAGACCTGCAAAGTGATGGCTACCCCACTGGTTCATCTGGCCTATGCCTTTGGTACCATCACATTGTTCTCATAGCCCTTGCTTGCTCCTGTTCACCCTTCAGTACAAAGCTCAGTGGCAGAGAAGCTATTCTGATGACTGAATGGGCTGAAAGGCCACTGGCACTCTAATGAACAGTTCCTTTTGATTCCTGGCAGGAGGGGACTATGTCTCAGCTGGTGCTTACAGTTATTATCTGTGAATATTGTAAACAGTAATTCACGAGGTAACAAGCATGTTAAGACCAATACACAGTATTGGCTCTCCCGTGCATCACCAACTTCAATTTGTTCCAGTAATTTTCTAATAGGCATGCAGTAGGCGGCTCTCAGATGAAATAATACGCTAATAAAATGACATGCAATTTATATTTTGTGCCAAATCAATAAACACAACTTATAAAAGGTTACTATAACAGCCAGGTTTATTTTGGAATGTATTAAGCATTAACTATTGTAGATATGCCCTGATTAGGCAAGTACATCCCTACCAATGAAATCACTTTTTGTGGAACAATTTATAAATTGTATTTCCATAATGTCATTAGTTATAATAAAAGACATTCATTTCCACCATTCCTTTAATGAAAAGGGAAAAGTTAACCTTTAACATCAAATTAAGGTCATCTTTATGTTGCTGCATCAAGTTCAATTAAAAGTGGATTAAGATTTCCAAAACTCTTTGGACTTTACAGTTGGGATAGAATAAGGCCTCGATTCCTTCATACATCTTTGGAATCAAAGCAAATTGCAGGACTGAAAGAATGTTCTCTGTTTGTTTGCAGCATTCAATACCTTTGACCCGCATTTTTTAACACCTCTTATTTGGTCAAAAAGATGAATTTAATAACATGGATAGAATATTTTTAATGTACGTTTTAAGATCTGTGCAAGAATGAAGTTGAAAAACATGTATAATCATACAAACCAAGGATTATGATTTTATTGTGAGTGCATTAATGAACTAGTAATTTAGAGATTGAGTTTAAATCTCATCTTTATGCTGGAGAATTTAAATTCAATTAAGTAAATATATCTGGAATTAAAAAGATGACCGTTAATAATGGCTATAAAATTATTGGATTCTTGTAAAAGCCTGTCTACATTAGGGAAGGGAATTTTTAATCTTTTCCTCATTTGGGGTTATGTGTGAATTCAGACTATGCCAATCTGAGCCTTAATTACACTCTAAATCAGGCTATGAAAATGTGGTCAAAAGTAGACTTTCAATTTTCAACTTCTATCACCTTACTTCAATATCTAACACATTTGATGGACTGAAATGATTTTTAACAAAAAGTCACAGAATTAAGATGGCTACATAGACTACATGACCTGCTTGAGCCAAGCTCATGAAAGGAAGTCAAAATGTTGAGTGTGGGTGTGCGTGATTGTGTATACATATAAATACCACAATTCCTCTTTCCATCGCACACAAAGCCATTGCATTTGGGAATGTAATTTTGACAATTAATTATGGGATGAATCTTTCCTTTTTGGGCTAAGTGTCAGTTTTCTTGAGTTTCATGGAGGGTTTCTACTGTAAGGCGAGTCAGTTGCCTTAACAAATTCACCTCTATGATTAGCCACCCCTTCCAATTGCATCTCTTTTGCCCAATTCTAGCATCATTCTACTTCCACTCTATTCTTTGGATATCCCAGGATAGACAACTATGTCTGGCATTTGTGCCATCTTTAAAAGGCTGCAGTGAATGCAGACAAGCATTGGCAATCCAACATTGCCCCTCACCAGCAATGTAATGACACAGCAGCCATAAAGCTGTGCTGCTCATGGCATGTAATGCCCCATTTTCTCACCTTAAATCTCTGTTTAACCACAGAGCTTACTTGTCTGTAGCCACATCTAAGCCCTCTTTTAGTGTCACCTCTATTCTGTCCCCAGTGACACTATAGACCCATAGATTGTCCTTGTCCAGTAGGGGAACATCACATGCAGGCAAATAATTGGAAATTCCACAGATGAGTTTTTATATACAAGTAAAAGTGAACATAAACAAAATAAATTGAGGATGGATTTCACCCACACAGTAAAAACCAGGTTTATCTACCACTCCCAGCCCTCATCTACTGGATCCGGGTGTCATCAGATCCTGTATGCCTTGTAGACCCTAAAGCAACTGAGCTCTGACATGGACAAGGTCAGCTTCCTCTTCCCCAGTGTCATAGGCTTCATCCTTGGAAGACTGTTCCCATTCCTCCAATTCCAAAACATAGCCCTATTGCCTGCTCCAATTGTGCAGAGCACAGTGCAACAGATGGTGCCACACACTCTGCCCAGATTGAACGGCAGGTCCCTTCAAGGAACAGAACCACACCTTCAGCAGCAAACCGCAGTTGTAGTGGGTAGCCCTTGTAAAGCACCCTTTTTTTAATTGAAATGTGATGCAGCTGCATGCTGATAAGAATAAATAATAATTATTGTGTCAAACTGAAAGGATTAAAAAAGAGGCAAGACCTTGCAACCTGAAGTAACTCCACAGAGGTTGGTATCCCAACACCAATTCACACTTCATTTACACATGGAGAGATCTTGACCCTGATCCAGCTCCCTCAGAGCCAGCTCTCAGAGTGAAGAGAATGTTTGATACTCCTGTTGGGCGGCACGGTAACACAGTGGTTAGCACTGCTGCCTCACAGCACCAGAGACCTGGGTTCAATTCCCACCTCAGGCAACTGTCTGTGTGGAGTTTGCACATTCTCCCCGTGTCTGCGTGGGTTTCCTCCAGGTGCTCTGGTTTCCTCCCACAGTCCAAAAATGTGCAGGTTTGGCCATGCTAAATTGCCCGTAATGTTAGGTGAAGGGGTAAATGTAGGGGAATGGGTCTGGGTGGGTTGCTGTTCGGAGGGTCGGTGTGGACTGGTTGGGCTGAAGGGCCTGTTTCCACACTGTAAGTAATCTAATATCTGTCAGCCAGAGTTCCCTAATTGGGGCTGTTAATCTGGTGCAGTCAGGGAATTCATTTTCTGTAAGGTCCACCTGGCCGAGCTGATTGCAATCACTATGCACCCCTGTTACCTGGCTATAATAAATCTGGGGGCTATGCCAATACAATCCCATAGGCAAATTACAGATTTGGAGAAGGGAAAATAAATTTTCAAAAGCTGATTGAAACAAGAAATGCAAAAAAAATGTTTTCCTGGATCAGTAATATTCAGGGGCTAAAATGCACAGACTTGATGATAATGCTTTCTTACAGTAAGATGAAATAAGTTTTGAAGAACTAAAAGCACCATCATTGGCAGAGTTAAAATAACTAAGACGTAACTTAGAGATGGAATATTGTGCAAAAGCCAGAAAAGAAATTGCAAAATGGATGTCAAACCACCTAGAGATGGAAACTGAGGATTTCTAAGACAGATAAATTAAAATTGGAGCAGCTAAAATTAGAACTGGAATTTTAATGGAGAAAAGAGGAAAGAGAATTTCAAGAATGGAAAGCGGGCAGGCAGATGCAGGAATGAAAACAGAAGAAGAAAGACAATTTCAGGAAAGGGAATCTGAAAGAAATAGTATTCAAATACTGGAACTGATGAGAGAGAATAGCAATGATGAGGGAATCCAGATGTATGTGTTGAAGTGTACAAGTTTACCTATTTAATTTTTAAGTTTGATGAGATTCAATTTTGTTACCCATCTAGGGGAATGTGCAACAGCGTTTTAAGAAGGTCAATGATTTTCTGCAATTTGCAAAGTTAAGAACCACCACCTTTTCTCTGCTACATAAGATTCACTTCAACTCTTGGGCTGCATGTGCCTCATAGACCAAGGCTCCTAAACTAGAACCCTTATTACTGCACACAGAATCTTCTCTCATTGGCTGTCACCCACCCTTTTCCCCTGGACTAATAAACCTCCTTGTACTCTGTGCTTCCTACTAACGCATTCAACACTCCTCACCACCCTGCACCAACACCAACAGCTGTGCCAGTCAATTCCATCTTACTCAATACCACACATTGTGTGTTAAGATCACTGAAATCCTATCCCTACTGTCTCATGGCATGTAATGCCCCATTTTCTCACCTTAAATCTCTGTTTAACCACAGAGCTTACTTGTCTGTAGCCACATCTAAGCCCTTTTTTAGTGTCACCTCTATTCTGTCCCCAGTGACACTATAGACCCATAGATTGTCCTTGAAGAATTTGCCTATAAGTGCTTAGCGTTGAGACTTCTACAGTGCAGAAAAAGGCTCTTCAGCCTATTGAGTCTGTATCAGTCAAAAACGAGCACTCAACAATCATCAACACTTGGACCATAGCTTTATATGCATTGGCATCACCAGTACATATCTAAATACTTCTTAAATATTTTGAGGGTACTTGCCTCTACCACCCTTACAGGTTCCTGATTCACTCCATCCTCCAGGTGAAAAAGATCTCCTCACATCCCTTCTAAACCTTGAGCCCCTTAACATAAATCCATGTGCCAGTCATTGATCCCTCCACCAAGGCAAGACGTTCCTTGCTTTTTACCCTATGTCAATCATAATTTCATGCTTCTCAGTCATGCACCATCCCTTCTCCTCTATTCTAAAGCAAACAATCCCCATTTGTCCATTCTCTCTTCGTAACTCTCTAGCCCAGGAAATATCTTAGTAAATCTCCTTTGCATTCTCTCCAGTGCAACCACATCCTGCCGTAATGTGGATTCCAGAATTGCACGTAATGCTCTAGCTATGGTCTAAACAACATTTTATTTGGTTACATCATAAAGGTTCTGCTCTTAAATCTTATGTCTCAACTGATAAATGTCTCATATCCACTTTATATATCTGTCCTGCTACTTTAAAAGTCTGGTTGTCATACACACCCAAGCCTCTGTGATCCTCAGTGCTTCCTGAGCATATTGCGAAATACTTCCAATTCAATGTTAGGGGAAGTCAGCTCAATGCCCTTGTGCAGCCTGTCATTCCTTGGAATGTCTTTGGGAATTCTGGACTGCAGTGACATTTCAAATGTGTTCACTTCTCCTACATAAAAATAACTAAGATTCATTTGTAAAGAACAATGGCATAGTTAGGCATGCTTGTGGCCCAGATTTGTAATCTGCATAGTTGGTCACTACATGTGGGACTTCATGGGGGATGTTTTGTATGTGATTCACCTCGACCAGTTAAAAAATATCAGACCGAGACATTTGGAATACTCACCGGATTCATGCTTTTGCAAGGGAGATACGTTCTGTCTGTGGAAAAAAATAATCTTTTCTGAGCTGTTAGAAAATAGTAACTTTTATACTATCTTTACCTGAGCGTACATAATTTGCATGCACCAATTACCAATAATACGTGTGATTCAATTCATCCAATCATGGTCAAGTTCCATCAGTCCTTTTTGACATTAACACCAGGGCAGGTGGCAGGAATGACAGGAGGTGACCAGATAGCCAATTGTTATTTTCTTTAATCTCATTTTCATAGGACACACTATCTGTTTGTTTCTCCAGTACAATAGCTTAAAGTCTTAGAACATAAAACATAGAAAAATACAGTGCAGTACAGGCCCTTTGGCCCTCGATGTTGCGCCGATCCAAGCCCACCTAACCTATACTAACCCACTATCCTCCATATTCCTATCCAATGCCCGTTTAAATGCCCATAAAGAGGGAGAGTCCACCACTGCTACTGGCAGTGCATTCCATGACTCGCTGAGTAAAGAATCTACCCCTAACATCTGTCCTATACCTACCACCCCTTAATTTAAAGCTATGCCCCCTCATAATAGCTGACTCCATACATGGAAAAAGGT
>NC_057716.1:37610219-37656217 GCF_004010195.1 Chiloscyllium plagiosum
GCCTTCTTCATCGCACTATTTACCTGGGTGGCAACTTTCAGAGATCTGTGTACATGGACACCAAGATCCCTCTGCTCATCCACACTACCAAGTATCCGACCATTAGCCCAGTACCCCATCTTTTTGTTACTCTTACCAAAGTGAATCACCTCACACTTACCTACATTGAACTCCATTTGCCACCTTTCTGCTCAGCTCTGCAACTTATCTATATCCTGCTGTAACCTGACACATCCTTCCTCACGGTCAACAACTCCACTGACTTTCGTATCATCCGCAAATTTCGGGTATTACACCTGGCCTCCTCCTTATGGGAGAGGAACCATTTGTTTTGGGCCTCGCGTCATTCACATGAGAGACTTACCCTTTCTGTGTCCTGCACGATTCTTTGCAACTCTGTTTAATCCTTTCTTCTTTGTCTGTGCCCTGGCTGTTTTGCTAACATGTCTGACTCCAAGCGGGTACTTTGTTGTTGCCAATTGATACTCTTTTTTTTCTTTCACTGAAGAAAATTTTGTATTTGACTCCATGTTATGGTGAGTATTGCATATTAATTGAAGTGTAATACCTTATAGCTATGTGTTAAAAATTTTTTAAAATAATTGTTGTGGCCAGCCAAGGGTGTTTAAAAGAGGGGAGCCAATTTACCCCTGTTCCCTTGGTTCATAACAGATAGCAAACCACTCAGTTGTGTTCAAGGCAGCAGCTCAAGACCAGCTAATATTAGCCACACTGTTGATGTCCACATCCAGTGAGTGAATTAAAGAAATCTCTCATCAACGTTACATATGGTAATACAGAGAAAACTAAACACAAAATACCATTTAAGTTGTTGTTGTTTCTCACCCAAATACTAATGTAGGAAAAGACAATGTTGATTGAATTTATATTAATTTATTTCTCCTACTGATTACTGTGGAGGATAAAGTGGGTGAGAGCTGTTGAGTGGAGATGCTGCATACATTAGTGATGTTGGTAAAACACGAGCATCATGAAATTTGTGTTCAGTGACAGAGTTAGTGAGCGTGTGATAGTAGTAAGAAGATAGTGACACCTTTTCCTTATACTACTGTGCATTCCATCTGAGCCTGGATACAGCACTCACCTGGGGCTTCTTTCCGTGTATGGGCTGGCTTTGTTTGGTTCCTTAGTCTCACTGGTAGTCTGCTAGGTAGGAAATGGCCCTCATCTTGATCATCCCATCCATGATGACCTCTACATCCCTTTCAGGATTCTGGAATGCCGGCTTTCCTTTCTGGGATATTTCCAAGAAGACAACGTGCCTAAGATCGTTCCTGAATTGCATCTGAAATGGTGTGTAGCTGAGCTTTAATATGAAAGTTCCTACAGCATTAGGAATTTTGCCTTTTGTTCCATTACTAGAAATAGATGCTAAAGAGGCTACTCACATAACTAATGAAGTGAGAAAAGTTGCTGTGAGCTATCTCGGATACCTGCCAAAGAGTTCTATAAAGGTACTGTCAAATTAAAAAGTAAAAAAAACAATAAAGGCTCATTTCCTTTTTGATGAACAATTTTTAGAAATTATACTCTTCGAAACGGCTAAGTTCTCGAATTAATTGGTAATTTTACTGCTTACTTGGAAATTGGATTTTCTCTCTTCTATTAAAGCAGATTAAATATACATTTCACCTTGAAATATTTGTTTTTATATCCTGTATATAAAGGAAAACATGCACATTAACATAACCTGAAGTTGTGTTTGCAAAATTATGGTCATAAAGTAGGGAACAATTTGTGCATATATTTCATTCATGCACCAAGTATTACTGAAATAATCAGGTATTACTGAAATTATCACAAAGCATCACCGAAAAATATTAATTTCAAGCTCATTGGTTTCTCTGTCAGGAAATTGTCCTAACCATCAGCAATGTTTTTGTGTAATTCAACCTATTTTAATGTATAATAGAAGGTGTAAGGCTGAAGCAGAACATAAAGATTATATGAAAACCTTTCCAACTGGAATAAAATGTGCTTATAATATTGTAAATGCTTGACTGATAATGAGTTGTTCAAGTAAAATAAAAATTGAGATCCAATGACCAATGAAGGAAAAAGACAGAGTAAAGTAAATTTCATTGTTTTTAGGTATTCATGAAAAAATGCTGAGGTTAAGAAATTGATTCTTCAATATTAAATTCTTTTCCTCCATTGACTGCCTTGTTTCTAAATCATGTGCCAATTCTGTTGCTAAAATAACTTGTGCTGTCAGCTGATTGTGCTACTGCAAAAGTCAAAACCCAGAATGGAATCTGGCTTGATAGGTCATTTTATAAAAAATTGTAATAATGTGCTGAACTGAAACTGAAACATAGTCACAGTAGCCTGCAGAGTTTCTTTAACAGAAAAACAGAAGTTTATTGCACAAAATACAAATAAAACCTAGTTATATAAGATAGTTTAGAAAAATATTAAAACACTCGGCAAAATTAAGTTTTCAACCTATTTCAGAGTACAATCAATTTATAGAGGTTCAGGAACAGAGACATATCTCTCTATATCAAATCTTTAATTTAGAACAAAGAACAGTACAGCCTTTTATCCCACCAAGACTGCACTGACATGTGATGTCTTTCTAAACTAAAGACATTTGGCCTCTACATGATCCACACCTTTCTATTCCCTTCCTATTTATATACCGGTCAAATGTCTCTTAAACATTGCTATTGTATTCACCTCCACCACCTCCTCAGGCAACGCTTGCCAGGCACTTAGTCAGGTCTCCACCCAATTGCCCCATCAACTTCCAATCTCTGAGTTTTCTAAACTAAAATCATTCCTTAAATATTCTGAACTGCAAATAAACTAATGACCTTCAACATTTACCCACCTGTTTAAACCACCACCGCATAAACAATTTTGCACTTTACTGACAAGGCAACAGAATTAAATTGCAATCGCTTTGAGTTAAAATTGAACATGATCAAATGGGGACAACAATATTTTGCAATGACCTTTCCTGGGAGTTAACTAGATGATAGGGTAACTCCATCCATTGTTCTAAACTGTTCTGAATTTTACAATGGCCACAGTGTAAGCAATTACAGAATAACTAGACTGCCAATTAGTGATCCCTAACAGCTCAATGCTAAGGGTCACTTACTGTCAAAAAATACCATTTTGGCATCAAATTCTAATTTTAGAAATTAGGCGATTGCAAACACAAAACAGAAAAATAGGCTTACATTTCAAATAAATTTCTGAACTTTTGTGAAGATGCCATTAATTAGAAGGAATATTGCCAGTCATGATTTTTTGTTTAGTCTTTTCTCACATTTAAGCTCAACAGTCATCACAGAGATATGATTTTCAGAGGATTTTACATCACGAATGATTCAGTGCTCTTCTTGATTTAGTTACCGTATTAAACCTCAAAAAGGAAGCACATGAAATATTGTCTGATGACTGCAAAATCCAAGAAGTAAAGTAACATATATTACTGAATAAGATGGAATGACTACGAAGGAACTATTTTCAGATGGTGTAATGAATTAGTTTTTCTAATCTTTCAGTTTACATATGTCAGAGGGAAATTCAGACATATGGCAAAAACTTGAAGTCAATCAAAGGTCTCTTACTTTGCCAGTAATTGTATTACTCAACATGTTCTTTCAGTTATATACTGAGGATCAGGCTTTTCATTGATGAAAAGATTTAATATGCCAAAAACTGTTGGCTGGATTTGATTTTGTTAAAGTTAAATTTCCATATGAAAAAAGTACCTGATTGCTATAGGATATGATAAAGATCCTAAACACACACATCCTCCTCATGGTCTCCAAGAGAAAAGTAAAATTTTAAAATACTGTAAATGCTGGAGACCTGAAACCAAAACAGAAAATGTTGGAGAAACTCAACAGGTCTGGCTGCATCTGTGGGGAGTAAAACTGAGTTAATGCGTTGAGTCTAGAATGAGTTTCTGCTTTTGCTTCAAGAAACAAATTCAAATTAAAGGGTTTAATCATCGGTCGGAAAGTGATTTAATGTCTTGATGAAGGAAAGAAAGTTTCCAAAGGTTTCCTTGTTTTCGAATAACGGGTGGAATTTTTCCAGTCCCTGAACAACATGGACAATAGCAATTCATTTGTAAAATGTACATAAAAGAAAATAAGCATCCTCCATGTTGAGAAAAAGAAGACCAATTTTTCATCCAAGGTTTTGATAGTGAGATGTGAATTTTGTCAGTAAGTGACAAGTAACTTACTAATTAACATCAATATCTCTGTATTACTGAATCTCATCTTAATTATATGCAGTTTACCAGGTAGTGGAGACAAAATAGTAACAATTCCTGATATGAAGGTCTGTGTGCGTGCTAAACAACTGCAGTTTGCCATTTGCTCCTCTGGGCTTTCGTTTTGACCACATTCCTCAAAACCTCAGGGCATAGAGTTATAGAGATGTACATCATGGAAACAGACCCTTCGGTCCAACCCGTCCATGCCAATTAGATATCCCAACCAAATCTAGTCCTACCTGCCAGCACCCAGCCCATATCCCTCCAAATACTTCCTATTCATATACCCATCCAAATGCCTCTTAAATATTGCAATTGTACCAGCCTCCACCACTTTCTCTGGCAGCTCATTCCATATACGTACCACCCTCTGTGTGAAAAAGTTGCTCCATAGGTCTTTTTATATCTTTCTCCTCTCACCCTAAACCTATGCCCTCTAGTTCTGGACTCCCCAACCCCAGGGAAAAGACTTTGCCTATTTACCCTATCCATGCCCCTCATAATTTTGTAAACCTCTATAAGGTCACCCCTCAGCCTCCAACACTCCAGGGAAACCAGACCCAGCCTGTTCAGCCTCTCCCTACAGCTGAAATCCTCCAACCCTGGCAACATCCTTGGAAATCTTTTCTGAACCCTTTCAAGTTTCACAACATCTTTCCGATAGGAAGGAGACCAGAATTGCATGCAATATTCCAACAGTGGCCTAACCAATGTCCTGTACAGCCGCAACATGACCTCCCAACTCCTGTACTCAATACTCTGACCAATAAAGGAAAGCATACCAAATGCCTTCTTCACTATCCTATCTACCTGCGACTCCACTTTCAAGGAACTATGAACCTGCACTCCAAGGTCTCTTTGTTCAGCAATACTTCCTAGGACCTTACCATTTAGTGTATAAGTCCTGCTAAGATTTGCTTTCCCAAAATGCAGCACCTCACATTTATCTGAATTAAACTCCATCTGCCACTTCTCAGCCCATTGGCCCATCTGGTCAAGATCCTGTTGTAATCTGAGGTAACCTTCTTTGCTGTTCCCTACACCTCCAATTTTGGTGTCATCTGCAAATTTACTAACTATACCTCTTATGCTTGTGTCCATGTGCAACAATTACCTGCATTCTTCGTCCAAGGTAGTTGGCATTAAACACGTGCCATGTTATCATGGCATATCGAAACTAGGAATAGGCCATTTGACCATTTGAACCAGTTCCACCATTCAATATGATCTTGACTGATCATCCCTGTTCCCACTTTTGCCTCACACCCTCTGATCCCTTTAGCTGTAAGAACTAAATCTAACTCCTCCTTCAAAACATTCAATGCTTTGACCTCAACCACTTTCTGTGGCAGAGAATTCCACAAGCTCACCATTCTCTGGGTGAAAAAACTTCTGCTCATTTTGGTCCATGCACCATATGCTTAGACTGTGACCCCTTGTTCTGGACTTCCCTATCATTGGGAAGGTTCTCCCTGCTTTTACCATATCTAATTCTATTAGAATGTTGTAGGTTTCCATAAAATCCCTCACAAATTCTTCCAGATTTCAGTGAATATAGCCCTAACCAATTCAGTCTCTCTTTGGACATCAACCCTCCTATCCCAGGAGCCAGTCTGATAAACCTGCCTCCATAGCTAGAACATCCTTCCTTAGATAAGGAGAGCTAAACTGCACACAACACTCCAGGTGTTATCTTACCAATACCTTGTATAATTACAGCAAGACATTCCTGCTCCTGTACTCAAACCCTTCTATTATGAAGGACAACATACCTTCTTCATTGCCTGCTGCACTCACATGCTTACTTTCAGTGACAAATTTATGAGGACACCCAGATCTTGTTACACTGGGTTTGTTACGATCAGGGGTTGTGTAATTCCTGATGAAGGGCTTTTGCCCGAAACATTGATTCTCTTGCTCCTCGGATGCTGTCTGACTTGCTGTGCTTTTCCAGCACCACCCTTTCGACTCTTGTTCCACTCACCCCATTCCTAATCCATCACAATTCAGATAATCCACCTTCCTGTTGTTACTTCCAAAGCAGATGACCTCACATTTTTCCACATTGTACTTCAACTTGCCCACTTGCACTACTTGTCCAAATTGCACTGAAGCAACTCTGCAGCCTCCTCACAGTTTATTCCCCTGCCTCATGAGTTTTGTGTTGTCAACAAACTTGGAAATATTACATTTAATTTCCTCATCTAAATCATGAATATATATTGTGAATTTTTGAAGTGCAAGCACTGATCCCTGTAGAATCCTATATGGAGAAAGTGAGGACTGCAGATGCTGGAGATCAGAGCTGAAAAATGTGTTGCTGAAAAAGCGCAGCAGGTCAGGCAGCATCCAAGGAGCAGGAGAATCGACGTTTCGGGCATAAGCCCTTCTTCAGATTCCTGATTCCTGAAGAAGGGCTTATGCCCGAAATGTCGATTCTCCTGTTCCTTGGATGCTGCCGGACCTGCTGCGCTTTTCCAGCAACACATTTTTCAGAATCCTACATGTCACAGGCTGTCACTTAAAAAAAAAATCCTACACTTTGTTTCCTGTCTGCCAATCAGTTGTCTTTCCACGTCAGCACACTACCCCCAAACCCAGGTGCTTTAATTTTAAGACACCTGAGCCTCTTCAATTCTGCACTTTAGGCCTGACTGACACCTTACAATGCAATGCTCCTTCCAAGCTGTTTTATATGGAGAGTCAGATACATATCTTAACATACTGCATCTCACAGCGTCCCAGGACATATGGAGCCTGCACCAGCATGGCATTTTGCTCATACCCTGGAAATGAAGTCAGGGCTTGCCATCATGCCTGCTCCTCTATAATCTGTCTTTACCTTCTGAGGAAGTCAGGCACAACATCCCATCAGCAATCGGGGCCATCAACCTAAAAAGTTGGAAGCAACCTAAAAAGAAGCAACAGAGTTTCTCAGATCTCAGAAGAGTAATTGGTGACGTACCTTCCAAAAGAGGGCAGTGCACAATTTACCACACAGTGAGACATGCTGGACATGGACAGTGGGGGAATATGTCTGCATTGGATATTCCTGTTCTGCCTCAGCACCTACAGTTCCTTGCTGAATGTACTGTACCAGCTGAGTGTCTACCAGGTCAGTGAAAAGGAACTTCTGGCTTAGTAACACCACCCTCCAAGTCCTACACTCACATCAAACACCAAACCTTACACGGCACCCAGTACAGACAATTGTTATGATAGACAAGGACTCAAACTTGTGTGGCTCACACCGGCCCCCTGCAGGTTGAACAAATGCTGGTTCCTCTTCAACCAGTGGTGGCCTTTTGTACCATCATTGCTAAAAACTTCAACATCATTGAGATCTCCATGTTCAAATTTGCATGAAGCAAATCATCTTTGACCAGTATCTGACCCCTCAGCTCCCTCACTGAATACATTTGAAATGAGCGATGAACAAGTTTTGAATCCAGTATTGGTGCTTTTTGCAAACAGTGGCTTGTGTTTTTGTTGCTACAATGTCGTGGCATCCAGCAAATGTAAATACCACAGTTTAGGCCACAAACAGGTAGTTAATCTGCCTAGCTTGGGTTTTGTTCCAGCAATTTTCTAGTAGAACTTTGCATCTTGAAAAGGGAAAGTGATTGCTAGTAACACAGATTGTACTGGTCAATGTTAGCACTGGGACCTGCCTGGTCACCAGGTACCCACTTCCCAGATCCTGCATGTCATCTATTACCCTGCACTACCCTAACAGTGAATTTCAACCAATCGCTCTTTGTGGATATTTATCTACAACTGTCCTCTCTGCCCCTGAACCACAGCATTACACCTTGCCGATGCCAACTTTGCTCCTGTGCACTCCCCTTGGATACGCCATGATGGTGGTCACAGTCAATAACTCTATCTCCCATAGCCTATCGTCCCCTCTGATGATGTTCCAAATTTCACTCATTCAACTGGACTTTCCCAGTTACAGTACATTTTCCTGTTCCTTATCCCCACCACTATATATGGCTCTGATTCCCACACCCACCCAACTGCCTTGACTTTCCTACCTTTGTCATTGATTCCTCCACTGCCACTTCAGGTGTTCCCATCCCCCCGTCGCCAACTGAAGGATTGGTAAATGGGCACCCCAGACTGAATTCAATCCAGACTGTTGACAGTCTACAATGAACAGACCTTGACATGATGAAGCAACTCCTGACTTTTGTAATGAAATAAGATAAAAGAACTGCAGATGATAGAGATATGAAACACAAACAGAAATTGCTGACTCTATTGGACTGACTGCTAAACACTTCCCGGATCTGCTGACCGTCAGCAGCCAAAGTGGACAACTGAAGCTCCGGACTGCGTGCGGACATTGCCCCTAACTGACAGCATTGGGACTCCCTAGCTGACTCCAGCTCCCTTCCTGATAGGGCTGTGGACTCTCCTTCAGTTTCTGACATGATCATTTGGTTAAAATATTTGTTGCGTAGGCAGCCAGTGCTTGATGTAGATATTCAATTGTCATTGTCTCCGAGTGCCTTTCTCTAAAACATCTCTCTCTGCAAACCCCTCCTCAAAAACCCCACACAGCATACCAGGCATTTGAACACTGGCATGCAGCCTGTCTGCGGTTGTACTAAATAACCATTAAAAGGCTGCAGTGAAAGCTTTTGGCTGAACCACCATTACACTAACAGGCAAGGCATGGAAGGTGAGAGCCTGCAGGTAACTGCTAAGTAAGTGAGCGCTAAGAGAGCGCAACCCTGAGATGAAGACTTTTCCATGCTGTGAGCTGGTTGCCTATCCTTATATTCGACCTTCTCTGTGACTAGTTGTTAGTGTGCCCTGCAAACTTATTGAGAGTCCCTGACACAAGCTTGTTTGTTGAGGTGGGAAGCTGAATACTAATAAGGTGAGTTGTAGTGTTAACAAATGCTGATCTTTGCCAATTAACATTTCACCTCTGCCTAGTGAGAATCTCACCACACTATCTGAGAAAAGCATGAACGCACAATGGGTCTCACTGCATTTGTCGCCTGATTCTGCTGCACATAGGCCACATCACTCAGACTCCTGTAAGATTCCTCCTGAACACTTTACACTGAACTAGTTATTCTCATAACACTGATAAAAGTACACCCAACATTCCACACAAGTTGTACATTTCAAACCTCCTGGCAGCCCAAACCTTGTCCTCACATTTTTAAACAAGATCAGCAATGCAGGGAGTAACTATACCTACATTTTCAATTGCTCCATGGAATGGATTGATGCATCTAAAATGAATGTGACAAATGTAATTGCTATTTAACAAACATAGTTCATAGAGTTCATGGTTCATAGAACATAGAGGAGCACGTATGTGGATTTCAATTATTTTTGTTAAAAATGATCCTTTTATTTAAATAGAATGATAAAGACAATCTGAAACCTATTAAAATCCAGCAAAACTTATTGGCGTTCCTCACAAAATTATAGAAACCAAAAAACCGTAGAGATTTAACACTAGCCACACAGCATAATCCCAGTTTTCATTTCTTGGTCCTTATCCTTATAGTCTACAACATTCAGTGGATAACCCAAATACTTTCTGAATGTTATGAGGGTTTCTGCCTCAACCACCCTTTCAAGAAGTGAGTTCCATATCGGCACCACTCCTGGACATAAAAAAATTCCCTGCCCTCTGGATCTTCTAAATATTGCCCTAAATCTAGACATCTTGGTTTGGAATCCTTCATCAAGGGGTATATGGCCTCCTCTCCACTCTATTTACATCCCTCACAATTTCATAGACATCAATTAGATCTCTTCGCAGCATTCCTGGCAGTCTTTCCAAGTGCAGCAGTATTTCACCTGTACCTCCTCCAGTCTTGTGTATTGTATTCAGTGTACCCACTGTGGCCTACTCTACATTGGAAAAACTAAACGCAGACAGGCTTCTGTTTTGTGCACAAACATGACCCCAACCTTCCTGTAGCTGGCCATTTTAATACAGTATCCTTCTCATGTGCCCATAGTCTGTCCTCGGCATGCTGCAGTGTTCCAGTGAAACACAGTGCAAACTTGAGGAACAAAATCGCATCTTCAGACTAGGCACTTTACAGCTTTCTGGATTTAATATTGAGTTCAACACATTTAAATTGTGAACATTTTCCCCCTTTCTTTTAGCTTGCTATCAGTTCTCCCATCCACCCATCCCACTTGCATCCTTTCAAGTCTGACAGGAGACAGACCATTGTTCTATCATTCTTGAATTCCAATCACTAAATGTAAACTATCAACATCTTCTCTTCACTGACATCCTATACCCATGACCTTTACCACCATCCCTGCCAAACTATAGCAGAAATGCTATCCCTCCACACTTCACTTTTGCTCTGATGAAGAGTCATCTAGACTTGAAATGTTAGCTTGCTCTCTCTCCATGGATGCTGTCTGGCCTGCTGTGATCTCCAGTATTTGTTGTTTTCAGGAGTCTAGCTAATCTTTCTTCATATCTAAATATCTCCAGTTTTCAGCTGCATGCTAACAAATCTCCTCACACATGAAACAAAATAATTAATTTGAAATTTAAAATAAACACTTCAGTGCTTTTGATTGTAACAACAGGAATTTTCTTTTACCTGTCCGAAGTCAGGCCCATAGTTGTCTGGTCTTGTCACACTCATATGGTTGACTGTTGACTTCAGATCTGAAAATGCTATACATTGAGCTTTAACAATCCAAAAGCACCATCTAAGGTATGTGTTCTAACTTCATTGCCAAAGTTTCTAAAATCTGAGTGACTGAAATATCTTTCCTGTGCTGTGTCGGTGACCAGACAGCAGTCATCCACTTATGTTGAATCTGCTGGAGGAACTGAGGCAAATATCTCTTTGCACATGTCTTCCAACATTGTTTTAGATCGATGCTGATTTGGTTGCTTTGCACCTCACTAGTTAAAAAAAACTACAATATGGAAGGAAATAAGAGTGTGAAATGTAGGGTGTGCTTATATCAATGATAGTGAAGGTCACAATGATTAACAGTACAACCCAATACATTTATAACAAAGGTAGATGTTACTGAAATTAAGGCCAGATAAGCAGTGTGGATAAGTAAAGCTATTTCTTCACAGATTGATAAAGGAGGCAGCTACATCACCATTGTCAACTTCAAAATGGAACTGCTAATTCAGAATTTCACACTGCATCTTTGAGTAGAAGTTTGGAATTTTGAACTCTTATACAAGTCCAAATCTTTTATTTTCTATAAAAGCTGAAGCCTAGCTAAACTCTCTACTATCTAGTAAGCCTTTTCAATATACAGTCAATATGACCTTGTGTATTTTAATTTTTTTTGTATTGAATGATTATAGTTCGAAAGTCATAGAGTCCACACTCCATTGTGACCAGTGGTGTGCCACAAGGATTGGTGCTGGGTCCACTACATTTCATCATTTATATAAATGATTTGGATGTGAACATAGGAGGTATAGTTAGTAAGTTTGCAGATGACACCAAAATTGGAGGTGTGGTGGGAAGTGAAGAAGGTTACCACAGATTACAACAGGATCTTGATCGAATGGGCCAATGGGCGGAGGAGCAGCAGCTAGAGTTTAATTTCGACAAATGTGAGGTGCTGCATCTTGGAAAGGCAAATCAGAGCAGGACATATATACTTAATGTTAAGGTCCTAGAGACCTTGGAGTGTAGGTTCATAGTTCCTTGAAAGTAGAATTGTGGGTAGATAGGATAGTGAAGAAGGCTTTTAGTATGCTTTCCTTTATTGGTCAGAGTATTGAGTACAGGAGTTGGGAGGTCATGTTGCGACTGTACAGGACATTGGTTAGGCCACCTTTTTAATATTGTGTGTAATTCTGGCCTCCTTCCTATTGGAAGGATGTTGTGAAACTTGAAAGGGTTCAGAAAAGATTTACAAGAATGTTACCAGTGTTGGAGGATTTGAGCTTTAGAAAGAGGCTGAATAGGCTGGGGCTATTTTCCCTGGAGCATCGGAGGCTGAGAGGTGACCTTGTAGAGGTTTATAAAATCATGAGGGGATTGATAGGATAAGTAGACAAAGTCTTTTCTCTGGGGTGGGGGAGTCCAGAACTAGAAGGCATAGGTTTAGGGTGAGAGGGGAAAGATATAAAAGAGACCTAAGGGGCAACGTTTTCATGCAGAGGGTGGTGTGTGTATGGAATGAGCTGCCAGAGGAAGTGGTGGAGGCTGGTACAATTGCAGCATTTAAAAGGTGTCTGAATGGGTATATGAATAGGTAGAGTTTAGAGGGATATGGGCCAAGTACTGGCAAATGGGACTATATTAGGTTTGGAAACCCCGTCTGCATGGATGAGTTGGACCGAAGGGTATGTTTCCGTGCTATACATCTCTATGACTCTCAAATCTTACAAAGTGTGTCAGTTTCAACACAATTGGACATGATTGACATTAATTTACAAAACACCGGCCTAAGCTCAGTTTATTTGCAGTGGTGTTAAAATGCAAAATTCTCATAAAACAGGCACTCCATTTTACTTGATTATGTATTTCAATTTGGATGAGTAGTTAGAATTAAATCCTACCCAACTCCCCTAAGCTCACTAATTACTTAACTGCATTCCTTTATGTACATCTTGAAATAGGCAAGGCACTTTTTTAAAGCTGTGCCTTAAACTATCTTATGTATTCTTTCAGTTTAGAACATGCCTAATTCTTTGTTTAATTTTTGTTGTATAAAATTATGAAAGGCATTTACAATGAGATGAATGAAAAGCAAATAATTATGTTTCTTGACTTTTAATATATACCCAATGACAATGTCACCATCAAATTCAGCTTTGTGTTAATATTTCTAATCATATTACCTTACAAACGTATGCAAGTAAGTACTCAGTAGTAATTTTTTTTAACATATATAATTAAGATGTAGTACTGCTTGAAACAGAATTTTTTAAGGAAAAAAATGAAGAGGCTAATATAATTTTAGTGTAATTTTCACATTGTTTAGAAATATGTCAATCTCCAGATTTAAGACGGCTCCCTGAGGGACAAAATAACTTTTTGTTGCACCTGCCCTTGCCCACACTATAAATGTGTCATTCCCATTAAATCTTGCACTCCAAAAAATGTCCAGGACACACATCCAAATATCTCAAATGCAAGTGACATATTTAAATAAAGTGTCCATGCTTGTTATAGGGTCCTTCTGAGAACCTTGTCTCTTTCAGCATCTGACTCACCACATGATAAACTTGCTCAACAATTTTAAGGAGAAAGTGAGGTCTGCAGATGCTGGAGATCAAAGTTGAAACTTTATTGCTGGAACAGCACAGCAGATCAGGCAGCATCCATGGAACAGATGCTGCCTGACCTGCTGTGCTGTTCCAGCAATAAAGTTTCAACAACAATTTTAAGTGCTAACAGTCAGAATGGATCCGAGGTTGTACTTTTTACAAGGTTTAGTTCCATCTGAAAGATGATTTGTTGCTTTGTTTTCTTAAGCTTCTGGTTAACTTCCGGGCCTCACTTGGACGGTATTCTGTGTTTTTCCACAAAGAACTCTGTGTTCTCTGCTGCTTTTGTTTGCTTTGGAAATAGTTTCATCCAGCTATTTGTGGGTTGGTGGATCTGCATTTAGGGGTTGAAGAGCAGGAGCAGTGAAGAAGACGTAAAGCCAGTAGGTAGAAGAGGAGGACACTGTGAAGCAACTATATTGACAATGGGTCTTCAGTGAGCATCACTTATATCTCAGCTTCAACAACAAGTAATGTTGTACATGTCTGGACTTTACCATGGAGCTAAGTCACCTGTGGCAACCTCAACTGGAGACCCAAAGCAGGCCATAAAGGCAGCACTGCTTTGGCTCAGGTTACTATGGTTGTTAATGTTTGTGCTGTAGAATTATGCTAGACTGTAGAAGTGACATTTATGATGTGTTGCAGTTTATTGCATCATGACTGGAGCTCTCTGCATCATGAAAAATATTTCCATATCACATTTCTCAGTGAAGGAGAAAAGCAAACAAGAGATTTCAACATAGCCCATGACACAAGTTGACTTAGCATGTATTCCCAATTGGGCTAACACCTTTCATAAAAGAGACATCACTCCCTGAGTTTGCAGCCATGAACAATGCATTATTTAGATCTGTGCTTAGATATTTGGCAGCAGTATGATTCACTCATTTAGCCCAATGTAGGAAGATAGAAACTCAGGAGCAGATCGTAAAGTTAATACAATCATGGTCAATCAATCACATCAATTCCTTTTCCCCACATTATCCCCATAACCCGTTATACCTGTCACCTTTGTTCTAACCAAGTCATTAGGCCACACGTTAGCTACATGGCCATGGGTTGATTACGTAACATGGAAATCAGGCCTTTGTATCTGCATATGTGAACTTTGTGCCATATCACTCCATGATGACTATATTGCTAATGCACAACTAGTGGAAATTTAAATGTTAACAAGTGTTAAGTGAGTGCATTAAGGCTGTAGCTTTTATCTGTGTTCAATTTCTATCTGAATTCTGTATTGTTCAAAATTGCATAAAGTAGTAAACTTCCAATCTTAAACTATTCTTAAAGATTGCCGAGATTGCTCCTCAGAAGTACTTTGTGATATCTTGCTGTTTAAGATGCTGTTTTATTCAGTTCATTCATCATGAGGCAAATGCAGTCAGACTACAGAAAGAATCTTTCTCCACTAATACATTCCTCATAATTGATAACCTGCGTAATGCAGCTGATCTGAGAAATATCTTCATTTAGTGCATTGTTCCAGGATAAAAGGTGTTTACGAATCAGTTCTCAGTAAAACCTGGAACCAAACTAGGCCATATCATTATAGCAACCCTCTCCTCCATGGGCTGACTGTCACCTTTTCATTCGGAGAAGTGTCAGTTGTATCGAGGGGCTATTTTTTGTGGGGCCAGGCAAGTTTCTCACCATGTCTAGCCAAACTTGCCCTATTAAATATCCACCCCAGCCTTATGGCATCCCTCTTGCCTGGTATTTGATCAGTCTCATCACGTGCCATTGCCAGAACAAGTCACCATTCACATCTGCTGAAAGCACAGCATTATACCAGCCTCAACTTTAAAAGATTATTGTGCACTCAGGCAGGCATTGGCAATCTCGTGTTCCCCAGCACCAGCAATGTAATTGCACAACAGTGACAAAACCATGCTGCTCACGGTACATTGCTGACATACCCTCTACATACAATCCCATTCTGTCACCCTCATCAACATTTAACCACAGGCAACACTGTTTAGCTTTAATCCTTAACTATATTCCATCTAAATACCCTCTCTAGGTAACTGTTACCCTCTCTCCAATGTCCATTAGAGACCTGCACCTTGGGAACAACACAAGCAATCTGACAATTCCAAATGTGAGTCTTTATTTATACCCAGCAAATGCAAACGCGAACAAAATGAGTAGATGCTGCACTTCAGCCCCACAATGCAAACTAAATGCTGGCAGCATAACCAAAGAATATTCTACAGCACAGTGTAGTCTGCAGCATCAGCTCTCATCTACTGGACCCGGGTGTTAATCTGGGTCTTTCTTTGTATGCAGCTTCCTCCTCCCCAACGTCGTCTTCTTCCTCCTCGGAGTGTTCCCCTTCCCCCAGTTACTCAGCATTCAGCACACACTGTCGGACTAAAGGAATTCCCAGCCCTGCTCTGTCCTGTCCAGTTCCCCCAGACATATCCAAGCTGTACAACTGCACCTTCTGCAGCTCTATTGTCTGGTCCACCCTGCCTCTGGTCACAGCATGTGCACCAATTTGGTGAAGGTGCTTCACTGACTGAGTGACCAACACGTTACACCAATAAAGGAGAGCCTGCTGCTCTTCAACCCCCTTTGCATCCCAAACCCACCCTTTCCATTGAATTGCACGGAGGTCAACATCATAAATGACATGTTTTTATTTCAAAAATATACTTTATTCATAAAGTTATTTGGATCTCTTTACAATTGGTCACGCCGTTCTTGTGCACACATTACATTGCTTTACATACAGACATCGAAATTTATTCTTCCTATATACAAGTCTGTACATTTACTATTCAGCTCTTCTGCTGAGGCGTCAGCGGAGCCCAAATGACTGCGTGGGCCCCCTGTTCTTAGGCAGGCAGATGTTACACGGTGGTCTTTCCCCACCGCGCCTTGGCGGCAGCTGCCCCAAGCTTCAGTGCATCCCTCAACACGTAGTCCTGGACCTTTGAATGTGCCAGTCTGCAACACTCAGTCGGGGTCAACTCCGTCAGCTGGAAGATCAACAGGTTTCGGACCGCCCAGAGAGCGTCTTTCACTAAGTTGATGATCTTCCAGGCACAGTTGATGTTTGTCTCGGTGTGCGTCCCGGGGAACAGACCGTAGAGCACGGAGTCCCGTGTCACAGCGCAGCTTGAGACAAACCTCATCAAACACCACTGCATTCCTCTCCAGACTTCTTCTGCATAGGCACATCCCAGAAGGAGGTGTGTGACAGTCTCATCCACCCCGCAGCTGCTTTGAGGGTAGCGTGCGGTGCGGCAGAGTGTCCGGGCGTACATAAAGGATCTCACAGGCAGAGCCCTTCTCACCACCAGCCAAGCCATGTCTGGTGCTTGTTGGAAAGTTCTGGCGATGAGGCATTCTGCCAAATGACTTTGACAGTCTGCTCAGGGAACTGCTCGACAGGATCCACCCTCTCCTTTTCCCGAAGCATCTCAAGGACCTTACGTGCTGACCTCTTCCTGATGGACTTGTGGTCAAAGGTGTTTTTCTTCATAAACCTCTCCACGAAGGACAGGTGCTACGGAACGGTCCAACTACTCGGAGCGTTCCGCGGCAGCGAGGCCAGGCCCATCCTTCGCAACACCGGGGACAGGTAGAACCTCAGTACGTAGTGACACTTGGTGTTTGCGTACCGGGGATCCACGCACAGCTTGATGCAGCCACACACACAGATGGCCATCAGGGTAAGGGTGGCATTGGATGTATTTTCTCCCCCGTTGCCCAGATCTTTATATATCGAGTCCCTTCGGACCCGGTCCATCTTTGACCTCCATATAAACTGGAAGATGGCCCGGGTGACTGCAGCGGCACAGGTTCTGGGAATAGGCCAGACCTGTGCCACGTATAACAGCAATGACAGTGCCTCACACACCTGATGACCAGGTTTTTTCCCGTGATGGAGAGCGACCATAGCTTCCATCTGCCCAGTTTCTGCCTCACTTTGCTGATACTCTCCTCCTAAGACTTGGCGCACACCCCAGCCCCCCCCGAACCAAATACCCAGCACCTTCAGGTGGTCGGTCCTGACGGTGAAGGGGATCGAGGAATGGTCGTCCCAGTTCCCGAAGAGCATGGCCTCGCTCTTGCCTCGGTTTACCTTGGCCGCCGAGGCCCGTTCGAACTGGTCACATATGCACATGAGTCTGTGCACGGACAGCGGGTCCGAGCAGAAAACGGCGACGTCATCCATGTACAGGGAGGCCTTAACTTGTAGGCCCCCTCTGCCAGGAATAGTCACCCCTCTCAGGCTCGCATCCTTCCTTTTGGACTCTGCAAATGGCTCTATGCAGCACGCAAACAAGGCAGGAGAGAGAGGGCAGCCCTGCCTGACTCCAGATCTGACTGGGAAGCTATCTGATTCCCACCCATTGATTGAGACTGCACTGACAATGTTGGTGTAGAGCAGTCTGATCCAATTGCAGATTCCCTCCCCAAAGCCCATTTTGGAGAGAACATCTCTCATATACCTGTGTGATATCCTGTCAAAGGCTTTCTCCTGGTCCAGGCTGATGAGGCAGGTGTCCAACCCTCTGTCCTGCACATAGGCGATCATATCCCTGAGGAGTGCGAGACTCTCAGCAATCTGCCCGGTACAGCACTGGTTTGGTCAGGGTGAATCACCAGTCCCAGAGCAGACCTGACCCGTTTGGCAATAACCTTTGACAAAATTTTGTAATCTGCATTCAATAGTGAGATTGGTCTCCAATTTCTGATTTCCTCCCTCTCCCCCTTCCACTTGTAGATGAGGGTGATGATGCCTTTCCTCATGGATTCACTCATGGTACCTGCCCGAAGCATACTTGACATACTCCTCCAGCAGGTCCTGGCCAATCAAGTCCCACAGAGCAGAATAGAGCTTGACCCGGTAAGCCGTCACTTCTGGGAGTTTTATCCTTTTCGAAGGACTCGAAGGCCTTGGTCAGCTCGTCCAGAGATAGCGGCTGGTCCAGCCTCTCCTGTGTTCTGTCATCTAAGACTTCAATGATAGAGGACAGGAACGACTGGGAGGCCGTGCTGTTGGTTGGCTTAGAGTCATACAGACTGGCATAGAAGGATTTGCTGATTCTCTTGAAGTCAGCCTGAGATGACGTTATCAAGCCACCTTCTTCCTTCAGGCTGCTGAGCACGGAGCTCTATTTGTGCACCTTCATCATCATAAATGACATTTTTTTAAATTTCAAAAATATACTTTATTCATAAAATACTTTAATGGTCTGTACAGTTGGACATGCCATACATATGTAAACATTCCATCTGTTTGCATACCGAAACAGAGTAATCATTCCTATTTACAGGTCTGTATGATTACAGTTTTAGCTGAGGCATCAGCAGAGCCCAAATGACTGCGCGGGCCCCCTGTTCTTCTTAGGCAGGCAGATGTTACACGGTGGTCTTTCCCCTAGGCTCCTTGGCGGCAGCTGCCCCAAGCTTCAGCGCGTCCCTCAACACGTAGTCCTGGACCTTGGAATGTGCCAGTCTGCAACACTCAGTCGGGGTCAACTCCTTCAGCTGGAAGATCAACAGGTTTCGGACTGCCCAGAGAGCGTCCTTCACCGAGTTGATGATCGTCCAGGCATAGTTGATGTTCGTCTCGGTGTGCGTCCCGGGGAACAGGCCGTAGAGCACGGAGTCCCGTGTCACAGCGCAGCTTGAGACAAACCTCAACAAACACCACTGCATTCCTCTCCAGACTTCTTCTGCATAGGCACATTCCAGAAGGAGGTGTGTGACAGTCTCGCCCCCCCCCCCCGCAGCCGCTTCGAGGGCTGCGTGTGGTGCGGCTGAGAGTCCGGGCATGCATAAAGGATCTCACAGGCAGAACCCTTCTCACCACCAGCCAAGCCACGTCTTGGTGCTTGTTGGAAAGTTCTGGCGATGAGGCATTCTGCCAAATGGCTTTGACAGTCTGCTCAGGGAACCGCTCGACAGGATCCGCCCTCTGCTTTTCCCGAAGCGTCTCAAGGACACTACGTGCTGACCACTTCCTGATGGACTTGTGATCAAAGGTATTTTTCTTCATAAATTTCTCCATGAAGGACAGGTGATACGGAGTGGTCCAACTACTTGGAGCGTTCCGCGGCAGCGAGGCCAGGCCCATCCTTCGCAACACCGGGGACAGGTAGAACCTCAGTACATAGTGACACTTGGTGTTTGCGTACAAGGGATCCACGCACAGCTTGGTGCAGCCACACACAAAGGTGGCCATCAGGGTGAGGGTGGCATTGGGTGTATTTTTTCCCCCGTTGCCCAGATCTTTGTACAGCGAGTCCCTTCGGACCTGGTCCATCTTTGACCTCCATATAAACTGGAAGATGGCCCGGGTGACTGCAGCGGCACAGGTTCTGGGAATAGGCCAGATTTGTGCCACGTATAACAGCAATGACAGTGCCTCACACACCTGATGATCAGGTTTTTTTCCCACGATGGAGAGTGACTGTAGCTTCCAACTGCCCAGTTCCTGCCTCACTTTGCTGATACGCTCCTCCCAAGACTTGGCGCACATCCCAGCTCCCCCTGAACCAAATACCCAGCACCTTCAGGTGGTCAGTCCTGATGGTAAAGGGGATCGAGGATTGGTCGGCCCAGTTCCCAAAGAGCATGGCCTCGCTCTTTCCTCGGTTTACCTTGGCCCCCAAGGCTCGTTCAAACTAGTCACATATGCACATGAGTCTGCGCACGGACATCGGATCCGAGCAGAAAACGGCGACGTTATCCATGTACAGGGAGGCCTTAACCTGCAGGCCCCCACTGCCAGGAATAGTCACCCCTCTCAGGCTCACATCCTTCCTGATGGACTCGGCAAATGGCTCTATGCAGCACACAAACAAGGCAGGAGAGAGAGAGGGCAGCCCTGCCTGACTCCAGATCTGACTGGGAAGCTATCTGATTCCACCCATTGATTGAGACTGCACTGACAATGTTGGTGTAGAGCAGTCTGATCCAATTACAGATTCCCTCCCCAAAGCCCATTTTGGAGAAAACATCTCTCATATACCTGTGTGATATCCTGTCAAAGGCTTTCTCCTGGTCCAGGCTGATGAGGCAGGTGTCCAACCCTCTGTCCTGCACGTAGGCAATCGTATCCCTCAGGACTCTCAGCGATCTTCCTGACCGGTACAGTACAGATTTGGTCAGGGTGAATCACCGACCCCAGAGCAGACCTGACCCGGTTGGCGATTACCTTTGACAGAATTTTGTAATCTACATTCAACAGTTGAGATTGGTCTCCAATTTTTGAGTTCCTCCCTCTCCCCCTTCCGCTTGTCGATGAGGGTGATGATGCCTTTCCTCATGGATTCAATCATGGTACCTGCCCGAAGCATACTGACATACACCTCCAGCAGGTCCTGGCCAATCAAGTCCCACAGAGCGGAATAGAGCTCAACCGATACGTCATAAATGACATATGAAGCAGTGATATTCCCCTTTTCCCACACCATCCTTCGAAGTTTCACAAATAATGAGACACTTTTGACCAGCATTCACCTCCTTTTAGTCATTGCCACTAACCTGGGCAACACTGGGGATACAATGTTTTATAGGCACTAATGGTATGGTGCAAATTGCCTTTGACCAACATTTTAACCCTAAACACATTCACCCCACGTGCATTGCCAATGGACAAAGAACTGATCTTTAATTAAATGTGGCTGGAGTTTACAAATGGTTGCTTAATGAATCTGCCTCTTTAATGCGCAAGTGTCCAGCAAATGCAGATTCTGCACTTTCACCCATCAAACTGGCACTGACTCCAACTACCCTGGGCATTTTGTCAGCTAGAGGATGGCAGCGATGGTAGGGAATGCAGCTCAGAGTGGACGTTTTCAGCACTGGGCTCCACCTTGTTATGGGTATTCCACCATAAACCGGAGTGAGTTTTACCTTGCATTTCCACTAATACCCTCCATGTAGAGACACACTGGACTGAACTTTGTCTCCAACTGTCCTCCCCCCCCACCCCTGAGCCCTGACATTATATCTTAATGATGTCCACCCTGGTTCTATATGCTCCTGTGATGGCCAAAATAGTGGTCAATGTTGATAACCCATAACCTACTATACTCCCCGATGCAATTCTGGCAAAAACTATATGCTTGAGATTCATCCTGTCACTGTCCTGATCTCTACCTCCACACATGTCTCTACTGTCCTCTCACAACCCCCCCCCCAACTTTTGACTCCTCTGCCCCTTTTGGCACTGATCCTCTCACTGCCTTTACAGCCCCTCTGAACATCCTGCCCACTGAGCAACACCAGGAATTTATTTGCCCCAAGCCACCAACTAACTTTGATGAATAGCCCCCAGATAAGGCTGACCTGAACTCTGACCACAGTCCTTGTTGCTCCTCAACTGGCAAAACATGATTCCCCTGATTCCTTGTGATGAAGCCCCAGCACTAACTGCAGTCCAGAGTCTAATTGGACATATCCCTGACCATGAGAAAGTGAGGACTGCAGGTGCTGGAGATCAGAGTCAAAACATTGGTACTGGAAAAGCACAGCAGGTCAGGCAACATCCAGGGAAGCAGGAGAATCAACGTTTCAGGCATAAGCTCTTCATCAGGAATGTATCCTTGACTATGCATGGCCCGAGGGGATAACTGACCTTGGACAAGACCCTCTGTAGACTGCTGATAACTGACATCACATTCAGGACCCCCGAGTGACAGCAGCCTCCACATGACTGACTGAGGACTAGCCGTCACCCACTTTCTGAAAATGGCTTTTGACTGAATAAACATGCAGTGTGTTGGCTATGCTGGAACCTGGTACATGCAGTAAGTTTAAACCGACGTCCCTGTTGGTTGTGCATCAAGGTGTCTGTTTCTCCCAGATCATTCCCTACTGACAAACCTGACAAGCAACTTGTCTGTGGGTCTGTGCGAGACATCTCATCAATATGGTGGTACTGAGAGCCTTTGGCTCTAGCTGAAGGGCTGGCAGGTATGGCATGGATGTTGCGAGGATGCAGGCAAGCTCTCAGCGAGTGAGCACTAGGAAAGTGAGTAAGCAGCCCTGGGTTGCAGTCTGGTCCAATCCATGGGCAGAATCCCTGTTCTTGTACACTAAGTGTCCTTAGAGCAGCCTTTCACCTATTTGCTAGTGCGCCCTGCAATCCAAGTCTGTGTATCCCAGGCATCTTGCCAGTAGATCAGAGAACTTTCATGGTGATCATGAAAGGTTGAAAAATTTCAGGTGTCAATGCCTGTGATTGAAGAGTGTGTGCAGCAGGGGTGCCCAAGGATCATGCCCCAACATGCTGGTTGGTGCTGAGCAACACTGAGGCTGGTCACAACCAGTGGTGAGCTGAAATCACGGTACCCGCCCTGACTTCCATGTAAGAAATTCTTGATGTCTAGTTGGTTTGGCTTGTTTGGATAATATTAATGAGGTGAGTTGAGGCATTAAGAAGACGCGTGTAAAGCAAAAACTCCCCCCAACTGTAAACTTGCTTCTGCCTGTCAGGGAACTCATGGTGCCATTGGGCAGATGCATAAAAGATGCAGTTAGAAATCACACAACACCAGGTTGTAGACCAGCAGGTTTATTTGGAAGCATGAGCTTTCAGAGCGCTGCTTCAAAATAAATCTGTTGGTCTATAACCTGGTGTTGTGTGATTTGTAACTTTGTACACCCTAGTCCAACACCAGCATCTCTAAAAGATGCAGTGAATTTCTCCCAACATCAATATTGGGATTGCCAGGCTCCTGACATGATCCCACCACTAATCTCACCTTGGTCTACGCCATTCAGGCCCCTACAAGATTCCACTGCATTTTCCATACTGTAATACTGCATCTCAACTTTGGCCAATTACCCACAGAGGTAATTCACAGAAAAGATGGGAAACTGTTCAACCTGACACAGATTTAGTCAAAATCAAAATCCCTTCAGTCTCAGTCATTAAGCTAAAGAATGCAGTTGACACTTTGATCAGAATTCTCCCCTCGCTGGTGTGGCATGAACAATGGTCAGAAAGATGGAATTACATTGGGAAAATAAAGCAATCGGATTCTCAAACTTTTGCCCTCAAACCATAAATGGTGATTCCTGCCATTGAGTGTCAACAACCTTATTTCCATGTATTTGCCTCTCATTAAAATCCTATCTCGCCTTATTTATATGCTACTTCCAATTCCCCTCTCCTTCACGGAGAAATGGGGGGTCAAATTCCCGACATGTAAGTCAGTGCAGTACTTGGTGGCTACAGATTGCTGAATGCTAGGCTTGGCCATCGTGTAACTGTTCCTTCACCACAATGTCCCTGCATGCTCTTATGGCCACCGTCCTCCTTGACTCTTCATCTATGCCAATTGGCATCAACAAACAACTAACCTCACCGTGTCATCATGGCTGCTCTCCGACCAACCCATACACCACTTCAGCCCCTCCAGGTTTCACTATGGACCACAGGGTCACATAAATCACATGCTTCTTCCAGGTCACTTTGCATGCTGGGACATACATGGATCTCATACAATCATGCAGGATGCACCTCAGGCTTTTGACTTATTTTTTGAGTATTCAGTCGCTTCACTGACTGCTTGGAGACTGCCACTTTCTGTGCACGCTCACTGGCTTCAGCATTGATTTATAGCTTGCCAGCCTTTGTGTGATTCACTTTGCATTTTAGCATAGAAAAGAGGCAGACAGCAGTGTAAGCAGATGGACGTGTTACTCTATGGCACTGTTCTATGTTAACATGATGCCTAAGGCATCTATCAGCAGTTTATGCAGCAGACACGCTGTATGTGCTTCAAGCAAATTCCTCCTCATGGATGGAGGTGGCGCTGAACATCTCTGGCACTGGCCTCTTTGCAGAGGTTTGCTGGGTGTTGCTATTGCCTGTAGAAGAGAGTGAATTTGTTTTCTAAGAGGGATAAAGCTTGCATAGATTATTAATGAGTTAATACAGATGGTGATAGGAGAGCAATCAATGAAGCTTACTGGATTAACCAAAAATAAAACCAAAAAAAACTGCAGATACTGGAGATCAGAAACAAAATCAGAAATTGATGGAGAAACTCAGCAGGTGTGCCATCCATCATCTGTAGAGAGAAAGCAGTGTTAAGGGTTCAGATCCAGTGACCCTTCCTCAGAACAGGCTTACTGGGTTGATTGCTTATTGAGTTGTCCCCATCATTCTTTGGACAAATCCTGAATTTTCTCCTTGTAAACAGTGAAGAGCCTGATATCCAAAATCTGCCACCACCATCCCTTTTTTTGTATCTTGTAAGCCTCCTCATGCTGAAGGAGACATATGTGACAAAAGTTGACATGGTCTCCAATGCTTTTTCCGAACGTTCGGCTGAAAAAGAGAAAGGAGCAAAGAACAAAGAACATTACAGCACAGGAACAGGCAGTTCAAGCCTGTGCTGATCCAGATTCTTTATCTAAACCTGTCATCTATTTTCTAAGGATCTGTATCCCTCTGCTCCCTGCCCATTCATGCATCTATCTAGATACATCTTAATTGACGCTACTGTGCCTGCCTCTACCACCTCCGCATTCCAGGCACCCACCACCCTCTGCATAAAGAACTTTCCATGAATATCTCCCTTAAACTTTTCCCCTCTCAACTTGAACTTGTGTCCTCTAGTAAAGGAGTCCCCAACTCTGGGAAAAAGCTTCTTGCTATCCACCCTGTCTACACCTCTCATGATTTTGTAGACCACAATCAGGTCCGCCCTCAACCACCATCTTTCTAATTAAAATAATCCTAATCTACTCAACCTCTCTTCATAGCTAGCACCCTCCATACCAGGCAACATCCTGGTGAAACTCCTCTGCATCCTACTCCAAAGGTAATGCGGCAACCAGAACTATATGCAGTATTCCAAATGTAGCTGAACAAAGTCTTATACAACCGTAACATGACCTGCCAACTCTTGTACTCAATATCCCGTCCGATGAAGGAAAGCATGCTGTATGCCTCCTTGACCACTCTATTGACCTGCATTGCCACCTTCAGGGAACAGTGGACCTGAATATCCAGATCTCTCTCTGTCTATCAATTTCCCCCAGGGGTCTTCAATTTACCATATAGTTCGCTCTTGAATTGGATTTTCCAAAATGCATGACCTTGTATTTGCCCAGATTGAACTCCACCTTCCATTTCTTTACCCAACTCTCCAATCTATCTATATTCTGCTGCAATCTCTGAGAGTCGCTTTCACTATCCGCCACTCCAGCAATCTTAGTGTCATCTGCAAACTTGCTAATCAGACCATCTATACCTTCCTCCAGATCATTTATGTATATCACAAACAACAGTGGTCCCAGTGGAACACCATTTGTCTCAGGTCTCCAGTTTGAGAAGCTCCCTTCCACGACGACTCTCTGTCTCCTGTTGCCCAGCCAGTTCTCTGTCCATCCAGCTAGCACACCCTGGACCCCATGCGACTTCATCTTCTCCATCAGCCTGCCATGGGGAACCTTATCAAACACCTTACTGAAGTTCATGTGTATGACATCTACCACCCTCCCTTCATCAATGAACTTTGTCACTTCCTCAAGGAAGTTGGTAAGACATGACAAAACTCTGCACAAAACCATGTTCCCTCCAACTGATAAGCACATTTCCTTCCAAATGGGAATAGATCCTATCCTTCAGTATCTTCTCCAGTAACTTCCCAAACACTGACGTCAGGCTCACTGGTCTATAATTATTTGGATAATCTCTGTTACCCTTCTTAAACAAGGGGCAACATTAACAATTCTCCAGTCCTCCAGTACCTCGCCCATGTTCAAGGATGCTGCAAGGATATCTGTTAAAGCCCCAGCTACTTCCTCTCTAGCTTCCCTCAATAACCTGGGTGAGATCCTATCTGCACCTGGAGACTTGACCACCTTAATGCCTTTCAAAATACCCAACACTTCCTCCCTCCTTATGCTGACTTGACCTAGAGTAATCAAACACCTATCCCGAACCTCAATCTCCATCATGCCCCTCTCCTCGGTGAATACCGACACAAAGTACTCATTAAGAATCTCACCCATTTTCTCTGCCTCCACGCATAACTTTCTCCTTTGTCCTTGAGTCAGCCAATCCTTTCGCTAGTTACTCTCCTGCTCCTTATATACGAATAAAAGGCTTTGTGATTTCCCTTAACCTTTTTCGCTAAAGATACTTCATGACCCCTTTTAGCCCTCTAAATTCCTCATTTCAGATTGGTCCTACTTTCCTGATATTCTTTCAAAGTTTTGTCTGTTTTCAGTCACCTAGACCTTATGTATGCTTCCTTTTTCCTCTTAGCTAATCTCACAATCTCACCTGTCATCCATGGTTCCCTAATTTTGCTATTTCTATCCCTCAGTTTCACAGGGACATGTCTGCCCTGCACTCTAATCAACCTCTCTTTAAAAGCCTTCCACATATTAATAGTGGATTTCCCTTCCAGCAGCTGCTCCCAATCCACATTCCCCAGCTCCTGTTGAATTTTGTTATAGTTGGCCTTCCCCCAGTATAGCACTCTGCCTTTAGGACCACTCTCATCTTTGTCTATCAGTATTCTAATGCATACCAAATTGTGATCACTATTCTCAAAGTAATTCCTCTTCTGAAACTTCAGTTACCTAGCTGGGCTCTTTCCCTAACACCAGGTCTAGTCTGGCCCCTTCCCAAGCTGGACTATTTACATACTGCTCTAGAAAACATTCCTGGATGCCCCTTAGAAATTCTGCTCCATCTAGACCTCTAACACTAAGCGAATCCCAGTACTATTGGGAAAATTAAAATCTCCTATCACCACCCTGTTGCTCCTACATCTTTCCATAATCTGTTTACATATGTGTACCTCTATCTCACGCTTTCTGTAGGGAGGCCTGTAGTGCAGCCCCAACATTGTTACTGCGCCCTTCCTATTTCTGAGCTCTGCCCATATTGCCTCACTGCTCGAGTTCTCCATAGTGCCTCCTTCAGCACAGCTGTGATATCTTCTCTGACCCGTAATGCAATTCCTCCACCCCTTTTACCTCTCTATCCTGTCTGAAGCATCTATATCCTGGGATATTTAGTTGTTAATCATGCCCTTCCCTCAACCAAGTCTCAGTAATTTGGAGTCGAGGATTTCAAATTCAAGATGAAGGTAATCATTTACTGGGCAGTAGTGACTCCCATTCACCTGGATGCTTTGGAAACGTGGACAACATACAATCTTTTGAAGCACATCAACGCAGTGAAGAAGTACCACTAGCAGTGTCTCCATAAGATCATCTTAAAATGGCAAGAAATGAAGTCCCACAACAGAGTCCATTCCAAAGTGACCATGCTAGCACGAAGGTGCTATACACACAACAAGCTCCACTGAGTAGGATATGTCATTCATTTGCCTGACACCTGGACATCCTAATGTAGGTACTTATAATAACTGAACACAGGAGTCTTGAGTACTAGTTTACAATTGTATATTTACATGTATGGAGGGAGAGTTTATTCTAGACTAGCTGTAACAGGACGATGATGAATACAAAGAAATTAATCACTTTTACACTTCGCTAGTTATGTCAGCACATACCATGACTTGATTCCAACCTTCTCAGTACATAATCATTCAATAAACTGATATCTCCATTCATAGGTACATGCCTTCATTCAAGCAAACAGGGTGCCACTTAATTTTGGCCTTGCATGGTTCCATCTGGTATATTGACTCCACTCCTTACCTGAAAATGTGTTGCTGGAAAAGCGCAGCAGGTCAGGCAGCATCCAAGGAACAGGAGAATCGACATTTCGGGCATAAGCCCTTCTTCAGGAATGAGGAAAGTGTGTCCAGCAGGCTAAGATAAAAGGTAGGGAGGAGGGACTTGGGGGAGGGGCGTTGGAAATGCGATAGGTGGAAGGAGGTCAAGGTGAGGGTGATAGGCCGGAGTGGGGTGGGGGGCGGAGAGGTCAGGAAGAAGATTGCAGGTTAGGAAAGCGGTGCTGAGTTTGAGGGATTTGACTGAGACAAGGTGGGGGGAGGGGAAATGAGGAACCTGGAGAAATCTGATTGGAGCCAGAAGCTGTTTATGACCCCTCTGAAAAAAATCAAGGACACAGTATCCTTGAGAAAAGGAACAGCTTTTTAGAAAACAAAGGTCAGCTTTGTGACAAAGGTCTGAGAGCTTATGCCCGAAACGTCGATTCTCCTGTTCCCTGGATGCTGCCTGACCTGCTGCCCTTTTCCAGCAACACATTTTCAGCTCTGATCTCCAGCATCTGCAGGCCTCACTTTCTCCTCCACTCCTTACCTGTTTAGTTTCTATTTATCTTTCTCTTCTGATTTCTAATCAGCTAATCCCTTATATTCCCATGGCATTACTGAAAATCTCCTGTTGTTCTTTGCCTTTATGGCGTACAAGGTTCATCTGGAGAATTCTGTTCTTCTAATTTTATCGTGAACATAGAATTCCCTATTTAACTCTAATACTTCTGAAGCAGCTGCTCTACATGGAATTTGTTTGGAGAAGAAGCTCCTAGGAAGGCAGTGAAATGCATTATGAATGCCCCCAGAGTATCTCTGAAGAAGTCAAACATCTTCAGAGATGTTTGAGAATCCCTGGTATGAAGTCATCAAAAATGGAGAAGGCACTTAACACATGGAGAGAGTTCATCGGGATCCCACAGAAGTGAAGTCAAGATATTGTAAAGAGGGTACATTTCAAAACATCTCATTTATTGAAACCTTCAAACAAAGTACCACCATGTGGCAGAGCCTACAAGACACATGTTGGACTTACAGCTATCTCAGAGAAACAAATTGCGCTTCATCCCAGGGGATTGCTTAAGTTGAAGTGAACATCACAGACAAAGGATGGACCCTAGTTAGTATTCTAATTAATATCTGTTTCTGTTGTACTTTGAGAAGAGTACAGGACCATTGACTAGCTGGAATGTTTTGGCATGGGAACTCAGGTAGAAACGGAGATTTCTCCTTTTAGAACTAAATTAACAATCCACATAGATCTGAGTAGATCCTGTAGCTGATAATTAGGGAAATCTCTATCTTTTAAAAAGTGAGTCAAATGAGCTAAATGATGCCATCTTTTGTTAAGCTGCTAAAAACCAAATTGTATTTTTACTGCTTTAGTCAAGTTTTTGGAGCATTGAGAAATATTTCAATGTGTGATACGGTTTACTCTTTGTTCATTTATCATATGTAAGCAAAGGAATTATGGTCCCAAAGTTATATCTTGGTTCAGTAAGTGTTTTTACCATACGCTTATGGCAAGAGAGGATTGTATTGTAGCAGCGAGTTGCATTTCTGGCATACAGAGGAGTTTTTTTGTTAACATTGCTCAATTTTGCTTTTGTTTATTCAATTTGATAAATTCCAGGTACTAGGGATTTAGAATACAAGATCAGTTAGAGGGTACACTTAAGCTATTGCAATAGCTCAAAACTAAAACCCTGAGCAAAACAAAAACAGATTGGAGACTTACTCCACTTGGTTGGTGTTCAGCTTAGTTCAATAATGGTGACCTGAGTACCTGATAGGGTAATAGGTAGCACCTTAATATATCCACTGTCTGATTCAGGACTGCTCATTTAGCCAGCATTTGATTTGCAGACGTAAGTATGACAGCAATACGATTGTAGATAACGTCTAACTAAGTTTGGGTGCTATCACCTTATTTTGTTCGATAGAGGTCTGACATTGAAGCTTCATATTTAGAACTATAGAAACAACATCAAAGAAACAAAAAAAAAAGAAAATCTGGGTAAGGTCAGTCTAAGTACTTGTCACTTCTAAATATATACTTGTCTAACAACAGAATAAAGACAATATTACAGTGCATCTACAATGGTACTCTTCATGATAAAACTCAATTACAATAAATTAAAGCTGAACATATGGCAAAGATTTTTTGATTATACTGGTTATTAGTGAAAACTGTAATGAAGATCACCAGATGCTTTTAATGAAATCTTTGTTATGATAGTTTCAAATATAGATACAGCAGATGATCCAATTGAGAACTACGGTACAGTAATTTAGTGATAGTTCTATTTATGTGTCCTGATCTTGACAGTGCTCCAGTTTTGAGAGGAATTAACACTATTTGTCCTCCACTTAAGGATTGGTTATTAAGGGGAAGCTTAATTAATTCCTTTCTTTCTATCATTGTTGATTGAGTATTCTAATTTGAACAATAAGCACTGATTACATCATTGGGGAACTAAATGAATCTGACAGAATGTAATGAGTTCAGTCAAAGGACTATTGAAGCATTTTGGATTTAATTGCCTTCTTCTGTATTTAACCCATTTCCTTAACACTGTATATTTATATAATGCTTTTCTAGTATTTTACAATGACTATTTGTAGTTGCCTAATTTTTCCCATATGAAAGAAGTGATACTCTGTTTCACAAAAGGGAAAATTAGACATTGAAAGGAGAATGAAGCAACTTTGGGCTGGAACCAACAGTAGGGTTTAAAAAGTAAAGACGAAACATTGGCCTGAAATGTTAGCTGTCCATACATCCTGCCTGATCCACTGAATATTTCCAGCATTTTCTAATTTGTGTGAACTTTCCAGCATCTGTAGAATTCTGCTTTTTGAACAAGGTAGCAGATATGGCTTTCTGAAGATGGCAAGGAAGCTAACAAACTCAAAAACACCGAGAGAAATGAAGTTGCTGAAAATCTGAAACAAAAACTGAAATTGCTAGAAAGTCTCATGAAGGTCTGGTGTCATCTGTGGAGAGAATCAGAGTTAATGTTTAGGGTTGAGTGACCCTTTTTCAGAACTGTTAACAAACTTAACAGTTTGAGAAGACAATTTCAGATTCCTTGAGCGGACAGCTTATGATGGTCAGAGCAGGCAGGAAGGAAGAAGTAACCTAAACTCAGAGGAGAAGAGGGTCCAAGGAATGGCATCAGACTATCGAAAGATTAAACAGATTGATTGAAGCAAGGCATTGTATAGCTCTGATGACAAGATATTCAAGTGTTCACTGGCGTATAGGAAGTTAGTAGACCTCAGTGAGGCTGGGGTGATATCAGGTTATGTAGAATGTTGTGTGGGGGTAGAACACAATGTAAGCTTTAGGATTATATCATGAAGAAGTAGCTCACAATGCTGGTGAAAATTGCAGAGAGTGAAGATTTGGGATTTAAAGGGATGATTTACTTGAACATGATAGTATTTCACCATGGGAAAAAGACAACAGGAAAAAGGCACAAATAGAGTTGCAGCTGGAAAAACAAATAGATAGAAGCACCTTGGAAGAATATATTGTCACAAATGACTTTGTAGCCCTGTAATAACATACCTATAGTTCTCTGAGAAGCTGAATGAGTGTATCTCAAGCTTCAATTTTTCCTATGAAGCAATAACAGGGTTGCAAAATCTGCTACCAATTTAGCACAACTTTATCTTACTGCAGTTGTGATCATTGCAGCCGTTACATTCTTTTCTTCCTGCTCCCCCAGGTTACCACAGCGGATATCTGCAACATCATTCAGTCAGCAGTCCATGCTTTCTGAGATACCTTGTTTACCAGAGCAAGCACTTTCATTTCTTTGCTTACAGATATTCTGCAGCAACAGGATAGGATTTTTAGGGTTTATACTGATAATGAGATTCTACTAAGTTCCAGGGGGACATTGACTGAATCAGTTTCACCTTGCAGCTTCTTCAGACAGTGAAAATAACAACATGAATTGCAAGAGCTTCCATTCCATCAATGAGCAATTGGTGTGTGATAACTGATGACCAGCTGTATATTATATGGGTTTGTACCTGCTATTTTATGATGCATTCCTCATGAGTCAATAATAATCCTTCACTCTTTGCCACTGAACACTAAGTCAGGGGATGCTATCTCCTGCATACCAGGCGCATAATTGCTTTATGAGCTGAGAGCAGATTGTGGAACTGTTCTGCAGTCAGAGCCATGGATCAACAGGAGCATTCACTGAGAAGACCATTGAAATTCTCAATCAATAATTCAGAGGCTTGGACAGGTTTCTTACTTCCTGAAATCCAAACCAGAGAGAATGTGGTTTGCTTTATTATGCAGAACTTTTACCTAGGAATGTCAACAATATGTAGATTTATCATTGAAGGAAGGTCCTCACATGATGAAGGAGAAGACTCTTAAAGCAAGTTGGATAGAGGAGGAGGAATGAGTTCCAGTATTTAACTACACCTAGAGATTTAGGAAGAAAACTTATTTTTTCTTGCATTAGCATTCATTTTGAATAGATCTATCGGCCCATCCATTCAAAATCAAACTAAGACTGTTACAACAGCTTCGTATTTAGTAATTTTTAGAATTCATAGAATTGTGGAGACTTACAGCACAGAAAAAGGCCCCTCTGCTCATCAGATCAAATACAGCAACCTATTTATTCTAATCCTGTTCTCCAACATCTAGCCCATTGTTTTGTATGCCTTGGGATCGCAAGAGTATGTGTAAGTACTTCCTAAATATTCATCTGGAGAATTTTGCTGTTCTGGACTTTAGTTTGAAGGATTCTGGATACCGGGATATTTTTAAAAATTGAAATGAAAGGACAATGGACCATTCTATCTTAAAGAGGCAGTTCATGCTAGTCACATGAACTGTGATAACTGCTTGTTCACTGTTGACCCTCTACCTGGGTTACCATTGTCAGGTTAGAATTTATGTCTTGGATATTAATCAAAGTTTTTGGTGATCAAACTGTTGAAGTGAATGAATCAAACACGATCTTCTGATTCTGAACCAAACCGGTTGTTGTGAATCCTGATT
Organism: Chiloscyllium plagiosum; assembly: GCF_004010195.1. NCBI lineage: Eukaryota > Metazoa > Chordata > Chondrichthyes > Orectolobiformes > Hemiscylliidae > Chiloscyllium > Chiloscyllium plagiosum. The sequence continues at coordinate 37,643,456 of NC_057716.1, forward strand.
GTTCTCTTGATGAGTGAAGGAAAGACTTTCTGATATTTCAATTCCTGAGCAAGCTGTGATAGGCAAGATCACAGAGATAATTGCTGACCTTTGGTGACACCAGTGTACACAAGATGAAAGGGCAGTCTGATAGGCATTTGAACATTTCAAATCTTACCGCTTTTCTCTTCAAGGATTAAGACGGAAAAAGGCTAAACTTTACTTTTCTCAAATTAAATCTTTGCAGGTAGAAATCTTTTTCCCCCTTTACTCAGTCTCTGTGTGTTTAGGGTTATTTAAAAAGGTCAACACTTATATTTTTATATTACAAACTAAATATGTATAGTTTGACAGCCTACTGTCTTGTAGATTAAGTTTCTGGAAAATGCCGCCATCGACAAGTTTTATCCACTCACAATGTGTGCTGCAGATGAGGAGAGCGAATGAACTTCAATGTTGGACTTGAGAGTGCTAGGTAAGACTGTCCTGGAAAACATTCATTCAATCAATGAGATCTGAATGTATTCTCGCTTAAATGCTATGAAAGAAGGGGAAATGTGTTAAGACCTGTGAAAAGTCCAAGTTAGCTGAAATGAAATATCTTTTAAATCAGTCAACTTTTCTGAGAAGTATAATTACAAATAAGTATGACCTAATCTTCTATAAAAAAAAAGTGCTGGTTTAAAAAGAACACAATAGGGGAGATGAGAAAGGAATGAATACTTGCCAGTTCAACTACTCAGTAGCAATTATGGGATGTGGTGGTGGGATTATAGGTAAAGTCAACCCTCTTTCATTCCTTCAAATTGCTGCAGCAAAGAATCAGAAGAAGGTACACAGCAAGACCAGAGACAAAACAAAAACCATTACAATTTCAGTTCAAAGATGGATTTTTTTTACAATCGTCAACAACAGTTCTGTGGTCACCCTTAAGCTAGCTTTTTAATAATTCCAGTTTTTATTTTTGAATTCAAATTTCACCAGCTGCCACAGTGAGATTTCAATCTATGGTCTAAGAATTTTAGCCTGGAGTTCTGGATTACTAGTCTAGTGACATTACCACAGCATCTCCTCTGCCTAAGATGGCACAGTTTTTGATTTACTACATATGTTCGTTATTTGAAGCAACATCATCTATGTATTTATATCTTTATATCTTTTTGTGGCTGGCCAGCGTTTATTGCCTGTCCCTATATGCCCTTGAGAAGGTGGTGGTGAACTACCTCAGAGTCATAGAGTCATACAGATGTACAGCAGAGAAACGAACTCATTGGTCCAACTTGCCCATGCTGACTAGACATCCAAACCATTTGCTAGCTCTTGACCCACAGAGGTGTAGTTAGTAAGTTTGCAACTGACACCAAAATTGGAGATGTAGTGGACAGCAAAGAAGATTACCTTGAATTACAATGGGGTCTTGATCAGATGAGCCAATGGGCTGAGGACTGGCAGATGGAGTTTAATTTAGATAAAGGTAAGGTGCTGCATTTTGGGAAAGCAAATCTTAGCAGGACTTATACACTTAATGGTAAGGTCCTAGAGAGTGTTCCTGAACAAAGAGACCTTGGAGTGCAGGTTCATAGTTCCTTGAAAGTAGAGTCGCAGGTAGATAGGATAGTGAAGAACGCATTTGGTATGCTTTCCTTTATTGGTCAGAGTATTGATTACAGGAGTTGGGAGATCATGTTTTGGCTGTACAGGTCATTGGTTAGGCCACTTTTGGAATATTGCGTGCAGTTCTGGTCTCCTTCCTATTGGAAAGATGCTGTGAAACTGGAAAGGGTTCAGAAAAGATTTACAAGGATGTTGCCAGGATTGGAGGATTTGAGCTATCGGGAGAGGTTGAATAGGCTGGGACTGTTTTCCCTGAAGTGTCGGAGGCTGAGGTGTGACCTTATAGAGGTTTGTAAAATCATGAGAGGCATGGATAGGATGAATAGACAAAGTCTTTTCCCTGGGGTTGGGGAGTCCAGAACTAGAGGGTGTAGGTTTAGGATGAGAGGGGAAAGATATAAAAGAGACTAAAGGGCAACGTTTTGACACAGAGGGTGGTGCGTGTGTGGAATGGGCTGCCAGAGGATGTGGTGAAGGCCGGTACAATTGCAACCTTTAAAAGGCATTTGGATGGGTATATGAATAGGAAGGGTTTGGAGGGAAATGGGCTGGGTGCTGCCAGGTGGGACTAGATTGGGTTGGGGTATTTGGCTGGCATGGACAAGTTGGACCAAAGTGTCTGTTTCCATGCTGTACATCTCTATGACTCTGTGACTCTATAAACTTTTCCTATTCATTTAACCATCCAGATGCCTTTTAAATGCTGCAATTGCCCCAACTCCTATACTCAATGCTCTGACCAATCAAGAAAAGCCTTCTTCTTTACCAAACGCCACCTTCTTTATCCTATCTACCAGCGCCTCTAGTTTCAAGGAACTATGAATCTGCACTCCAAGGTTTCTGTGTTCAGCAGCACTCCCTCAGACCTTACTATTAAGTGTTTCAGTCCTGCTCTGATTTGCTTTCCCAAAATGCAGCACCCGCATTTATCTAAATTAAGCTCCATCTGCTACTCTTCAGTCCATTGGTCCATCTGATCAGGATTCCATTGTACTCTGTGGTGACCTTCTTCTCTATCCACTACACTTCCAATTTTGGTGTCATCTGCAAACTTACTCATAGTACCTCCTATTCAAATCATTTATATAAATGCCTTCTTGAACTGCTGCAGTCCACCTGCTGTGGGTTGACCCAGTGACACTGAAGGAATGACGATACATCTCTAAGTGAAGATGGCGAGTGGCTTGGAGGGGAACTTGAAGTGGTGGTGTTCCCATATAACTGCTGCCCTTGTCCTTCTAGTGGTCCTGGGTTTGGAAAGTGCTAGCTGAGGATCTATTGTGAATTTCTGCAGTGCATCTTGAAGATGGTACACACTGCTGCTACTGAGCTTTGGTGGTGGAGGGAATGGATACTTGTGGATGCAGTGCTAATCAAGTGGGCTGCTTTGACCTGGATGGTGTCAAGCATTTTAAATGTTGTCGGGGCTGCACCCATCTAGGCAAGTGGAGAGTACTCCATCACACTCCTGACTTGTGCCTTGAGGGTGGTGGACAGGCTTTAGGGAGTCAGGAGGTGAGTTATTCAGTACAGTATTCCTATTTTCTGACCTGCTTTTTTTAGAAACTGAATTTATGTGGTGACTCCAATTGAGTTTCTGGTCCATGATAATGTGCAGGATGTTGGTAGTGGGGGATTCAGTGATGGTAACACCATTGAATGTCAAGGGGCAGCGGTTAGATTGTCTTATTGGTGATGGTCATAGCCTGGCATTTGTGTGGCATGAATGTTACTTGTTGCTTGTCCCCCCCAAGCCTGGATATTGGTCAGATATTGTTGCATTTGGACACAGACTGTTTCAGTGCCTAAGGAGTCATGAATGGTGCTGAACATTGTGCATTCATCAGCAAACCTCTCCATCCTGACCTTAATTGGAGGGAAGATCATTGATGAAACAGTTGAATTGGTTGGGCCGAGGACACAATCCCGAGCAACTCCTGCAGAGATGTCCTGGAGTTGAGATGACTGACCTCCAAAAACCACAACCATCTTCCTTGTATCAGGTATGACTTTAACCACTGGAGAGTTTTCCCCCTGATATCCATTGATTCCAGTTTTCCTAGGGCATCATGATGCCATACTTGGTCACATGCAGCCTTGATGTCAAAGGCTGTCACTCTCACCTCACCTCTGAAATTCAGCTCTTTTGTCCATGTTTGACCCAAAGCTGTAATGAGATCAGGAGCTGAGATGCCCTGGCAGAACCCAAATTGGGCGTAACTGAGCAGCTTATTGCTGAGCAGGTCTGCTTAATAGCTGTTGATGACACCTTCCATCACTTTACTGATGATCGAGAATAGACTGATGGGGTGGTAATTGGCCAGGTTGGATTTGACGTGCTTTTTATGTACAGGACATACTTGGGCAATTTTCCACGTTGTTGGATAGATGCCAGTGTTATAACTGTACTGGAACAGCTTAGCTAGGGCTACAGCAAATTCTGAAGCACAAGTTTCCAGTACTCTTTCCAGAATTTTGTCAGAGCCCATAGCCCAGAGCCCAGTTTCACCAACTGTTTCTTGATATCATGTGGAATGAATCAAACTGGCTAAAGACTGATATCAGTAATGCTGGGGACCACTGGAGGAAGCCGAGATCGATTATCCACTCTGTTCTTTCCAATAGGATGCTTGCAAGAGTTTGTTGAAAAGAGGTTGGTACTTCTATGCAAAAATCTGTTTGTTTTAATTAAGCTGCTTAGCAACCTTTGATTCACTATAGGCTATCATTTTCAAAACTTGTTTATTTGAAAATAAAGTACTCCAGTCAGTCTCCTGAGAAGGCTAAATGAGAAACAAATTGACCCTGATGCTGAGGGAAACTCGATCAATAAATCTTGGCTTTTATTTGTCTCATTGCTAGAGGTTAAGGTGCATGTGAGCTATGAACACAATTTGAGTCTTCATCTTAACAGATCTAGCAGATGGAACTCAACTGTGGAATTGAATGTGAAGGAATTCTACTCTGTCAATGTCCAGATAATGCTGACTGTTTTATGAATATTATAATATTGCAGTGAAGAGCTAGTTCATTAGAAAGAGTCATATGCAACCTAAACCTCCATAGCTGCATGAAGTGAAAGGAAACAGAGAAAAGCTTAACACTGTAAGAATGACCAGTAATAAATCAAAATTTCCTTTCCTACAGAAGATTTTTTTGGAGCCTTTGCAAGATTTTGCTGGATTTAGAGGACCGTCATGAAAGATATAATTGAAGATATACAGCTGGAAATAGCAAATAGCTTTATATTCTTCTCACACAAGTTCCAATGGAGTTGAAATAACGGCTCCAATATTGACAGGCATAGGTTTTATCAATGGGAAGTTTTGGTTTTGGATGGGAAATCTTTTAAAAATTTCTTATCTGGTCTTCTTGCAGTAATTCAGCTGATTGATGAGTTTGGATTAGAGATGGATGCTGTGGAACTCCGCTGCAAAGGCATGTACAAAATTTGCAGCTGCTACTGGAAGCATAGATGGGTAGGTGGTGGAGCTGATCCCCATTCCGATCCCGAGAAGTCTTTGTTTAGAGCAGATCTGATTTAGGAAACGCTTGATCCTGCTGACCCACAGGCAGTGCTGTTAATCATATACCTTTTCCATGAAGTTGGCAGTCAGAGTTTAATCTGCAAAGCAGTTTACGTGAGATACTGGTAACCAGTTAGATTGTTAACCCAACTCCTGGAAGTGTTTTGCCTTTTCACCATTTGTTCCACCTCAATTAAACTCAGAAATATGCAGAAACAAAAACTAAAGTTGCTGGAAAATCTCAGCGGGCCTGGCAGCATCTGTGAAGAGAAATCAAAGTTAACATTTCAGGTCAAGTGGCCCTTCCTCAGACCCAGACCCCAAACATTAACTTTGATTCCTCTTCACAGAGCTTTTCCAGCAATGTCTGCTTTTGGTTCTGATTTACAGCATCCGCAGTTCTTTTGGTTTTTATTCAGATTTTACAAATTTTATCCTCTCACCAAAGCCTAACCTGTCAGTTTATGGGATTCAAAAGTGTCCACCTGAAAGTATCGATGCTGGGCGTGAAAATGGGAGTTGAAGTGGGTTGAACTTGGAAAGAGTTTGGAGGTTCCTGTTTGCGGAGGCTGGCTCAGAGAATGCCTCAGTGCTCTAGGAATTTATCAACAAGAATAAAACAGGAAAAAAAGCTCTCCAGCCTTTACATTTCCCTTGCCCTATCACACACATACCATGCGATATTCACACTGAACCATGCCACCTCATCTTTATCCAATCCTGCTGCCCCTTATAGTCTCTATGTCAATGTAGTACCAACTCAGTGATGTGGAGATCGCCAGCTGTGTTAAAATTCAGGGTTTCTGAAAAATTAGACATCAAAAAGAGAGTACGATATCAACCCATCTTTTTCTAAAGATCAGGCAAATATGCTAAAATGTGCTCAATGCGCTAAAGATGTATTGTCTCTAAGGACAAAGCCTTGAAGGCTATCCAATTCATCAACGCATATATTTAGTTGCAGTGCAATTGTGTGAGGTATCTTCTTCAGGATAAATCTGCAGATGAAATGAACTATTTTAATTTGTGAAGATCCATTGTTAGTGCTGTAAAGATAAACATAAGGAAGACTACAGCTGGCAGCAAAAAGGAAATGGGTTTTCTATGTTACTTTCATTTAATTTTGTATTATTTCAAAAAGTGCAGAATTTGACAAACAAATATGCACTTTTTGCATTTGGATATTGACCAGGAATGTCAGAATGAAACCTCATGTGACAAACCTTGTGTGCCAGATTGAAGTCGATTAGAAATTTGACAGCTATTACTCAGGAAATGGATCCCACAAAATTTTAAGGGACTGTACTAGAAAAGAAATAGATTTATTCCATATAGCGCAAATCTTGCAAGAGGAAAGAGAGGACAGAGTCAAGTAACAATTTAGAGACAATATAGAGAAAGTCGATAAAGGAGAATTCAATAAGTCATGACAGAGACAAGATTAGCCACCTCCGTCTGATGGGAATTTGACCTACAGTTCTAGAATAAACATAATTGAGTTGGATCTCAGGCTCTGAATATTGGAATAAAATTTACAAAATCTTACGTCCACTGTGGAAGAAGATTACGATCAGAAAAGCATTTGAGGCAGAGAAAATTTCATTCAAAATACAAGAAAATTTCTTTTTGTAGGAAGTGTGCAAATCTGCCATTTCATCAGAAAAGAAGGCAAGAATCATCACAATTAGAGTGGGAAGATACACTTGGCTTTCATTGTCTAAAACTGGGAAGGTTATACCCTAACCTTTTCAAAAAAAATATTTTACAGAACTTTGGAATTACTTTGAAATGTTTAAAAGAATTATTAAAACTTTGTGAAGAATGTTGCTCCAGTGTAAGATTAGAAATCCCTGATTAATTTTCAATGTAAAAGTGCTTCATGCGAGAGAAGCAAGACAGTGAGAATAGTTGGAGGAAAGTCATGACACAGCAATCGGTAATTATTTCAAACTGTATCGGAACAATCATAGAATCAGACAATACATAAAAGGTCCTTCAGCCCATTTAGTCTGTTCTGATGAAAAGAAGTTGATACAGTTCAATAGTGAAACAAAATTAGCAAAGGTTGATTAATAAACAGAAAGGTTCGAAGACACAAGCAAGTGTTATTGTAATTTAGAACAAAATTGTTTTTCTGAATACAAGATGATAAGCTAACAGAACATCAAATTTAAAACAACTAAAATATTACATATTTTATATTATTTTACAGTAATAAGATTGATCAATGTACAAAGTAGAAATGGAATAAAGACAAAATACTTCATAACAGATTCAAGGTCAGAAATGGTCCGACCAGGACACAACATTAGACCTCAAAGGAGAAAACAATTCCAAAGATACAGAACATTTCTAAAACTGAATTCAAAGCAGAATTAAGTTAATACATCACTAATGGTCCTGTAGCTGGTGATGTTATAAGTTACACAAAATAAATGAATTTTAGCGGGAGATAGGCTGTGTCAGTTTTTTTAAGTTTCATGGAGGATTTCTCTCCGTAACCCCAGTGACTATATTAAATCAAATAAATAAATATTGCGTCTTCTTGTGGCATCATCCCAAACCTTCCTGATTAATTAGGTTCTCTGTCCCTCTAGGCCCCTGTCATGTGAGGGAAACCCAGTTCTCCCAGTCACCATAGTTGGGATGTATTACTGGGATATTCCAGGATTGCTGGTGGAGGGGCTATCTTTGACTCCCAACTATGCACCCTGTCAAGTGGTGGCAGTCTAGAGTTGCACTTCACCATCGACATTGTGTCACAGCAGTCACAAGCGAACTTCCCTCACAGCGCAGTTAAAATACAAACAAAGAAGGAACAATTGGCATAGGTATTTCTTTAGAGTAAAGGTTAATAAAATAATGAAGTTCTAAACTGCCAGTTACGATACAGTTCCCTCTCTGCTGCAGCAAAAAGCTTGGGTTCTCTCTCTGCTGCTTGACTGTTTCTTTTGGTGTTCCTTTCTCCTGGACTGGTGTGGAAGTAGCATTTGAGAAAAATCTGGTTTTGCTGAATTTGCCTTTGCCAACGGTGTGTTTATGGGATGTTGCTTTATTGGAACAGTTGGTAATTAGCAGTTTAGAACTTCATTATTTTATTAACTTTTACTCTAAAGAAATACTTATGCCAATTGTTCCTTCTTTGTTTGTATTTTAACTGCACTGTAAGAATAAAGTGTGCTTTGTTTAAAGTCTAGTAGCTGACTGATCAAATCTCATCTGAAACACAACATCTTAGACTTGCCTTTAAATATAAGAAGTTAGGGTCAAGGCTATCTCCTTGATATATTTTGATGGGGATTTTGTTTGGTCCATAACATTAGCCATGTCTTCTTGTATAACCCTGTCTAAGTTACTGCGACCAATGCCCACTGTAGCCCAGCATCTTCTCATTGTTCAATGTGAGACTGTCACAGACAGGGGAGCCTTCAAACAGTTCAAGACGTTCATGATTGTTGAGCAACACCGAAAGCAGACAGAAATCAAACAGAAACATTTGCCTTTTGGAAAAAGAAAATAGACTGCTTTCCTGTCAAGCATCAACAATTTAACAGTCAATGAGTGATCACTGCACCCAGCTCTCATTTATTGGAACTGGGAGTCAATTAAGTCTTGTCTGGTTTGTAGCACCGGCAAAAGCTGATGTTTTCCCACTCAATGTCCTTACCCACTTCATTGAAAGAGTGCTCCTCCTCTGCCAGCTCATCAAGCTTTATCCTATCGCCTGTTTGCCTGCCCCAGAGCACAGCTTGTTTGGAATATATGGCACACTGTCTTTGGTGTGTGGCCTGCTTTAGATTGATCCAAGTAGTGAAACCTTATTAGGCCTTTCATCTAATCTAAAGTACCCTGATTGAAGGTTGGGCTGCATTTTATTGACACTCTGCATCTGTCATGGCGTTGATTGCAACCTTCAAGTGCATGCCTGAAGCACTTGCCCCTTGAAAGGACTTGTGGCACTCAGCAATGGGGCTTGTGCTTTGATTTAGAAAAGAAACATTGACTCCACCTACACTGGGTATGCTTGCAGTCATTTTCCTTTCATAGGTTGCATTAGAAAGGGAGAAAAATACAGATTGGAAAACAATACAGGTCACGTGAGGCACCATGAGTCTCAGGCTCAGCTGGTCATCGTGGCCCCTGTCCCCATCTTCACCAAACCTCCATGTGGCTTTCTACTCTGTTCTTCCTGGACAGCCCATCATGGCTGATCACCAAATGCTTGCGCACACCACCTTGAATCATGACTACAACCCTTATCCTTATCTCCAGGTCTCATCCCTCCAGTTTAATCTTGCTCACCATCATGATGTACACTCTTCCCATTAAGCCCATGCTGGTGATGACCACCTATCACCTCCCACAGCATCCCAAGTTCACCCATTGCTCTTATATGTCAAATCTCCCCCACCATCATCATTCTTCCTTCCTTGGCACTCCAAGTTTCTGCCTCCAATTCTCTTTAATATTGTGCAAATTCCCTGGTATTAAAACATTTGGGCAGAACCCTGGACCTTGGTCAGAGCCCTGGAATTTAAAAAAAGCCTTGCACAAACTATGCTGAGCCTGCAAAGTGATAATCTAATTAACAGTATATTTTAAAGTAGTACTGTTTCCTATATATTAATTATATCAGTTTTCTTGAAGAATTGAATTGCCTATTTTTGTGTTGTTAGCTTTTTCTACATAGCTAAGAGATTCTTTTGTCCCTACACACCTGTTCTACTGGCTCTTCATTACACCCTAATTAATAAGTCCATTGTCCAGAACAAGGGGCTGGGAGCAATTCCACATGAAGGTCAGAAATATAACTGACTGCAAAAGAAACTCTTACACTTCAGAATAGTCTCACCACACCTTCCATTTATAACAGTGTTCCCTGGTAACCCCTCTTGACCTCCATTATGCGCCTCTTTCCCCCCCCTCCCCAGACTGCTCATGGGCCACCTCCCCTGACCAACTTGGATGGACGTACCTCACTGATCTCTGTTCACATCCCTGACTGATGATTATTAGATCCCCTGACTGTTTGTCCCTGGATCTGCTGGAGTGACCATTGCCCATATATCAGACTATGGTGAGACTCAACCCCTGTGGTGAGACTGATTGCGCCAAGCAGATGACTGACCATGTCCAATTCCCAGGAGTATGACAGGATGTTGCCTTTAAGTAACTGCATTGGGATCTCCTGACTGATGGTAGCTCCCTTTGACTTGAACGAGGGCTACTCCCTTTTGACTTTGAGACATTGCACATGCTTCAACTACATGGCCATGTGTTTCTTCTGTAGCTCATTTGTACATGCTGTCGGTGTGAGATTGACATAGCATCAACTCTATCCTCTTGACCGATGACTGCTGACACGCATCACAAAGTTAACAAAGTTGCCTGATGTAGTGTATGCACTAAACAGTAAGGCAAGATAGAAGTACTGTGAGCCTTCAGGGAGCCAAGTGCTAAAAGGCAAGGTGCGGCAATGCAGGGATGAGCATGTAGGTAGGTGCAAAGTGAGTGTGTGAACTGAGAGCGTAGACTGATGAGCAGCTTGTTTCAAGGTCAAGCACAATTCAGTCCATATGCTGGGTGCTTTTTCCTGTGTGTGAGGTGTCCTTGCAGCAGCATTGCAATGAGAGTTGCCAATGAGCTTCAAAGTATTCAATGAGCTTCAATGAGCTAAAGTTCAGAAGCATACTGCAAGTGGGTCAGAGATGTACCATGCTGTAGGGAGAGGCTGGTGCTACCAATGCCAACATGGATGTGCACAGCCACTGTCCATGGAATGTGCTCTAATATGTTGGTTCCAGGTGTCAAAATGGAGATCTGGAGGAATAAATAGTGAGGTACCAGCTATGAGATCCATTTTGGGAATTCTCGGCATCTAGTTTCTATTCATTTGGTAGGAGAATGGGGACATGCATATTACGGTGAAATTAGGTAATAAGGAGGATGTTAATTAGTGCTAATCCGTAGTTGTTTTCGACATCAGTGGTCATTGTGTGGTGAATCCCAGAACCATAACTCTGACTGCACACTTGGCAGCTGTTTCCAGGAGGTGGAATTGGTCCTTGTCCTCAAGATTGCTGGTATTCCTTTCTCAGGCTCCTTTTCCATACTATTTCCTGTCAATGGTGTTCTCAAAGGATTGAATCCATTCATAGAGGGGGTTTGTCCAAGTCAGTTTTTTCTGAGTGAGGTCTCCCAGACATTGACATCTATGTTACACTTCTTGAGGGAACCCTTCAGGGAGTTGCTGAATCGTTTCCTTTGTCCTCCTCTCATCCAGTGCCTTCCTTGAATTAGGTGACGATTTCTTTAGCAATCAGAACTCAGGCATCCTTAGCACGTGACCAGTCCAGCAGACTTATTTTCAGGTGATCATAGAATCAGAATTCCTACAATGTGGAAACAGGCCATTTGGCCCAACAAGTCCACACTGACCCTTCGAAGAGTAACCTATCCAGACCCATTCCCCTACCCAACTATTATACATTTACCCCTGACTAATGCACCTACCTACTCATCCCTAAATACTATGGGCAATTTAGCATGGCCAATTCACCTAACCTGCACATCTTTGGACTGTGGGAGGAAACCGAACACCTAGGAGAAACCCACACAGACATGGGGAAAATGTCCAAACTCTGCACAGACAGTCCCCCTAGCCTGGAATCGAGCCTAGGTCTCTGGTGTTGTGAGGTAGCAGTGCTCACCACTGAGCTACTATGCCGCAATGCTGGTACTAATGGCTTCTTCAAGAATGCCGATGTTAAAATGCCTCTCCTCCCAGTTGCTGCAGAGGATCTATTTCAAACAGTGTCTATAGTACTTCTCTAGGCCTTGAGGTGGTGTGTATACATAGTCCAAGTTTCTGAGTAATATGAAAGGCTTAGTAGGATGACTGCCTTATAAAGGAGGATTGTACTATCAGCACGGATTCACCTCATAACCATTCAGACCTCTGACTATTCCCTAGATGAGAATCTCTTCTGGATGTCCAGGATTTAGTTGGACAATGCAACTTTTCAGTCTCTACATGTAAAGAGGCCTTGCATGACCACTTGTCCAAATTTCTTGTTATAGCCCATGTCATTCAAAGGCAAGACAAATCCCATCAACAGACTATTGATGAAGTTGTAAAATATTTGGAGAATTCTCAAATGGGAAAGATTTCACAAGATTCAAACCTAGAAAACCTGAAGACAATTTCATGAATGATCTCTCCAGATTTGTGAAGCCTCTGAATATGGAGTCTTGCAAACAGAATTCATATGAGAGAGATTTCTTGAAGGAATTTTGATCAATCTTTATCTGATCTTTTACGGTCCAAAGAAGATTTAATTTTGGTAAAGGCTACCCAAATTCTCTAGGAAGCAAAGACCAGAATAATATATTGACAAATCTTGGGAAGAGAAGAATAATCTTGTCACTGAAGAGCAACTGAACCTGTTAGCTTCGTAAGGTTCAAATGTCCCGACCAGACTCAACATAATCTAATACGATTAGTACCAGCATTGCGGCATGGTAGCATTGGCCTCACCTCATGCTCTTGCGAGGAGGTTGAGCAATTCATCAACTTCACCAACACATTCCACCCTGACCTTAAATTTACCTGGACCATCTCTGATACCTCCCTCCCCTTCCT
>NC_057716.1:37656993-37667730 GCF_004010195.1 Chiloscyllium plagiosum
GTTCCAAACTTCCAGCTCAGCACTGTCCCCATGACTTGTCTTACCTGCCTATCTTCCTTTCCACCTATCCACTCCCTCCCGACCTATTACCTTCATCCCCTCCCCCACTCACCTATTGTACTCTATGCTACTTTCTCCCCACCCCCACCCTCCTCTCACTTATCGCTCCACCCTTCAGGCTCTCTGCCTGTATTCCTGATGAAGGGCTTTTGCCCAAAACGTTGTCTTTGTCCGAAGCATCCTCGGATGCTTCCTGAACTGCTGTGCTCTTCCAGCATCACTAATCCAGAATCTGGTTTCCAGCATCTGCAGTCATTGTTTTTACACAGCACCAATTAGACCAACCCGAATATCTATTACTCAACTTAACCATACAAAGAGCAGAGATTAGATTAGATTACTTACAGTGTGGAAACAGGCCCTTCGGCCCAACAAGTCCACACCGACCCGCCGAAGCGCAACCCACCCATACCCCTACATTTACCCCTTACCTAATACTACGGGCAATTTAGCATGGCCAATTCGCTTGACCTGCACATCTTTGGACTGTGGGAGGAAACCGGAGCACCCGGAGGAAACCCACGCAGACACGGGGAGAATGTGCAAACTCCACACAGTCAGTCGCCTGAGGCGGGAATTGAACCCAGGTCTTTGGCGCTGTGAGGCAGCAGTGCTAACCACTGTGCCACCGTGCCGCCCTACAGGTTTAACATCCTGTAAAGCTGCTTTCTTTCCAGGACCTATTGATAGAAAATTAGAGCAATTTATTGAACTAAATTTGTGATTTCAATGGAGACACTGGTCTTGTTACTTTAAGTAGACTAATGCCTCTGCTAAAGTAGTGCAATGAAAAATTTAATATGAAGGCTAACATCATTCTCAGTAATGTGTATATTCTAATGTAATTGATTCATTGAAGTACTTGCTGACAACTTTTTACGTTCACACATTCTTACCTTCTAACACTGTTCTTTTAAGTTATTGTTCCACTTTATTAAAGTGAAGAATGTTGAATAGAATTGCTATTTGTTACATTCCTTTGCAAATTATTGGAGGTTTTAAATGACTTAGTACACAAATTAATAATATTGCATTTTTATAAGAAAATTTAATTTCTGATACTGTTACTGAATAACTATGGTGAGACGATGTTCCTAATTAGCATTGACATAGCAAATTTTAAATATACATCTCAAATTTAATGAGAATCGCTTTGCACATACAAAAAAAAACTTTTCAGAAAGGTCATAAAACAGGAAATTTAATCATACTGCATTCTAAAGGCTGTATCCATTTGCTTCATATAATTTCATTTTCAGTTTGTAACTCAATAACTTAACCCACTTTTGAATTGATCTAAAAATATAATTATAACTTAACACGTAGAGAACAAATTTTATAAAAAGAGTGTTTGAAGTATCAGAAAGGACTTTTAATTAATAATTATAACCCTACGATAATTTTAACAGTTAAACATCTATATTTTTAGATTTTTTTACATTGTATATTATTAGCTATTTGAGTGTTCAATTCTCTTTTATTTAAATTGTTTGATGACAGAGGTATTTGATACATTAAACAGAGTTGAACTCGTGTAATTCAGAAGTCATGGTGTATATCATTTCATTTCACAAGACCATTGACTAACACAAATTAAGCTCTGATCACTGATCAATAGTCACTGGACTAATTAGTGAGAACAAGTGAAAATTATATATCTCTGTAGAACTGAATTGTGTGACATAAAATTGGCCTGATAGCTATGATACAGTATTTTGCTAATATTTCTCCCTGCCCCTGTTAATCATGTATTACCTGTAAGCATATCCATCATTACACTGCATCCCACAGCATCTCTGTTAATGGGATCCACTATGACATCATGTTTGGGAAATTAGACTTTCAACAAGGCCAGTGAATAAGTTTATTAGCTCATTTCAGGATTGCTCATATCACCAAAAAACATAAAATACTGATTAGATTGATTGCTTGAGAATATAAAAGAAAGGAAATGCAGCAATGAACAGCATTGGACTGAGAAAAAGCAGTTCTGAAAAACGTAAGTGCCTTTGAAGCTTAATAATATACAACCTAATGATTCTTGTGACAGATGGACTATATCACACCTATACAGGTTCCCCACTGTCTCTTGTCACACACTTGGCTGCGCTGAGGCAGCCCAGACCCATATATCAAGAATGGTGTGCTCTGTGGAGAGTTTGGGGTCTTTTCACTGTATAACCAAACTTGTCTAATTAACAACTAGAGATTGATATATTTGCTTTTGTGGAAACATCTGGCCATCCTTTTAATAAGGTACACCAAAGTACACTTTTCTGCAAGTTGCACACAGGCAAGATTACAGGTTAGAAAACTGCGCCAAATGCAAGAGGTTTGACAATGTGTGCAGGTAATTATGAATTGTACCGACATTTTAACTCTAGAGGGAGCCAATGTTGTAAAGAAATTTATGTTCCTTTGCACTGAAACATGCTGATAATTACAACACTTTCCATTACAACTTTTTTCGAAGCTGACGTCTGGTGCAGCTTCAGTTTTCTTGTGCTATGACATGCCTCCAGCACACAACATATATTTTTACAGCAGATTCAGCAGAATCTTGATAGAGCAGCAAAATATTTTAATCAGAAGACACGCTACCAATTTAGTCTGCTGCCCATCTTTAATGTTGATCCCAACTGATTCGGTGAGGAGAGATTTTGCATATGAACATGATATTTAAACAAATAGGACGGGGAGACAACATGGTGCTTAATGAAAGCACAAAACACTTGTCTCTGGACTCTGGATATCACAAGCAATGCACAAATAGAAAATTCACTTTGATAATTGAAATTGCTGAAACTGATTCTAATTTCACCAACTTTTTCATGAATGTTTAGAGACAAAGTTTTGAGTTACCCAAATTGAATAGTACCAGCTTTTCGAGCAGTATTGATGAGTGTAGATACTAGTCGTGATCCCTGAGGCAGCTTGCCCTTTGTAGAGAGTGAATTACATTGTCTGGCTCAAGTCTAAGGCCAATTTGAGGCAGCAACCAATGTGGTATCAATGCTGTTCACAGTATGCAGCTGGGTGTCCTCATCTGCATTGTTTTGCACAACTGAAAAATGGGTTCAGCACTCCCTGCAAGGTTTTGGGTTATAAAATTTGTTTGATCAGCACTCAATCCACCATCTTCCATATTCACTCCCTTCATCACAGGCAGACAGTGACGACAGTGACAATAATGTGTACGATAAACAAGATGCCTTGCAGTAACATTTCAAAGCTCCTTCGACAATATTTTCCAAACTTACGACGTCTGTCACTTGGGATAGCAGATGTATAGTGTAATGATCTCCTGCAAGTGCTTCTTAAAGCCACACATCATCCTGCCTTTGAACTTCATCACACACTATTGTAGCTGGGCAAAATTACAGGAACTCCCTTTCTAACAGCCTGTGCCTACCCACATGGATTTCAACAGATGGCAACACACCAATATTTATTCAAGGCACAAATAGTTTGAGCAATAACTTCTGGCCTTGCTATCAATACCCATCTAATATTTTGGTCCAAAACTTCTAATAAAGACCTATATTTTATAATATCTTCTGTCCTTAATTAAAAAATGCTACCTGCAGGGCATAAAAAAGCTTATTCCCATAATCAATACAGGAATATATCACTGTGGTGAAAGCAGATACAGATTTGGTAGTCTAAATGTCAGTCTGAGGAGTCTAAGGAATCTATGTATTTGACTATTCCAATTTTCACTAACTTATTTACATCAATCGTGCCTGTTGATATAACTGCAGCATTTTAATGCTACACTAAAATCTAATTGTACTGATTTTTGCTGGGAAAATTTTAATAATCTCTCTCATTACTTAAACTGAAAAACACTATGTTTTCACTTTGGAGAAAGTGAGGACTGCAGATGCTGGAGATCAGAGTTGAGAGTGTGGTGTTGGAAGGGCTTAGGCCCGAAATGTTGATTCTCCTGCTCCTCAGATGCTGCCTGACCTGCTGTGTTTTTCCAGCACCACACTCTCGACTATTTTTCACTTCAACAGGCTATGCCACTAAGCTAAATTTGTCACTGTTACAATGGAAAAAAATAGTTGTATGTTCTTCAATGAACATTGTAAAGGCAATTTGACTATGACAACGTGGTGCCCAACAATTGTTTTGGGAACTCTCCCTGGAAATTGATTTACCCTATTGAATGCTGAATTCAGATTTGCCATTACTCCCCTATATTATTCCAATTATTACTCTTAACAGTGCATATAACTTCAATCATTTCCACTTTCCAGGGCTTATCTTTTCTCAATGACAAGGGTACTTGAATTTTCTATGTTAATGGTTCACACATGCATACAATTTCTTAATATACATGCTGTTTGTCTGTGTTACCACTTGTTGTTTGTTGGTCAACTTTTCCTCTCTAAACTCTGAGTTCTCCTATGATTACTTCAGCAGAAATGTATACTAAAATGATATTTCACCCAGCATACTTTGTACACGGGAGAAAGTGAGGACTGCAGATGCTCGAGATCAGAGTCGCGAGCGTGATGCTGGAAAAGCACAATAGGTCAGGCAGCATCAGTGGAGCAGGAAAATCGATGTTTCAGGCAAGTGCCCTTCATCAGGATGAAGGGTTCTTGCCTGAAATGTTGATTCTCCAGCTCCTCGGATACTTTGTACGCAGCCACCCTTGCTAGGATTAGGACTATTTTTACAGTATGACCAAACCGAAGTGCGAGGAAACACATATAATCTATTATTTTTAATCCTTTCTTGATTCTTCATGATATCAATATGATTGCAATGGTATCACTTTCACAAAGTAATAGCATTTGTTCTACTTTATGAATAAGAGAATTTTCAAACTGGTGTCATTTTCTTCAATTACCTTATTCGTAGTCTGGACATAGTAACCAAATATAGACCAATTACAATTCTATTCAAGGAATTTACAGGATTTGATGGACTCAGAAGTCAAGGGTGTTGACAGACATTTTCTATTATGTGGTAATATAGGTATATTGTGTGTGACCTACATATTAGGGAACATTCAACAAGCATCTTGGTTAAGTGCAGAAAATTGAGACTGTAGACTTTTGACACCCAGTTTTAACCTCGAGCAGGAATGCAGTCTGAGGGTTGATAATGAGAAGTATGATGGTCACATGGCTGGAGCTGCATGAGAGGTCTTACATTGTGAGCCTTATCGCCATTTCAATGACTGAATCAATGTGGGAATTATATCAGTGACCATTTGTTTCAGAAAGCTGTTCTATTATTTTTTGGTGGTCATTTGTAGTTGCCAGTGTTGCAGTAATGCACATACAATACAGTAATACAGTGATCATTTTATTATCCAGAATGTGATGGCTATCACAGTAGCTTAGGTCACACGAATTCTGATTTCTCTAACATTTTTCTTTATAAAATGGAATTTTTTTTCGCATACCCAGAAACGTTGTCAATTTGAGTGTGTGCGATAAGTTAAAAAACAAGTTCAACTTCTGATGCTAGAGTTCTGTGTTGTAATTTACAGCTATCCACTATCACTATTTCTGTTTAAATAACCTTCCTCTTGGGAAATTCTGTTTCATCATGAATTGCATTTTCTCCTTATGTTGAGTGTTTCCCGAATGCTGTGACCAAAATGTTTTTTGCTCTGAAATGTGCAGTAATTACAGCAGTTGATAGTTCCTGTTTCTTCTCGTTTTCCATTGTGTGATAATCCAGTGGTACCGATTCTGAATGTTGGTCTAATTGACAGTCACATGAAACTTTAATGAGCAGATGTTATGGAGGTAACTATGTAACCCATTGCAAAATTTATTGTGGTTTTTCGACTAAAAGTGAACAGTGCCACCTCACAGTGATGCATAAGAATCGATAAACCAATTATTGTATTCCCATAGTCAGCAAGCACTGCTGCAGAAGTTGGGAACAGACAGCAGTATTTCTGCAATTTGTACTTCCATGGAGATTTCAGGAATTATCAACCTTACTTCCCACTGAAAGGCGATGCCTCAGGCACTGAGTGCTCAGGAGACAAGTCCTGACTAGCTTGTGCCATGACTTGCAGAATGATTTCGACTCTCACCCTTTGATTCTCTCTGCTCTTTGACAACATTCAAGGTGACTACAGCTGTCAATGCCTATGCTCTTGGCTCATTTTAGTCACTCTCAAGTGATTATGTGGGTATCAGTTTATTTTGAAATGAATGCAGCAGGACAGAAAACATTGGTCAAAGGGCATATTTGACCAAACATCTCCACGAATCTCAGTGCAGAGATGCCCAGCAACATATTTGTGTTAAGGAAACCTCTACCATTGCAGTTATTTTCAATGGTACAAGGAAAAAAAAACACTAGATATGATTTCCAAATGGCATAATGTTACCATAGATAAAATAATCTAGGCTAATTTAAAGGCAGAATATACTCAGCAAGTCAGGCAGCATCTGTAAGGAATAACAGTGTTGTTTCAGGTATATGATCCTTTCTTCAGTTAACAGAAGAATTTAAAGGCAAGACATCAGTGTGAATGACTTTGCCATTTGGTAAAACAAGTAAAATACCTGATAACCTAAACTCCATAAACAGGCTCTGTTTTCAGTGAATTTATACTGTGGTAAAAAATCCTATACTGGTGCACACAGTGTTTCTTTTCACTCTTTTCATCAAATTCTGATGAAGTGTTATCAGAATCTCAGAGATTTTCAACCAGTTCAGACGAATACAGTGAAATGTTTTGTATTTGTTTTTAAAACATAAAGGTTGAGCTATCGGTATGGCTAGACCTTTCAGGCTGCATTAATATATAAAGTGAAGAATACTTTAGTACATGTGGGATCAAGGTGACAGTAACAACACACCATCATGCCCGCTATATTCTGAACTTTTGAACAAGACTGCAAACAACGACTGTCTGTGTGGAGTTTGCACATTTTCCCAGTGTCTGCAATGGGTTTCCTCCAGCTCCTCTGGTTTCCTCCCAAAGATGCACAGGATAATTGACCATAGTGTCCAGGAATGTGGAGGCTAGGTGGGTTAGCCATGGAAATGCAGGGTTACAGGGATAGACCGAGGGCTGGGTCTGGTGAGTTTGGTGTGGACTCAATGGGCCTGCTTCTTCATTATAGGGGTTCTGTAATTCTGTGAAAATCAGTCACTGCAAACCATGTGATCTCCAAACTGTCCCACATCTCAATTAAATAATTGATTGACTATAAACATTCAAAGCCATCCAGGAAATTCACACATCATTTTAAGCTAGACTGTTATCACAGAACTGGAGCATTCTAACCAACTTGACTTTCTGATTCACCGTGCGGAAAAGAATTATTGAAACTCAGGAAACAATAGAGGAATGGAGCCCATTAAGCTTTTACTGCATTAACCTGTCTCTCATTTAAACTCGGTGGGATGAATTTCAAAGTATCAAATAACAAAGGATGTGCAAATAACCCACCATCTTTCTTTGGAAAATGATCTTTAAGCTTGTGTACCTCACGTGGTGCAGAAGCCATATTTTTACCTACTTTAAAAATATCAGAAAAAAACTACCTGCAGGCAGAGTTCCGTGACGGTCATGGAAAAACCATCACAACAGCTGCATGTTAAATATCCAGCCAAGGTAATGGACAACAATTCCTGAAAGCCTAGGAAGTCTGTTACCAGCCAATTCCAAGTTCAAATTCATCTGAGAGAACCAACCTCTTGGAAGTTCAACGACAAGAAGCCTCATAACTTACTGAGAATCCTTTGCCATCATGATCTTCACTATACCAAAGCATTAATTCATCAACGAAACTATCAGCTTTCCATGTAAAAAAAGACAATCATACATTATAGTCTTATTGATCTTCTCTTCATCTATATCTTCATCTTTGTGTGCAAACTGATTGAATGAAACATTGCAGCCTTATACCTCAAGGATAAGTGTGAGACAATAATGTGAATTAGTTTTATAGAATGTGAGTCAAGAATGTGGTGCTAGAAAAGCACAGCAGGTCAAGCAGCATCCGAGGAGCAGGGGCATCAATGTTTCGGGCAAGAGCCTTTTATCATCTTGCCGGAAACGTTGATTCTCCTGCTCCTCGGATGCTGCCTGAGCTGCTGTGCTTTTCCAGCACCACACTCTAGACTCTGATCTCCAACATCTGCAGTCCACACTTTCCCCAAACACAATCTAGCAAAAAATCAACAATAAGTACATAAAAATGTATTATTTGTCTGAACGGAGTGTGGGTTCATTGTAGGCAAAATCAGATGACCTTATAACGTAGAATACAGAAATGACAGAGAAGCTATTCTGCGTTTATTTTCACTGAGGAAAATTCAAGAAATCTCCCAGAACTACAGATCCAACTGACTAGGGAGAACAACGACTTGAAGGAAATTAGTATTAGCAAGATGATTGTACTAGAAAAATTAATGAGCTTTAAGTTAATAAATTCTCATGGCCTAGTTACCCATTCCCTGGAGTGTTGAAGGAGGTAACTATAGAGGTATGGTGATTATCTTCCTAAATTCAATACATTCTGGAATGATTCCTACAGATTGAAGGTAGCAAATGTCACAACACTAATTAGAAAGGGAACTAGCGAGAGAAACAAAATCACTGTCTTATTTGCCTTAACTCAGCAGGAAGAAAAAAGCTAAAATCTATTATTGGGGTAAATAGACAATTGGATGATAAAACTCTATTTTTGCACTGTCAGCATAGATTTGCAAATGGGAAAGTGTATTTGACAAACTTGGAGTTTTTGAAGATGTTACTAACAAAATTGATAAAGGTGAGCCAAAGGATATAACGTACTTAGATTTTCAGAAAACTTTTGATAATGACCCTCACAAAAAGGTGGTTAGAAAAATTATAGCATATGGAGGTTATGTACGAGCATGGATTAATAATTGACTGAAAGACAGAGAACAGGGAGAAGGATTGAATAAGCCATTTGGCAAGCTGTGGCTAGTGGGTTATCGTGACGATCAGTACTTGAGCCCCAATTATTACAACACAGCAATGATTTGGAGGTGGAGGCCAATTGTAGTATCTACAATAGCTTAGCTGGAATGTCAGTTCTGAGAGAAATGTAATTTGGCTTCAGGAGGGTTTGGCTTAGTAACTGGCAGATGGTCTATAATATAGAAAAACGCGAGGTTATCCATTATGTTAGGAACAACAGAAGGTAACAAAGTATTTGATGAAGATGCAAAGTAGCTTACGCAGATCAATGTGTTTGCCTTGGTGCTCATTCAATGGGACTCCGAGTACAATGCTGTTTGTTGGATTGCTGGCCTATCTGGTTTCTTTGTCACCATAGAATTGTCTCAGTTTTTCCCAGCCAGTCTGATGCTATGAACCAGCTTCCTTCTGCAATGAGATAAAGAAAAGTATTGAGTATGACGGGAATGGGTGCAGGGCAGTTTATAAGCATCTATAATCATGTTAAATAGTGAGCTGTCTCCAGTAAATGAGTAGGAAGCTCAGTGGCCAGAAAAGATCAGTATTTGACAGGAGGAGCTGTGTGTAAACTCTTGAGTACACATCCTGTATGTGATGTTGTGGCTTGCAGGCCATGACTGCTTGTGCGATGCCTGCGCAGTGGCAGAGTGAGACTGAGTGATGCCCCTGTGAGTGTGAGGAAGCAGAGTAAAGATGGTGCCACTTATCTGGGTAGAGTGCACAAGATCATGCACTTGCTGTCCATTTTGTTTGGGCAAGTGGCACTGACTGCACTGCCATCTCCTTCAAGACTGCAGGCTCTGGTCTGATGGGACAGTCTCCTGGTGCAGTCTATCAAGAAAAGAGTCTCTTGGTGACTCCATCCAGAAGTATCTCCAAGAAGCATCAGGAAATGTGAGAAACAGCTTCAACTTCTTGTCAGGTATTTCTGGGCTTTTGCGGATGGCAGAGGCCAAGTTCCTGGCCTGCAGTAAATGAAGTGGTGTCCAGATGGCCTTTAAAATGGCGCCTGAATCTTCAGCCTTATAAGGTTCCCAGAAGCAGCACTAGCTTGCTCCCCACATGATTCACTGATGAATGTGCACAACATTTCGTTTGTATAGAAAATGAATTGAGAAACATGTGATGGTTTGAGATAACAGATTGCAGGTGCTGATGCTTAAAAATGGAAAATCCCAGCCACATATCATATCCAAGACAACATAAACAGGCCTTTAAAAATATCCAGGCTGAGTTAGTCACAAAAATAAGACACCATTGACAAATATTAATTAGTTAAGGAAAACCAGTGTGGATTTCTTAAGGGAAGAGCATGTTTAATTAAAAACTCCATTAATTTTGAAGATATTCTGGAGAGAATTGATGAGTGTGTGCTTTACACGGTGTTCCAAAAAAAAAATTCAATATAACATTGCGCAACAGAAAAGTTATAGCTCCTGGAATAAAAGAGACAGTAACAATGTGGATACAAAAGTGGCTCAGCAAAGGAAACAAAGAGAAATGGTTATGGTTATTCTTCAGGCTGAAGGAAGATTTGTGGTGGAGTTCCCCAATATTCGGACCCTGGATTTTCCTGATTTATATTAATGATCTAGATCCATGGTGTTCAGGGACAATTTCAAAGTTTGCAGGTGACACAACATAAGGAAGGATTGTAATCTTTGCAGAGTAGTGTGGCACTTCAAAAGGATATAAACAATTGGGTGGATTGGGCAATCGGTGGCAGATGAAGTTCAATG
>NC_057716.1:37668230-37746875 GCF_004010195.1 Chiloscyllium plagiosum
CTGGGGCATTCTAATAGAATGTTATTCATGAAGAAAACCACAAGCATTCTCAGGAAGAGGAATGGGGTATGGCGGGGGAGGGGGAGGGTGCAAAAACAGGCCTAATTATTGCTACTCGTTAAAGCTGCTTCCCATACACATTATATTGATGGATGAAATCATTACGATGACAATCAAGTTTTAATTTAGTTGTTCTGTTGAGCAAGTCTTTTAAATGCATTTTATTTTATTATGTAATTTAATTTCTCTCACAGTTTGATCATATAGAGCAGAATTTATCATTCTGCCATAGTCCTTCATTGGAAGTGATGAATTCATAGTTGCAGCCTTTGTACAAACCACTGTGCAGAGCGATAGTGAAAAATGCTCACACAAACCAATTAAGAGGCCTTTTGATGTCGTCTTTCAATCCATGCTTGAAGGCACTGGTGGCATTTTGGTTGAGCTCAAGATTTAACATTCTGTACTTTTCAGAACCTTTAATTTAAGTTGACGGTTGTGTACCTAGGATTTATCTCACAGTCAGGTGCAAACTAATTGTACCAGAATGTTCATTTTCTGCTGTGGTTTGAGCAGGACAGTGTGCATCCTTAAGCAGAGCACTGAAGTTACATTCTGATAACAGAAGTGTAGTACAGAATTGCACTGAAAATGCTGCTTTAATGCATTGTTTTTATTATGAATAAGAAAGGATTGGTTTACTCTTGTGCTATCATGGATTGTTATCTCTTAATAAGCTATCAGTTCTGCTACAGTGTTTAATTTACATCCAAAATACAAGTTCAAAAATACCACCAATACCAATTCAACAAATGTCCCAATTATCCTGGGATGTTGCCCACTTAATAAGAATTCAAAATAAAATTATCTTAGGATTTGTCCAATCCATTATTTACTGTACATTTTTAGGCCATAATTAAAAATGTTACTTTGCAGTCAGTTAACAGAATATAGGTACAAAATGACCTGCCAAATTCCATTTCATTATCGTAGTGATTCACTTCCTCCTTTCTTGGCATCCCTCTTTAAAAATGTCTTGGATGATGAATTCATATGAGTCATTTTCTTTTCGTGCAATCAAAACGTGTTGAATTGATAATTAATTTTAATTTTCAGGTCCATCAGATCTGGGTATTTTATTTTGCATTTTATGAGATTGAATATATTACAGCTAACATCTCTGTGAAAAGACAAGGAAAATGTGCCTGGAATAATTCACCTGAGCATTCAAGGGTCTCTTTTGGCCCAACGGCAGATGGGCCACAGGAGACCCAGCTCACCACTAGAAAAAGAGCGGCAGAGACAGATGGTGAGCCTGGTTTCTCCTGCCGCCCCACTCAATTATTAGTCAGTACCCTCCTGCCTGACTGCTCGTGTGGAAGGGAGGAGCGAGTGGTACAAAACTACAACTCTTGAGTGTTGTAGCAAAATGCAATCACTACTGTCATACAATGAATTGAGTACTGTGGACACTGGAAATCTGAAAGAGCATGCTGTAAACATTCAGCAGATCGGGCCGCTAGAGAACAGTCATACCAGTCTTGAAACATTAACTCTGTTTCTCTCTCCACAGATGCTGCTGGACCTGCTGAGTTTCTCCAGTGTTCTCTGTGTTTGTTATAGAATGCACTGGTCCTCTGTTTCATGCCATTGACATGGAATAAAAGTATTCACTATGTGGGATAAAGGTAAATTAATGTTACTTCTGCAATTCTGCAATTCTGCAATTATAATTTCTGATACAAAGTAAATGAAGTCACATCAGTGTGTGGTTGTTTCGGCCAGGAGCTGAGTCAACAAGAATGGAAACTATGTGGAGGAAATATATAATTGTTTTTGTATTAGCTAAAATTGTATGTCAGCATGAAACATGATTGCAAAACAATAGTAGATATTATGGGCAAATAGATAAGATGTCGTGAGGGGATGAAGTTAGGCTAGATACACGCCTGTACAAACAGTAGGTATAAACATCTGTTTCCCACTTTTACAGAGACACAGGAACAAACCCTAATTAAAGAGGTCATAGAGATCAGAGTGGCTTCGGGAGAAGCCCAGATGGAAAGAGTAGATACTGATGAAGAAAGAATATGCCTAACAATGACCTGCAGTGGGATGAGGTCAAACGGCCTAGTTAGGCCAGAAATAAGCATTTTGTCACAGACAAGGCCGGATAAGGCAAGAGATAAGCAGGAGTGGTGGGACCAGTCTTAGGTAAGTGGAGTATGTAAACAGGGGGGGAAACAATGAAATAAGAAAAAAATATGTAGGAACCAAATTATATAAATATCGAGAGTTTGTTGAATTTGGTGTGTGTATGTCCTCTGCCTTGCCTGGCACTGGACATCACACCCACTTGCAAGTGTAAAAATAAAGGACACTACTGATTCAGATTTTGTCTCGGACTGCAATTATTGAAGTGTGTGAGCATTGTTTCTCACAACTATCTCACTAATACTAAAAGGTACTGATGTCAAAACTTCAATATTTGCTTAAGAAATTAATAATGAAGAACAGGCTCTACAAAATCTTTATCCTATTATTTAAATTACACAATGGATTTGCAAGTCGTATTTTAGCATCTGTTTGTTCTTACTTTACCTCCCCAAAGGCTTCTGTTTTGAGTGGTGATTCTTTGTGAGGGAGAAAAGAAACACAGAGAATGCTGTAAGAATTCAGCAGATCTCTTGCCCCAGATGCTGCCATGGTGGTATGATGGCTCAGTGGTTAGCACTGCTGCCTCACAGTTCCAGGGACCCAGGCTCAATTCCAGCCTTGGGTGACTGTCTTTGTGGAGTTTGCACATTCTCCCTGTGTCTGTGTAGGTTTACTCTGGGTGCTCTGGTTTCCTCCCACAGTCCAAAGATGTGCAGGTTAGGCAAATTGGCCATGCTAAATTGCCCATAGTTTTCAGGGATATGTAGGTTAGGTGCATTAGTCATGGGAAAGGTAGGGCTATAGGGTAGGGGAATGGGTGTGGGTGGGATACTCTTTGGAGGAGTTGTTGTGCCAAAGGGCCTGTCTCCACACAGTATGGTATTCTATTCTATTCTAAAATGCCAACCAATGCTCCTGGCTGGGTTGGAGGACATCATACAAGACCTAAGTACCTATGAACATAGTTCACAGCCTGCAAATTTTTGGATTGCTTTAATAATCAAGGATTTGAATACAAACTTTTCAGCTTGATACCTCAAGTTGGTTTTCGGTTTTTATCAGTTTTTCACCATGTCCAATAGAGTGTACAAACTCAAATGTTGATACACTACTGTAATTGTGAAACATAACACACCATGACTGCACTGCCAAGGTTAGGTGGACCAAGCCTTTCTGTTTTTGACATTTTCATATATTCATATGATTTTCACTGTCGAATCTCCAAAGAACAGTGTTGAAAGAAATGACCTTTGGCCAGTCTGAGTGTCTCCTACTTGACCAGAAACTCAACTGCACTTAACACAATAAACACAGGCTGTAAGTTTGCTCACTGAGCTGGTGGTTTTAGATTAGATTAGATTACTTTACAGTGTGGAAACAGGCACTTTGGCTCAACAAGTCCACACCGACCCGCCGAAGCGCAAACCACCCATACCCCTATATTTACCCCTTACCTAACACTACGGACAATTTAGCATGGCCAATTCACCTGACCTGCACATCTTTGGACTGTGGGAGGAAACCGGAGCACCCGGAGGAAACCCACGCAGACACGGGTAGAACGTGTCTTTAGGTGGCTAATTGGTGTTTGTGTATCCTGGTGGCTAGTTTTCTGCCTGTCTGTCTGATGTAGTGTTTGTTACAGCCCTTCCATCCTGGGACAGGCTAAACAGAGATGCGCACGGGAATTCTTAGAGGCCTGGCAATCAAACCGGAACTCCATCAATAATCACATGGATTTGGACCCCATTTACCAACCTCTGAGAAAAAGAACCAGAAATGATATCACCCACCTTCACAGACCAAGATACATAAATAGAAATTTGGACAGAATACCAGCCTCCTTAATGGAGGCTCACTGATGATGTTACCTAGTTGACAGTGTGGTGCCAGAAAAGCACAGCCGGTCAGGCAGCAGGAGGAGCAGGAGGATCATGAGCTCATTCCTGATGAAGTGCTTATGCTTGAAACTTCGATTCCCCTGCTCCTTGGATGCTCTCTACTCTGATCTCCAGCATCTGCGGTCCTCACTTTCTCCTAGATGATGTTACCTAGCATGATGACAAAATGTCTGAAAACAAACTTTCCAGCTCAGTGAGCAAACTTACAACCTGAGCCTCAATCTGAGCTATGAATCTTCTCAAAAATTGTAAACAATTAGTACAATTGGTACAGGAGTAGTCAAACTATTCAAATCAGGTATTCAAAATTCAGTGAAGAGTGACTCACCTGATATCCGTAGCCTTTTTAGTGATTTCTACGGCAGACATCACAATATAATGGAACATTTGTCTGGCTGAGTGCAGCATGGGCACTCATGAAAGGCAGCACCAGAAGACAATAAGACGTTAGAGCAGAATTAGGCCACTCGGCCCATCGAGTCTGCTCTACCATTTGATCATTGCTGACATGTTTCTCAACCTCCTAGGTGCTGTTAAGGTCCCCTGGTCATCAATGATATTATCTACTGTTCCTGTTTCATGTTCGTGATCTTGTACTTGACACAGAAAACCCTTTAAATGCACAGACAAAAAAATCTTCTTTTATTCTAATAATATTTTATTCAAGCAACAGGTTCACAGCCTAAAGGCCAAATTACAGAATAGTTTATATTGAAAATTTCACGTGTAGGTTGAGTTAATCAGGTTAAGTCATGTCTACAACGAGCAAGTGATAATTGTATCAATCCACCAGCTCCTGACACTACATTTCCATTGAAGGTGACATTGGGAATATATTGTGTTATAAGAAGCAAGCTGTCATTTGTTTCAAGAGTGTTGGAATGTAAAAGCAATGATGTGCTACTGAGACTTTATAAAGCTCTGGTTAGGCCTTGTTTAGAATACTGTGTCCAGGTTTGGACCCCACACCTCAGGAAAGACATACTGGCACTAGAGCGTGTCCAGTGGAGATTCACAAGGATGATCCTTGGAATGGTAGGCCTAACATACGAAGAACAGCTGAGGATCCTGGGATTGTATTCATTAGAGTTCAGAAGGATGAACGGAGATCTAATAGAAACTTACAAGATAATGCATGGCTTAGAAAGGGTGAACGCAGGGAAATTGTTTCCATCAGGCGGGGATACTAGGACTCATGGGCACAGCCTTAGAATTAGAGGGGTCAATTTAAAATGGAAATGAGGAGATGTTTCTTCAGCCAGAGTGTGGTGGGCCTGTGGAATTCACTGCCATGAGTGCAGTGGAGGCCAGGACGTTAACTGTCTTCAAGACAGAGATTGATAAATCCTTAATCTTGCAAGGAATGAAGGGATAAGTGGAGAGTGCGGGTAAGTGGCATTGAAATGCCCATCAGCCATGATTGAATGTCAGAGTGGACTTGATGGGCTGAATGGCCTTAATTCCACTCCTGTTTCTTATGGTCTTATGGTTTTAAGTCATACAGTCCTAGAATGTACAGCCCAGAAATAGAACCTTCCATCCAACTTGTCCATGCCGACCAGATATCCTATTCTAATCTAGTCTCATTTGCCAGTACTTGGTCCATAATTCTCTAAACTCTTCCTATTCATATACCCATCCAGATGCCTTTTAAATGTTGTACCTGTATCAGCCTACACCACTTCCTCTGGCAGCTCATTCCGTACATGCACCGCCCTCTGCTTGAAAACGTTACCTCTTAGGTCCCTTTTAGATCTTTCCCATCTCATCCTAAACCTGTGCCCTCTAGTTCTGGACTCCCCCACTCCAAAGAAAAGATTTTGTCTATTTATCCTATCCATGCCCCTCATGACTTTATAAACCTCTATAAGGTTACCCTTTAGCCTCCAACACTCCAGGGAAAACAGCTCCTATTCAACCTCTCCCTATAGCTCAAGATGTCCACCCCTGGCAACGTGCTTGTAAATCTTTTCTGAATCCTTTCAAGTTTCACAACATTCTTCCAATAGGAAGGAGAACAGAAATGCACATAATATTCCAAAAGTGGCTGAACCAATGTCCTGTACAGCTGCAACATGACCACCCAACTCCTATACTCAATGCTCTGACCAATAAAGGAAGGCATACCAAACACCTTCATCACGATCCTAACTACCTGTGACTCCACTTTCAAGGAACTATGAACCTGCACTCCAAGGTCTCTTTGTTCAGCAAGTCTTGGAGTTATACATAACATAACCCATCATTTCTATCCGCATAGCATGCCGTTGAACCATAGCATGGTAAAACTGACAGAGATTATAAACATTTAAAAAAACACTTTGACCTATGATGTTATGGTTGAAAAGAAACTTTATTAAATTAAATGGTAAGCAGTAAGTGACAACTAATTGGCGTTGGGTCCCAGTACAAGTCACCTTTGATGTTCACACTAATCAGGTGGATGGTAAAACGTAGTCAAATTTACACATACCAAACAAAAAGCTACACCATTAGGAATAAGCCTTAAACTAATTAAAAACCTTTCCACATACTCAGGGAAAATATTGGGCTCCAGGTGAGCATCTTACAAGGTTGTCCATCATAGAGAGACTGCACTCACCAGCAGAGGATGTCAGGTCAGGTGCAGAAGAGAGTTAAAATTTCATCATCTTCAGAGGGAGGCAGGGATCTGTCTTGGTAATGATTCTGGTCCAATTATTAATGGCTTGCTAAGGATTAGTCAAGTAATTTGTTTAAAACAGTAAAACTCATTAGAAGTTATGGATCAGACATTATTGCAAGCAGTTGGTTTGCACTTGCGTACTACTTTCAGAACCATAGCAAGCAATCTGCTAGGCAGAGTCGCAATATTATCTGTGCGCATCACATAGAGTCCTTCAAGGTGAACTGTCTGACATAAAACAATGATTGAATTTAAAAAGTCCAAAGGCAACTTTAGAAGTAGTCAAAATCATCATCAAAGTAAAAAAAGGTCGTCAAGAAAGCTAAATGCTATATGTATAAAGAATTAGAATTGTGAGTAAAGATGATGTCGGTAAGTTTCTTCAGCTATTTTATAGATCAATTTTGTACATTTTCTTTACAGTTTGCAAAATCTAACTTTGAAAAAACAAACAAGGGTTATGATTTTCTGGTTTTGCTTAATTTATTCTCATTTAACTGAATGGTGATTTGATTGGTTGTGTAACAGGTAGCAATTTATTTGACAATCATTTGCTCTATCAGTGTGAACTATGATGTCCTACATCCTCTTAGACTACAGGCAATTATGATAGAGAGAAAATACATAAGCAGGAAACTGAATCCTATACACACAAAATATGCAGGCACATAGGTGGACAAAACACTTACGAAATACAAAGAGATGCTGAGCAACAAATCAAACAGAAAAAAACGAGAAATTTACTCCAGAGTGTGTCAAGGCCATTATATACAGAGCAACAGCAATGACAAGTCTGAGAGACAAACACAAAAAGGTGGAAAGAGCATTAGACAAAATCTGCTGACAGACTGCTAAAGTAACACATGCAATTAAATATAAAATTGTCCCTGAATATCACAATTTTTTTTAGTAATTCTTGTGTCAGTTACAAAAAATTATATTAAAATATTGACTGTGGTTGTCAAATTTAAAACCACATTAATAATAACAAATGTACAAACTGTAATGCTGACAATCAATCAAAACTTGTAATATTCAAAAAATGCTTGCAGTGTATATCAGAATTCTACTTGTCAGAAATTCAGTCCACAATGCAGGTTA
This sequence comes from Chiloscyllium plagiosum, assembly GCF_004010195.1. Lineage (NCBI taxonomy): Eukaryota > Metazoa > Chordata > Chondrichthyes > Orectolobiformes > Hemiscylliidae > Chiloscyllium > Chiloscyllium plagiosum. Next base: position 37,676,055 of record NC_057716.1, read on the forward strand.
TTGTAACTGACAGGGCTGCATTGCCGTCTTTTGTGCAGCTTCCTGCTGCTCACCTTAGCTCACTTGAATCATCTGACCTCAACCTGCTGTAGCTAAAAATAGCTCTTCCTCACCTCACTAAATTCATCTTCAATCTCTATTGTCCTCCTGACCTTGATATCTCTTCAGAACACTCTCTGAACATTTTCTCAAGCAAATTCACATATATCAACACTTACCATCTTCCATCAAGATTCTCATTTGTGAGATTTCACTATTTTCACAGTAATGGCTCCATCCCTTTGGTGCTGGTCTGGTTGACGCAAATGGTAAGGTGTCATTCAGAGGACAGGGTTGATTGGCTGGGCTGCCAAACCCATGGGGCATTGTGACACATTGATTGGTGCCTGAGTTGGGAAGAAAATCGGGTACCAATGCTATTGGGACAGCTCGGTCCAGGTGTTGGTAAGGCAAGGAGCCTGGCTCTCTTAAAAATTCCATTTGCAACAGTAATATGTTTGATAAAACAGCAATTATTATAAAATGGCCACCAGTAGACACACAGGTGAGAGTGTTGATGTCAGCTGGCAGTGACATTCTCCAGGATTTATCTGTGCGTATCCATGTTCTGGGTGCAGTGATGCCAGCCATCACTGGTGCATGTGCAGACTCTGCAATGTTTTAGTTTTTATATATGATGACCATTCCCTCTCCCAGTTCAGTTTCTGGCCAAAGTAACCCCGAAATTGTATCGCCCAGTTCAAGATTCAGTGATAGTAATGCCTTTGAATATTAAGTGGTAAAAGCTAGATTAGAAATGGGTATTAGAAATGGCACTTGTGTGGCAGGAATGCAATGTGTCATTTGTCAACCTAAATCTGGATATTTTCCCATTCTTGTTGCATTTGATCATGGACTGCTTCAGTGTCTGAGGAGTTGTGAATGGTGCCAAGCATTGTCCTATGCTTGGCAAACATCTCACTTTTGACCTTATGATGGAGGGAAGGCCATTGATGAAGCAGCTGAAGATGTTTGAGCTCAGGACATCTAGCAGAGATGTCCTGGAGCTGAGATGACCGAACTTCAACAACTGTAACCATCTTCCTTTGTGCCAAGTATTACGATAACCAGCAGAGAGATGTCCCTTGATTTTTCCATTGACTCCAAACTTGCTAGGGTGCTTTGATGTCAAAACCAATAACTGCACAGTCTTGATGTCAAAGGCAGTGACGCTTACCTCACCTCTGGAATTCACTCATTTGTCCATGTTTGCACCAAGGCTGTAATGAGGTCAGGAGCTGAGTTGGTCTGGCTGAATCCATTACTGAACATTGGTGAGCATGTAGTGCTACATACATAGCAATGTTATCAAACAATGTTTGGTGGCATTGTTGATGACCCTTCCAACATTTTATCGATGATTGCACATAGGAAGATAGGGCAGAAATTGGTTGGTTGGATTTGTCCTGCTTTTTGTATGCAGCATGTACTTTGACAATTATCCACACTGTCCAGTAGATGCCAGTGTTGTAGCTGTAGTGGAATAGATTGGCCGGGGATGTGTTAAATTTTGGAGCACAAGTCTTCAATATTATTGCTGGAGCATTGTCAGGGTCCAAAGCCTTCACCATGTACAATGCATTCAGCTGTTTCTAGATATGTGGAGTGAATCAAAATGTTTGAATGCTGGCATTTGTGAAGGTCGAGACCTCCCAGGGAGATTGGTCTCAGTAAAGAATGCCGCAGTCATTTGAAATATCTCTGCGTAACTACAGAGGTGAAATTCTCACTTCTCTTGCTAGATCTACCAATGAGACTTACTTCATGGTCAGCACAAAACTTCCTTGCTTCTTTGCAAGCTGACAAATCAGAACCATTAACCATATTTCTCACTGCACAGAAGCTGTCAGAAGAAACATTGAAGTCATCTGCAGGTGTGGGATGTATAGGAAACCCATCTGTGCAGCTTTCCAAATCTCAACACATCTCAACACTCTGCCAGGAAAGCCTCTAACTTAAATTGAGGCCATTGTCTCTACTCCCCTATCATTGACCTTGATTGACCAGTGTTTCATGCTTGTAATAATTCTCACACCAGAAGCAAGAACTGTTTTGTTTTACACAATAAACCTAATACCTGGACTGGGTCTCAAGACACGTTAGCTGCTTTTCATCAGTTTAGCTGCAGATTATACTGTTCCAATTCAGTGATATAATTTTAAGTAGGCTTAAGGGTTACATACTTCTTTATTATTCTTTATTTTGTGTTTACAGCAACTTTCTGAGGCTGAACCACACTATTATAGGTTCATATTTGACCTTCAGATGAACATAGAGTCATAAAGTCCTACAGCACGGAGTCAGACCCTTTGGTCCAAACTGGTCCATGTCGACCAAAATGTCCATTCACACTAACCCTATTTTCCTGCATTTGGCCCATATCCTTCTAAACCTTTCCTATCCACATATTTGTCCAAATGCCTTTTAAATGTTGTTAATGTACCTGCCTCAACCACTTCCGCTGGCAACTTATTTCATATGCATACCACCCTCTTTATAAAAATGTTGCCCCTCAGGTTCGCTTTTATTCTTTTCCCTCTAACCTTAAACTGATGCTGTCAAGTCTTCAATTCCCCAGCCCTGGGAAAAAGACTGAGTATATTCATCCTATCCATGCCTCTCATGATTTCTCACACTTCTATAAGATCTGCCCTCTGTCTCCGATGCGCTAAAGAAAAAAGTCATAGGTTGTTCAATCTCTCCCTATAATTCAATCCCTTGAGTCCTGGCAACATCCTTGTAAATTTTTTCTGTACTCCTTCCAGTTAATAACATCCTTTCTATAGCAAGCTGACCAAAACTGAATGCAATACTCCAAGTGCTGCCTCACCAATGTCCTGTACAATTGCAACATAACTTCCCAATTTATTAGGTTAGATTAGATTACTTACAGTGTGGAAGCATGCCCTTCGGCCCAACAAGTCCACACCGACCCTCCGAAGAGCAATGCACCCAGACCGATTCACCTACACCTAACACTACTGGCAATTTAGCATGGCCAATTCACCTGACCTGCACATCTTTGGACTGTGTGAGGAAACCAGAGCACCTGGGGGAAACCTACGCAGACACTGGGAGAATGTGCAAACTCCACACGGACAGTTGACTGAGGCGGGAATTGAACCCGGGTCTCTGGGGCTGTTAGGCAGCAGTGCTGACCACTGTGCCACCGTGTCGCCCACAACTTCTATACTCAATGCCCTGACTGATGAAGGCCAGTGTGCCAAAAGCCTTCTACACTGCCCTGTTGATTTGCAACTCCATTTTCAGAGAACAGTGCACCTGAACTCCAACATTCCTCTGTTCCATTACATTCCTTAAGGCCCTATCATTCACCATGAAACTCCTACCTTGATTTGACTTTCCAAAATCCAAGACCTCACACTTATCTATGTTAATCTCCATTTGCCATTTCTCAACTCACTTCCTCAGCTGATCAAGATCCTGCTGTAATTTCAGATAAACTTCCTCACTGTCCACGATACCGCCTATTTTAGTGTCATCTGCAAACTTACTCATCATGCCGTGTACATATTGCAGACTATTTCTTAAATGTTGAGAAATTGGAAAGTGTTTGTACCATAGGGACCTTGATATCCTTATTCAGAAGACATTAAGAACTAACATGTAGGTGTAGTAAGCACTTAAGGAGGCAAATTGTATGTTTGCATTTATCATAAAAGGATTGAAATAACTTACCTAAAGCAAGCAATTCTCTCAGCAAACATCTTGTAAGTTAATACTAGAGAATCTGGTAAGCATCACCCTTTTTCATAATGGTGTATTCTCTATTAACTATTCCTCATTTGTGATTTCCTCTTCAATCTGATGAGGTAAATGAGCTTTACAGTATTTCAGGGTCTATCAAATGATTTTAAACTAACTTAATGCCAACTCTCAGAACAAAAACATTGTAGAGGTCATGTCTCCAGCTCTTTCACTGGCAGTTTATAATCTTAACTTCCTCTTGCCGTTAACCCCTTAAATCAACATAACTCCAAACTTTGAAGAGTAATAGACTCCGAGCTTGCCTGAATCCTGTTTATCCAATTTTTAACAGCTAAACTTTAAATCCCAAGACCAAAAATATAAGTACCTTGGAAAATGTCACAAGATACTTCACAGGAGTGGCACTTAACGGGAGGCACGGTGGCACAGTGGTTAGCACTGCTGCCTCATTGTGCCAGAGACCCGGGTTCAATTCCCGCCTCAGGCGACTGACTGTGTGGAGTTTGCACATTCTCCCCGTGTCTGCGTGGGTTTCCTCCGGGTGCTCCGGTTTCCTCCCACAGTCCAAAGATGTGCAGGTCAGGTGAATTAGATTAGATTAGATTAGATTACAGTGTGGAAACAGGCCCTTCGGCCCAACAAGTCTACACCGACCCGCCGAAGCGAAACCCACCCATACCCCTTACTTATCACTACGGGCAATTTAGTATGGCCAATTCACCTGACCCTGCACATCTTTGGACTGTGGGAGGAAACCGGAGCACCCGGAGGAAACCCACGCAGACACTGGGAGAACGGGCAAACTCCACACAGTCAGTCGCCTGAGTCGGGAATTGAACCCGGGTCTCTGGCGCTGTGAGGCAGCCGTGCTAACCACTGTGCCACCGTGCCGCCCACAAATTGACCATGCTAAATTGTCCGTAGTGTTAGGTAAGGGGTAAATGTAGGGGTATGGGTGCTTTGCGCTTCGGTGGGTCGGTGGGGACTTGTTGGGCCGAAGGGCCTGTTTCCACACTGTAAAGTAAAGTAAAGGAGCCCTTATCTCTTTTGGTCTGTTATCCATTCTTCAAAGGTGATAACCCAGGCAATAAAAGGCTTGGTCAAAAGATGGGTTTTAAAGAGCACCATCAGCAGCTGTTCCTTTTGATTTTTGCAATGACTTGCCTCTTGAAATTTTAGTGAATTCTTTCCAACTGTTGTCTATGATGGTTGTAGAGTCTCTAGTTCTCAAGCGAAAGCAAACCCTTATGAGTTCTGTTTCTGCACTAGCTTCAATCATAGTTATACTGACAAAGACTTTCCCTTCTCAATTCAATTCAATATAGATAGATATATCACCATACAATTTAATCTTTATAGTTGAAGAAACAACAAAGTCTTTTCAAAATTATCAAAGGTTGTATAAAATGGTCTGCCGAACTCTTGTTGCCATTGTGTTGGTTCACAAACTGTAGCTATGAGGTCATTGGTGAAATGGCCCTGCATGGTACTAAATTGTTGGTGCTTTTGGAGCCAGAGGTGATGTGTATTGCTGCTGATCAAATCTGTTGAAGTTTAAGTTCTATTCATTCAAAAATATTCACTTAGAGTGTACGAGAACTGGTAAAGCATTGTTGATATATATTGTGTTTTGAAGCAGTACGGATTTTACCAATTTAAAATAATTATGTTTTTTTACAAAACATGAACTGAACATTTAAATTGTGATTGATACATTTTACAAATATTTCTGTGACCGACCATCTTGATGAGTACATCAATAATCTTCAGCTACAAGATCCTAATCATGGCTGAAGTTCATTATAACTAATTAACTAATACCTCAACGGAAAGCAGGTCAATGCCTTGAAACAAAGTTTCAGTAGCGATCATCATTCCTATCTCGGTGAAGATTGTTACTTCATTCAACTATTTTTTGTAACTTGATTCAGAAATGCCCACTTTATGTATTATTACTTTTTGATGTAGGAGTTGCGGGAATGTCAAGCCAGTTTTCACTGTGCCTACATGCTCAATCTGAAAACTAACACACACTCTTCAGCCCTGAGGTCTTGTGAATTTAATTTGCAGATACATTTTAAAGGAACTCATTTCCAGATCCTTCCAATGAAAAATGATCAGAAGATCCAGAAGATTGACATACCTCACTGGAACATCCTCCAAACATCCCTTATCAATGAGGAACCCCATTGGATCACCACTGATCTTTATTTAAGATATCCTTGGCAGATCTCACGTAGGGATACAGCTGTTCACATGGCTATTTCCAGTTGATCACTTGAGATCAATTCTGACAACAGTCTCTTGCAAATGGAAACCTAAGGTACCTATGGTTCTTGTGATGGCGAGGGAATACTGTACTGTGCTCACTTCTTACTGCTATGGAAACCCCCAAAATCTATCGATGAAGGTTAACATACCGTATGACACTTCTCAGAAGTGTTATCAAACAAAATTTGACTAAAGCAACTCAAGGAAACATTAGAGCAGATGTTCAACATTTTGACCAAAGTCATAGTTTTGAGGAACCTCATAAAGGAGGAAAGAGAGGTTAAAAAGCAGAAAGATATAGGGTCAGTATACAAAATGTTATAGTTTTGAAGCTAAAGTCATAGCTGCACTGATGGAGAAATAAAAGATATTTTAAGAAGTCAGAATTAGAGGAATTCAGGTATATCAGAGTTATAGGTGTAAAACAACTTTACATATATTTAAAGATGTATATAAAGACATTAAATAGCCCAGCAAAGGTGACTGCTATAATCACATGAATAGACTTAGCAATAACGTTACAGGAGACTCTCAGAAGTCAACGTCAGCCAGGGAGTCAACACCTTATGTACTCCATGATGGGACTGGAATGCTAACTATTGTATGATAAATTTCTGCAAAATCCCTACACCATAGAATTGCAAGTCACACCTTTCTGCTAAGAGCATATGTTATAACTTTCCACTTAATGGCCCAGATGGGCAATTGTTTATCTGCAATGTAAGGCTTTGGCTTGATAGTAACTATTTCCATCAAGGAGAAAGTGAGGACTGCAGATGCTGGAGATCAGAGCTGAAAACGTGTTGCTGGAAAAGTGCAGCAGGTCAGGCAGCATCCAAGGAGCAGGAGAATCGACGTTTTGGGCATGATCCCTTCTTCTGGAATCCGTTTCCATCAACCCAAGCCCAAGGATCTAATCATGTTCCCATAATGCTGAATCTAGCTGCCTTTTAGCTGTACAATTAAGAGTTCAATTCTACTTCATGTAACAGTATTGACAAAACCAATACCTCTAACCCCAGCCTGTTAACCACAACCCACAGCATTTTTCAACTTTCAGAAGTTGAATTTTAGCCCCATTATAAAACACACTTGAAGGAGAATCCAGTTCACTTGGTTTACTGATAGTGGATTACCATTGATTAGCTACTCCTGTGATGGTAATTTATTTCTATCTTTCCCATGATCAGAGTTCTTTTTGATCCATATGTATAGTAAGGTAAAAATCAATACTTTCACACTCACAGTAAGAAATGGTGCAAAAAGAGAGTATACCTTGAACTATTGTAACACATAATGCCAATTATCCTTCTAAATCTCTTGAACATATGGAAGTGCAGAATCAAGGTGAAGAGGTGTGGGAGAGGAGAATGATGAAAAACAACTTAAGCAAGAGCAGCAAACAAATTGCTTTGCACAATATCTGCTGTACAGCTAGATAGTGTGTATAGAAATAAGGAATTTAAATTTATGCAACCTGTTCACAACTTCATTCCCAAAGCAGTGTACACCAAATGAACTACATCTGAAGTAAAATTAATGTTATAATATAAGAACCGAGGCTTCAATTTTCCGATGGCAAAGTACAACAAACAGCAAAGTGATAAGTGTTTATCAAAATGGGTAGAACTACCATGGGATCATTTATATCTGCCTGAGAAAAAAGATGTGACTTTTATTTAATACTGCATCCAAAAATGACACCTTTGAGCACTCCCTGAGCACTGCATGAAGTGTCAGCTGAAATTATATGTTTAAATCTCTGGAGTGGGACTTGAAAAGACAATTATTAAACTCAAATGTGAGAATGCCACCACTGAGCTAAGACTGACACTTGATGGTAAGAAGATGTACATTGTGTTTTAATGAATTTGATTTTCACCCTCTTGTATGTAACCTTGCATTCCATTCTATGCAAACTATATTGGACAAAAAAAAACCTGATTTACAGCAATGGTAAATATGTAGAAGTGTCAGATTGAGGCTACAACTTGGGATTTCCAAATCTCCTTTTAGTTTTCCTGGATTAACATTCAAAGTTCAGACTTTATCAATTCACTGCAAGGACTAAGAAACAATGTAGTTCGTCAACATTGTTTAACAGTAACTTTCCCTCAACCTATGGGTTTGGATTTTCTAATATTTTCTATTGCTAAATATGTAAAATTAAGAAAACCATGTTATACATGGGAGAGAAAAATAATCTCTTATTTAAAGAACTTAATGAATAGTGCTTTCACATTACCAGTTATTGAAGGACAAAATTACCCTGTCCTTCCTGAAACAGAAATTGATGGTAGAGAAAGAGGTTATTTGGTTGATCATATCAGTGCCAATCAGGTAAGAGCTGTTCAAATTACTTCCACTCTCCAGCTCTTGGTTTATAGCCTCAAAGGTTACAGCACTCCAAAAGCATATCCAACTACTTTTAAAATGTGATGATTATTTCTGCCTCTATCACATTACAGGCACTGCATTTCAGAACTCTAGGACTCCCTGAATGACAAAAGAAGCTCTGCAACTCTCCTCTCATCCTGCTTCTCTAATCACTTCAAAATTCTAATCAATAGCTGGTGTGGCTGAACAGATAGATGAGGAACAAAATGTGACCGTTTTTCGAGAATCATCAACTTAAAATTAGTATGGGAAATGAATAAGCATTGACACCTATATCCACTTACTGGAAAGGCTTTGGCTGATAGGATGCGAGTTGCAGTTTTAGTAACATGCAATATATTAAATCTGTCACTGATCCTTGTTGAGGTTTTAATTCCTTTTATATTTAGAATATTGTGCATTAGATGGATTATTGCAGTACAAGATCTGACTCTCGAATAAAAAACATTACATATATTTGGCTGATTTAAGTCATACATTGATTTTGTGCGGTTAGACAAGTCTGTGTTAATGGTTCTTGAATTTCATTTTCCAAATGTTCATCACTCTGTAGTGGAACACTGCACAAGTTGCAGTCAAGCCATTATTAGATTATGGACTGTAACTCATTTGTAAATATTCATGGAACAGGCTTGAGGGGATGAGTGGCCTACCCCAGTTCCTATGTTCCTAAATGTAAAATAGCCCTGTTATTTGTGAATTTCTCTTCACCTTAGAAACACAAATACAGCATTTTCAATAGACTAAATAAATAGCAATTAGTTTGATTTGTTCTTTTATTTTAACTTTTATTAACATTTTCCTTTTGCATTTGTAAAATATCATCTCTGTGATGAAAACCATTATTATTTACCTTCTGTTACCTCTACAGAAACATTTAAATATGATTGGTGGCTTACTGTAATGAAAAATGGCAACAAAAATGCAACTGTGTCATGGAATTTAAGACACAAATGCTTTTGAAGAAATATTTCTGTAGTAGTCCCTCAAAAATATCTTCTAATGAGGTACATTTATTTGAACTTTTCATCTGTCTTTCTGATGCTGAAGGATCTGCTGTATATATTGAACATTTTCCATTTTATTTTCTACAAAATTGTTAAGTGAAAGTATATTTTAAAATTCCCCAACTATATTTTTTCATGATGATCACAATACAGACAAATTGATATCATTGGCATTTGCATTATGAAAATAAAATTCCTATAGAAGCAGGAAAAATAGATTTTCGATTTTATTCATTCATGGGTATTGGGAGTACCTGGTTAAGCCAGCACTTATTGCTGCTTTCTTGAACTACAGTGTCCTTGGGGTGTAAGAACACCTCAATACTGTATGGAAGAGAGTTCCACAATTTTGACCCAGCAACAATGAAGGAATGGCAATACAGTTCCAAGTCAGCATCTGGTGTAAATTCTGAGCAACGGTGTTCCGTTGCAGCTCCAGTCCTTTTCCTCCCTGGTGGTACAGGGGTCACAGGTTTGGAAGGTGCTGTGTAAGAAGCCTTGCTGAATCTTGTAGATGTCTCACTGCCACTGTGTGATGTTGGAGAAGAAAATGCACGTTCAAGGTATCAAACGGATCTTGGTGGTACCAGTCAAGAAATATTTTTCAACAAATGTTTTCTCTTAAGATAAATATCCACAAATAACATACAAATAGTGGAAATGCTTGTGATAAAAGAATGTTCAGATGGCCTGAGTGAAACTGTTATATTTTATATATTGCCTAATCTTTTTATTTTGGCTTCCATATCTCAAATTGGCAATGTCAAACAGATGGCCTGTGGGCCAAACGTAGCATGTGGATTCCTTTAATTTGGCCTTTGTCTCTTCTCATGTTAAGTGCACAAAGCCAATTGAAATACTGCGAGTTCCACTGGGAACTGAGAAATCTGACTTTCTGTGTTTAATATGAGAAGAAGCAGATGGTAAATGACTGGCTTGGCTGCAAATTATTTGGTTTAATTCTTTCAAGTGCAATACTTGCCTGATGGATATAAACCAATCAGGCTTTCAGTTCTGCAGTTGAATCTAAAGCCTTTTGATTTGCAAGCTTCAGGTAATTGGAAGAACGGTGAAGGGAAATAAACAGAATGTAGATTGGGGGCTTGGAAAAGAATTGGACTCAAAGCAATGGGGTTTTTAAAACTTAATTCATGGGAAGTGGGCATCTCTGGTTGGGCCAGCATTTGTTGTCCATCCCAAATTGTCCCTTGTTCTGAGTGACTTGCTCAGATCACTCCAGAGACAGGTAAGAGTCAACGACATTGCTGTGGGGCTGGAGTTGTATGTAGGCAAGACGAGGTAAGGACGACAAATTTCTTTCCCTAGAGGACATTAGAGAACCCAGATGGAGTCTTCACAATAATCAGCTATGGTTACATGAATACCTTTAAGCTAGATTTTAATTCCAGATTTTTATTGAATTCAAATCTCACCACCGTGCCATCATGGGAATTGAACACTTGGCCCCAGAGTTCTGGATTACTATCCCAATGACATACCATGATGCTACTGCCACTTCAAACTTTGTAAGAAAAGTGGTAAGGAAAAACCAAGCAAGTATAGACCGGTGAGTCTGCCATCTGTGGTGGGCAAATTGTTGGAGGGAATCCTGAACGACAATATTTACATGCATTTGGAAAGGCAAGGACTGATTAGGGATAGTCAACATGGCTTTCTGCGTGGGAAATCATGCCTCACGAACTTGATTGAGTTTTTTGAAGAAGTAACAAAGAGGATTGATGAGGGCAAAGCTGTAGATATGATCTATATGGACTTCAGTAAGGTGTTCGAGAAGGTTCCTTATTGTAGACTGGTTGGCAAGGTTAGATCTCATGGAATGCAGGGAGAACTAGCCATTTGAATGCAGAAATGGTTTGGAGGTAGAAGACAGAGGATGGTGGTGGAGGGTTGCTTTTCAGATTGGAGGTCTGTGACCAGTGGTGTGCCACAAGATTCAGTGCTGGGTCCACTGCTTTTTGTCCTTTATATAAATGATTTGAATGTGAACATAGCAGGTGTAATTAGTAAGTGTGCAGATGACACCAAAATTGGAAGTGTAGAGGACAGCAAAGAAGGTTACCTCAGAGTACAATGGGATCTTGATCAGATGGGCCAATAGGCTGAGGAATGGCAGATGGAGTTTAATTTAGAAAAATGTGTGATGCTGCATTCTGGAAAGACAAAACAGAGCAAGACTTATACACTTAGTGGTAAAGTCCTGGGGAGTGTTGCTGAACAAAGAGACCTTGGAGTGCAGGTTCATAGCTCCTTGAAAGTGGAGTCACAGGTAGATTGGATAGTGAAGAAGGCATTTGGTAGGCTTTCTTTTATTGGACAGAGCATTGAGTACAGGAGTTGGGTGTTCATTTTGCAACTGTAGAGGACTTTGGTTAGATCACTTTTGGAATATTGTGTGCAATTCTGGTCTTCCTATCGGAAGGATGTTGCGATACTTGAAAGGGTTCAGAAAAGATTTACGAGAATTTTGCCAGAGTAGGAGGATCTAAGCTGCAGGGAGAGGTTGAATAGGCTGGGGCTGTTTTCTCTGGAGAGTCGGAGGCTGAGGGGTGACCTTATAGAGGCTTATAAAATCATGAAGGGCATAGATAGCGTAAGTAGGCAAGGTGGGGGCGTTCAGAACTAGAGGGCATAGGTTTAGGGTGAGAGCGGAATAATTTAGAAGGAATTTAAGGGGCAACTTCTTCATGCAGAGGGTGGTGCATGTATGGAATGAGCTGCCAGAGGAAGTAGTGAAGGCTGGAACAATTACAACATTAAAGAGACATCTAGATGGGTATGTGAATATGATGGGTTTAGAGGGATATGGGCCAAGTGTTGGCAAATGGGACTAGATTAGGTTAGGATATCTGGTTGGGGATGAGTTGGATGAAAGGGTCTGTTTCTGTGCTGTACATTCTATGACTCTATGACAATGACTGACTTGGAACTTTGGTGTAGTGACTTGCACTTTTGCATCAAGATTTTATTTTATTTGTCACAATGGAGATCTTGATTTTTGTATGTTCACAGTACCACATTTTTATATATGGATGATTTTGCTTCATTTTTTGTTTCGTAAGTTCAGTCCATGAGGTTTAAATTTTGCACATGGAGGGTGTGCACTAATTCAGGGTTTATATTTCTTAAACTGATGTGACCAAATGGTAGTTTTGAAAGAAGCTATTTTTCTCCTTCAGTTCCAAAATTTTGAGCGTCATAATATCAAATTATTCTCCTAAGTGAGTCTCAACTCCTCTGACCTTTGAACTCCCAAATGTTTTAAAGTGATAATCCAACTAAAATACGTGCAAATAACTATTCCCCTTACATGACACTGCTTTATTCTATGCTTTGAGCTGATACTGCTACTGGCATATTTAGGTACTTCTCAGCATTTCTGGGTTCTGGGCTGTACACGTATACTGTTATCCAAGAGTGAGGCTTGTTCTGTAGTGCACCCCTTTTTAGATTTGCATTTGTATATTACAAGTTAGTAAATACAGCTCCCTCCTGTAGTGTCCTGTAGCTTTCTCTCCCTAAATGCAACTTTCTCATCTATGGGCGGCACGGTGGCACAGTGGTTAGCACTGCTGCCTCACAGCACCAGAGACCTGGGTTCAATTCCCACCTCAGGCGACTGACTGTGTGGAGTTTGCATGTTCTCCCCGTGTCTGCGTGGGTTTCCTCCGGGTGCTCCGGTTTCCTCCCACAGACCAAAAATGTGCAGGTTAGGTGAATTGGCCATGCTAAATTGCCCGTAGTGTTAGGTGTAGGGGAATGGGTCTGGGTGGGTTGCGGGTCGGTGTGGGCTTGTTGGGCCGAAGGACCTGTTTCCACACTGTAAGTAATCTAATCTAATCTAATGTCTTTTTCCAATTAGCTCTCCTACTATGAGTAATATTATTATTTAATCATTATCATGTGCATATTCAATTATACCACATCTCCTAGCCCCCTGAAGTTTCTCTTTTAGTTGTTTGACATAATTCCAGCAATTGCTTTCAGTTATCTACAGTCATTGTAATCATTAACAACATTATCAATATCTCTCCACCTCCTCCGATATCTGAATCTCATACATCTAGAACTCCAACTGAATGTTCTCATCTGGTTTGCTTGATTTCAAAAAACAGCTAATGGTATTATACTGTTCCTAGAATTGTTATATCATTGTGTATAATATTTGATGTAATATAGGAGTGTCCATCCGACATCCTATGATTATTTTGCTCAGACTCGCTTAATGGTTTAAGTAATATCAATGCCTTCTTTCATCTTCTGAAAGTCCCATTGTGTATTCTGACTATGTACACTCTTGGTTGATCTGTGTCTCTAATGACTGTGGCTTCTTATTTTCCATCCTTTACTCAGACTTGCTGCTTGAGTTTAAAGGTGACAATACTTTTACTCTGTATCTAGTGTTCTACTGTTTATTGCTTTGGTGTTTCGTTTTTTTTTACCATTATGAGATTTTATATTTGGCTTGAGATTGAACTTTAAAACTGGCGCATTTGTTTTTAGTTTCTTTCCCATTAACAGTTCAGCTGGTGAAAATCCACTATTTAGTGATGTTGTTTTATTATTAAGTAAAGCCAGTTCCAGTGTACACTTAGAGACGTTGGTGTTGGACTGGGGTGTACAAAGTTAAAAATCACACAACTCCAGGTTATAGTCTAACAGGTTTAAAAGCACACCAGCTTTCGGAGCGCCGCTCCTTCCTGATGAAGGAACGACCTGATGAAGGAGCAACGCTCCGAAAGCTAGTGTGCTTCCAATGAAACCTGTTGGACTATAACCTGGTGTTGTGTGATTTTTAACCCAGTCTACATTGTGTTGCATCTGCGACTTTATGATCTTGACCACCTTTTCTGCTTCTCCATTTGACTGAGGGTAGACTGGAGAACTTGCCATGTGTTTGATACTTAGCTCTGAAGTGAACTTTATGAAAGCTTGATTCACAAATTGAGATACTTCAATTGTTGTAATTAGTTCCTCTGGGAAACTGTTTACTGTCACGATTTGTCTCACTCTCTGATCATTGAGTCTGTTTAACCCTCGTCACTGTTTAACCATCAGGCCACACAATTTACCTGCCTGTAGTTATATCCCATCTGAACACCATCTAAGTCAGTGCTACCCTCTACCCTGTCCCCACTGTGGTCCTACAGCTTGTCATTGTTCAGTAGGGGAACATCACACATGGGCAAGCAATCGGACAAATTCTAACAAGAGCTTTTATTTACAGCATAATTGAGCACAAACAAAACACATAGAGGATGATGTCAAGATTAGAGTTATGCTGGAAAAGCACGGCAGGTCAGGCAGCATCCGGGAGTAGGAAAATCAATGTTTTGGGCAAAAGCCCTTCATCAGGAACTCATTCCTGATGAAGGGCTTTTTCCCGAAATGCCGATTTTCCTGCTCTTCGGTTGCTGCCTGACCTGCTGTGCTTTTCCAGCACCACTCTAATCTTGACTCTGATTTCCAGCATCTGCAGTCCTCACTTTTGCACACATAGAGAATGAAGTTTGCCCCAACAATACAAACCTGATTTTGGCATCATGTCCAATGACTATTTCACATTCCATGGTGTTCACCTGCACCTAGTTGTCATCTATTGGAACTGGTGTCAATCAGTTCACTCTGGTTTGTAGCTCCCAATGCAGCTGAGCTCTATCAAGCACAAGGACAATTTTGTCTTTCTCAGATTACTTGCCCTCTCCTTGGAAGATTGCTCCCATTCCTCCAGTTCCTTAGCATCGAGCACATTGCTTTATTCTCTGCTCCAATTTTGCATGCCAGGATAATGCAGCACAGTCTGTCTGGGTTATATTAGAGGGTGCCCTCAGACAGACCCAAACACTGGAACAGCATCTTCAGCAGCTCAATTGTCTGCTCCACCACGATCCTGATCAAGGCATGGGCAGCACTGTATCTGCATTCTGCACAGTCGGGAGCATTTGCAATGGTGTCAAGAGACATGGTCACAGTAGGTAGCCCTTGCCTCTCAGTAACAAATCTTGTAAGAAGTAAGGGAATCAAAACTTATGGGGGCAAGGTGAGAAAATGGGATTCAGAAACATATGAGCCACGATGGAATAGTGGACTCAATGGGTTTCCTAGCCTAATTCTGCTCCTGTGTCTTATGGTAAAATAACTAGACCTTCAGCTGCACCAGGTACAAGATAGTACTCCAGAATGTAAGAGTTGTGACAGCTGCTTGGGTATTGGGCATACACCTCCAGGATGTGGTAATGGTGATCATAGAGATCAGCAGAACATTAACCAACAGAATCTCTTCCTGCTGATGAATTCTGCAGTATTGTGACAGAGTCCTCTCAGAGTCATGTGTACAATCGATAGCTCCCTGCGCCTGATTGATCCCAACTATGTTCCTGAATCTTACTGTCCAGGCTTCAGCATTAACCTTGTCATCAAAAAACAAAATTAACCAGTCTGATCTTACATAGATGGCTTCTGTCCTAATGCATTTGTTGGTGGAAACAATCCTGCAAATGTCACTTGTCACTCCCTGGAAGGTACAAAGCCTCGGGGATAGGATGGCCTCCCACTCATGTAGCTCCCAACTCCAGCTCCAGTTCCAGTAACTGGCACAGTTCTATCACGGCAATCTGGCAATTACAGATGTCTGAACCAGCATTGAGCCTTGCTGAACCACAGGAAATGGAGTTGAGGCCAATGAGTTCTGGACCTCCTGTAGCTCCCACACATAGGGTAGGAATGTTTTCCTGATGACATATTAACGCTTCGAGTCTTCTCTAAATCACCTTGTTCAATGCTCCTGTTCAATTATCGGTTGTATCGTGATGTCAGAAAGGACTGAATTCCAAAGTTGCTAGGAACTCCACGAACAGTGGTGGACACCAACAGTGACGTGCTATTTGTTGTGATTGTTTCTGGCAAACTCCAAGTTGTAAACAATGACCTATAATGTCATTGACTGAAGTCATGGTTATAGAATTTGTTGTAGTAGTTATGTCTAGCCATTTCCCAGCCATCTATGGTGGAACTTATGTCTTTGATCATTATACTTTCCTTTGACCTAAAATATTTTTGGAGAGTCAATAAAGTGTGGTGCTAGAAAAAGCACAGCAGGTCATGCATGGTCTGAGGAACAAGAGAGTCGACATTTCAGGCATAATTCTTCATCAGTCCTGTTTCGGTTATGGCCGAAACATCAACTATCTTGCTCCTCGGATGCTCCCTGACCTGCTGTGCCTTCCTCAGCGCCACACTTTATCGACTCTGACTCTCTAGCATTTGCAGTCCTCAACATCTCCTATATTTTTGGAGAGCCCTAATGAACATAGATGTATCCTTAGTGCACAAATACTGAGTGTCACCTTCTTCCAGACTACTGCTACATCTGGACATACATAGGGGCTCAGACTCAACCCGATTTTTTCCATTCTCAAAGCTTTTAGAGGCATAGGCTAGGAAATAATGTCATGAATTTTATTATGGAAGGCCTAATTGAGACTGCAATGTTTGGGATGATTTTCACTCGTAGCTGGTACAAGCTTGTCCTGACATTGTCAAATACTTTTGTGAGATCCACATCAGCAGCGTTTCTTGAAAACGCTGTAGGGAGAATGTCAAATCTAACATTGAACTGCCTATGGTATAGCTACATTGTGCATTTGGGTATGTTGTATTTAGTAGTCAAGGGAATCTCCTTAGAATGACCCTGGCAAAGGTATACCAATGGCACTGAGGAGTGAGATGCCTCGGTAATTGTTGGATCCCCTTGATCACCTTTCTTCTTATATAAAACATTCTCTCCAGCAGAAAACATGAAAGTCATGAAGGTATGGCAGTAAGTGTGGTGTTGCATACTTGATGAGCTTAGTTGGTCTTTTCAGGTTCTCTCCCTGAGAGAGTCAATGGCCTTTATGAGCTTGAATAATGAGGGTTCTATCTCAAGCTTAAACATGGCAGATAACTGTAGAGGATCATCAAAAACGGAGAGAATCGATGTTGCACGAATATAGCTTAGTGTAGCGCTCTATCCATCAGATCATATTTTTATTCCTACCAGTGAATACTTCCCATCTGCTGATTTCAAAGGAACAATCAGGCTGAGTGATCTTTTGATGCTGCCATACATAGCATGAAGGTTACTATTGCTGTAGTAGTTTGTATTTTATTTTCTGGTAGAATTTCCCAGTGTACTTGGCACTGTGTCTCTGCACAGCTGCTTTGACTAGCATGAGAGTATTCTGTGCTATAAAAGTTAGGTGTAGGTTGTAAGTCCAGTGCCTATGCATTTTGCTCCAGGATAGCTATCGTTTCTGCCAGTGGAGTCTTGAGCTAAAGTTTGTTCCGGTTTTATCCTTTGTCAGACATGGTTATTGCAGCTTTGTTGATGATTAACCACAGAGTCTTGCATGCTTCATCAGTCTTGGTGGGCCCTCAGGCGGAAGAAACTGCTTGAGAGCTTCTGAGTGCTTCAGAAATTTGTTGTCATCCATTTTGCATGGAACTTTGATAAACAAATGTTGATATCCTTTACTAACAAGACGAGTCAAACTTACTGCTTCATATTAACAACAGAAAGTTCTGGAGAATGTCAACAGGTCTGGCAACATCAGTGATGAGACAAACAGATTTAATGTTTTGAGTCCAATATGACTCCTGTGTGGAACTGGATATCTTCGAAAGAAGAGCCACAATGGATGCAAAGTGTTAACTTGATTTCTCTCTCCACAGGCATTGTCAGAGCTGCTGAGCTCTTCAGTCATTTTGTTTACCAGCAATCATGGCATTTTTCTAAAATTTGGATGCTTAATGGAGAATTGTTGACCCCAGCACAAATGATGATCATCCTATAAGATACAGGCTGCTGCCAATGAGGAACAATGTCTTCGATGTTCATTGAAATCTATTGCCTGTTGCAACCACAGTTGCATCTTCAGGGTAGGGTGATGACTGCATTGCCAATAGCAGTGAAGCTGAATTTGCTAATGGGTATTTATGTATCGGTCAGCTTCTTGTGAAGCTAGATATTTTCTCGTCAGTCTGTGCAGGGATCTTATTGTACACTTCTGGAGTAGATAGGACTCTAATTCAGGTCACCTGATTTAGAGATGGGGACACTACGACTGCACTACATGTGTCCTATTCTTGTGAGGTTAACCAGGTGATTTTGCAATATTTCACAGTTTGCAGTTTACTGTTATGTAACGGAAATCACTGAAATATTCTCAAGTATTATCTGAAGGTTCTAATACTTCTGAAATTTCAGTAATTGGATCTTGGTTATTATTATTTATTATTATTTTGAGTCCTCTTGATTTGCAAATGTTTGTGGCAACCATCAGTGTAAGTTCTTCCCATTTTCATGTGAAGTGATTTCTAATAATATTATTCCTTAATTATTGGGTGAAGATTCCTTAATGAAGTTGTAAGCTTTTATCTATTTATTTATTTATTTATTTATGATGTTTTTATCCCCCAAGCTAGGACATTTTTTTACTGGAGTGTAGGAGGTTGAGAGGAGAGGTTTATTAAATCATGAGGAGCATAGATGAGGTGAACAGTAAAGATCTTTTCCCTCAGGTGGGGTAGTTTAAAACTAGGGGCGCATGTTTTAAGGTGAGAGGAGGAAGATTTAAAAGGACCTGAGGGGCAACATTTTCATACAGAGAGTGGTTCGAATGTGGAATGAGCTGCCAGAGAAAGTGGTAGATGCAGGTACAGTTACAACATTTAAAAGATATTTGGAAAAGTTCATGAATGGGAAAGGTTCAGAGGGAAACACAGGTAAATGTGGCTGATTTAGTTTGGGAAATTTTGTTAGCATGGACGAGTTGGAACAAAGGGTCTGCTTCCATGTTGCATGACTCAATGACTCTATAAGGTATCTTATAGCTTCATTTGGAGGTCGCCACTGATGATGTTACGTAGCCAGGTAATGAAATGTCTGGATATCAAACCTACAGCTCAGCGAGCAAACCTACACCCTAAACCTCAACCTGAGCTACAAACCTTGCAAAAAGGTATCTTATGTGGCGAGGGCTTTAATGTAAAACTCTACTTTAAATTTTGATGGATATTCTATACTTAGATATTGTTAGCTATCTACTCTCAGCTATTCTTAGATGTTGTCAGATAATGTTAGATATTCTGGAATAGTTATAAATAACAAAAAATTGGAACCTATTAGATTTGATATCATATCTTTTTAACATAGCCATTTACTTATTCAATTAAAGTGTATTGCTTGTAATTTTCTGTTAATAAAAAATAGTAAATTATTTCATCTGAGTTTTTTCTGTTATAACTGAAATGGACTTTAATATTTTGTACATTCCTTAAATGGGGAAGTGGGTTTCTGAATCAAAAGATCCTAGACCCCAAAATATTTGTGATGTTTGTGAGCATAGCTAAGACTTATTAAAATGAAGCTGACTACTCAGAAGACAGTCACATTCTTGGGCAGCTTCTTCTTCTGTGAGATGGTTATTTAATTCCTACATGGAAACAGATCCTTCAGTCCAACTCATTCATGCTTACCAGATATCCTAAATAAATCTATGATGTGGAGGTGCTGGTGTTGGACTGGGATGGACAAAGTTAAAAATCACACAGTGTATAACACTCTGATTTTTTGCTATAAATTCTGAGTGCTATGATCCTACTCCACTCGCTTCCTGATGAAGGAGGAGAAAGTGAGGTCTGCAGATGCTGGAGATCAGAGCCGGAGATGTGTTGCTGGAAAAGCGCAGCAGGTCAGGCAGCATCCAGGGAACAGGAGAATCGACGTTTCGGGCATAAGCTTCCTGAAGAAGGGCTTATGCCCGAAACGTCGATTCTCCTGTTCCCTGGATGCTGCCTGACCTGCTGCGCTTTTCCAGCAACACATCTCCGGTCCTGATGAAGGAGCAGCGGTCCGAAAGCTTGTACCTTCCAAATAAAGCTGTTGGATTATAACCTGATGATGTGTGATTTTTAAATAAATCTAGTTCCATTTTCTAGCATTTGGTCCATATCCCGCTAAACCCTTCCTATTCATATACCCATCTAGATGCCTTTTTACTGTTGTAATTATACCAAACTCCACCATTTCCTCTGCTGCTCATTCCACACATGCACCACCTTCAGCATGAAAACCTTGACCCTCAGGTCCCTTTTAAATCTTACCCATCTCACCTTAAAGCTATGCCTTCTACTTTTGGACTCCTCCACTCTGGGAAAAAGATTTTGGCTATTCACCCTATTCATTTCTGACTAGTTAATCCCAATTCTCAATTCACCAATAGCCCCATGACTTCCCCTCCTTCTATTACTGACTGTCACTTTGTACTCCTGACCACAACGCTGAAATAAAAATCATCACATAAAAACAATTTCAAACCAAATTATTTATTAAACAATCCAAATGTTCACACAGAAGTTAATTACTCACCTGTGTGCACTCTCCAAATGTCTGCCTTCCATTTGATCTAGGCAGTGTTACACCACTGGCAGTGATTAGAGGGTGAATGCTGTCATCCTACGAGAGGGCAGTGAATTTGAGCCACCTGGTGAAAATGACACCGCCAAGGAGTAGTTTGTCAGCAGTTTTTGCAATCTGTTGAAATTTTATGGCACTCTGCCAATCACTTTGCACACTGGAGTTCACAGTTCAGATGGCAACAGTCTGAGCTGGCATGGCGATGACCAAATATTGGAAGACTCATTCTTGTGCTGCAATGGAAGCTGTGCATCTGGTCAAAAAAATCTCTGCATCATGGATGGATGTACAAATATTCTCATGGAGCTAGTGACCCTTCACATTGGAAAGGATGGGCTCTCAGTTCTGTCTAATGTCCTATGCTAATTTGGCCCTGCATTCTTCCAAGCTCCTTGACAGTAACCACAGAGTTTCTGGCATGCCTATCAATGCATCAAACATTTCGATGTGCATAATTATCGAACCTTCATCTCTAAGCAGCCTCACCAAAATCTTTGACTGAGTCCTCTGAAACCACAGTTATGTGCCACCTCACACACTACACTTACTCCCTACCCTACATTCAGGCCTCTGCCCAGTGTCTCATCATGAACAGGTTTAGCCTGTATTCTATCCTCTACATAGTGTCAGCAGCTGAGCTGGTGGATGTGAGTATTAAATCAAGTAACGGTGTTTTCTTCTTCATTATTTAACCATGTAAGGGTCTGAAAAGGTTCATGCTGAGAAGTATCTAGACAACTGCCACTGTGATGAATTATCTGTGCTTGATGGGAGCACAGTTTAAGATGTTGAAGGAGTAATACTCCCCATTTGGATAGAACATGGAACATAACAGCGCAGGACAGGCCCTTCGGCTCTCGATGTTGCGCCGACCTGTCATACGGGCAGCACGGTGGCACAGTGGTTAGCACCGCTGCCTCACAGCGTCAGAGACCCGGGTTCAATTCCCGCCTCAGGCGACTGACTGTGTGGAGTTTGCACATTCTCCCCGTGTCTGCATGGGTTTCCTCCGGGTGCTCCGGTTTCCTCCCACAGTCCAAAGATGTGCAGGTTAGGTGAATTGGCCATGCTAAATTGCCCGTAGTGTTAGGGGCAGGGGTAAATGTAGGGGAATGGGTCTGGGTGGATTGCGCTTCGGCGGGTCGGTGTGGACTTGTAGGCTGAAGGGCCTGTTTCCACACTGTAAGTAATCTAATCTAAATCTAATACCAATCTGAAGCCCATCTAACCTACACTATTCCATGTACGTCCATATGCTTGTCCAATGACGACTTAAATGTACTTAAAGTTGGTGAGTCTACTACAGTTGCAGGCAGCGTGTTCAATGTGTCTACTACTCTCTGAGTATAGAAACTATCTCTGACATCTGTCCTATATGCTGTCGTTCTGTTCGCCGAGCTGGAAGTTTTTGTTGCAAACATTTCGTCCCCTGTCTAGGTGACATCCTCAGTGCTTGGGAGCCTCCTGTGAAGCGCTTCTGTGGTGTTTCCTCCGGCATTTATAGTGGCCTGTCCCTGCTGCTTCCGGTTGTCAGTTTCAGCTGTCCGCTGTAGTGGCCGGTATATTGGGTCCAGGTCGATGTGTTTGTTGATGGAGTTTGTGGATGAGTGCCATGCTTCTAGGAATTCCCTGGCTGTTCTTTGTTTGGCTTGCCCTATAATGGTAGTATTGTCCCAGTCGAATTCATGTTGCTTGTCGTCTGCGTGTGTGGCTACTAGGGATAGCTGGTCATGTCGTTTCGTGGCTAGTTGGTGTTCGTGGATGCGGATTCCTAGAAGCATGGCACTCATCCACAAACTCCATCAACAAACACATCGACCTGGACCCAATATACCGGCCACTACAGCGGACAGCTGAAACTGACAACCGGAAGCGGCAGGGACAGGCCACTATAAATGCCGGAGGAAACACCACAGAAGCGCTTCACAGGAGGCTCCCAAGCACTGAGGATGTCACCTAGACAGGGGACGAAACGTTTGCAACAAAAACTTCAAGCTCGGCGAACAGAACCACAGCAACGAGCACCCGAGCTACAAATCTTCTCACAAACTTTGATCTGTCCTATATCTATTACCCCTCAGTTTTAAAGCTATGTCCCCTTGTACTAGCCATCACCAACTGAGGAAAAAGGCTCTCCCTGTCCAACCTATCTAACCCTCTGATTATCTTATATGTCTCAATTAAGTCACCCCTCAACCTTCTTCCGTTTAACGAAAATAGTCTCATGTCCCTCAGCCTTCCCTCATTAGACCTTCCCTCCATACCAGGCAACATCCTAGTAGATCTCCTCTGAACCCTTTCCAAAGTTTGCACATCCTTCCTGTAATGTAGTGACCAGAACTGTACACAATACACCAAATGAGGCCACACCAGAGTTTTGTACAGCTGCAGTATGACCTCGTGGCTCCGAAACTCAATCCCTCTACCAATAAAAGCTAACACACGGTATGCCTTCTTAACAATCCTATCAACCTGGCAACTTTCAGGGATCTATGTACATGGACACTGAGATCTCTCTGCTCATCTGCATGACCAAGAATCTTACCATTAGCCCAGTACTCTGCATTTCTGTTGCTCCTTCCAAAGTGAATCACCTCAGACTTTTCTGCATTAAACTCCATTTGGTGCCTCTCAGCCCAGCTCTGCAGTTTATCCATGTCCCTCTGTAACCTGCAACATCCTTCAGCACTATCCACAACTCCACCGACCTTAGTGTTATCCGCAAATTTACTAACCCATCCTTCTACATCCTCATCTAGGTCATTTATAAAATGTCAAACAGAAGTGGCGCCAAAACAGGTCCTTGTAGTACACCACTAGTAACTGAATTCCAGGATGAACATTTTTCTGTCTTCTTTCAGCTAGCCAATTTTTGATCCAAACTGCTACATCACTCTTAGTCCCATGCCTCCATATTTTGTGCAATAACCTACCCTGGAGCACCTTATCAAATGCCTTACTGAAATCCATATACATCACATAAACCACTTTACTGTCATCCACATGTTTGGTTAACATCTCAAAGAACTCAATAAGTTTTGTGAGGCACAACCTACTCTTCACAAAACCATGTTGACTATCCCTAATCAACTTATTCCTCTCTAGATAAATCCCATCTCTTATAAACTTTACCAACACTTTACCCACAAGCAAATACGGCTCACTGTTCTATAATTACCAGGGTTGTCTCTACTCCCATTCTTGAACAAGGGGGCAACATTTGCTGTCGTCCAGCTTTCTGGCACAATTCCTGTAGACAATGATGGCATAAAGATCAAAGCCAAAGGCTCTGCAATTTCCTCCCTGGCTTCCCAGAGAATCCTAAGATAAATTCCATCTGGCCCAGGGGACTTATTTATTTCCACACTTTCCAGAATTGCTAACACTTGCTCCTTGTGAACATTAATCCCGTCTAGTCTAGTAACCTGTATCTCCGTATTCTCCTTGACAACATTGTCTTTTTCCAGTTTGAATATTGACGAAAATATCCTTTATTTTGCCCTTATCTCCTCAGACTGCATGCACTACTATCTTTGATTGGCTTTAATCTTTCTCTAGTCATTCTGTTATTCCTGATATATATATAGAAAGCTTTAGGATTTTCCTTGATCCTACCTGCCAATGACTTCTCATGTCTCCTCCTAGCTCTTCTTAACTCTCTCTTTCTGTCTTTCCTGGCTTACCTGTAACTCTCAAGTGCCCTAACTGAGCTTTCATGCCTCATCATAACATAAGCTTTCTTCTTCCTCTTGACAAGCGATTCAATTTCTTTACTAAATCACGGCTCCGTCACTCAACCAACTCCTCCCTGCCTGACAGGTATATACTTATCAAGGACTCACAGTAGTTGTTCCTTGAATAAGCTCCACATTTCAATTGTGCCCATTCCCTGCAGTTTCCTTCCCCATCCTATGCATCCTAAATCTTGCCTAATTGCATCATAATTGCCTTTCCCCCAACCAATCCTCTTGCCCTGCATTATATACCTATCTCTTTCTTCGCTGAAGTAAACATAACCAAATTGTGGTCACCATCACCAAAGTGCTCACCTACCTCCAAATCTACCACTTGGCCAGGTTCATTAACCAGTACCAAATCCAATGTGGCCTCTTCCCTTATTGGCTTCTCTACATATTGTGTCAGCAAACCATCTTGCACACATTGGACAAAAACTGACCCATCTAATGTACTCGATCTATAGTATTTCCAGTCAATATTTGGAAAGTTAAAGTTCCCCCATAACAACTACCCTCTTACTTTCACTCGTATCCAAAATTATCTTTGCTTTCCTTTCCTCTACATGTCTGGAAGTATTCGTAGGTCTATAGAAAACTACCAACAGGGTGATCTCTCCTTTCCTGTTTTAAACTTCAGCCCATACTACCTCAGTAGACGAGTCTTCAAACTTTCTGCTACCATAATACTGTCCTTGACTAACGGTACCACACCACCCCCTCTTTTACCATCTTCTCTGTTCTTACTGAAACATCTAAATCCCGGAACCCGGGACAACCATTCCTGCTCTATCCATGTCTCCGAAATGGCCACAACATCAAAGTCCGAGATACCAACCCATGCAGCAAGTTCATGTGCCTAATTCTGGATGGTCCTGGCATTGAAGTAGACACACATCAAACCACCTTCCTAATTTCCAGTGACCTTGAAACCTCATTTCTGACCTCACTGCTGTCAACTTCCTGGACTCTAGAACTACAATTTAAATTCCCATCTCCCTGCTGAATTAGTTTAAACCCTACCAAAGAGCATTAGCAAATACACCCCTAACCACCATCCCTGGATATTGGGGCTTCTCCTCCTCTCCTTCAAGGATCCCGAAAACACGATCCGAGACACGATCCAAGGATCTTCCTCAGAGTCTCTGTAACAATATCTATCACATCAGTTTAACTTTTACATAGTTGCTATCATGCAATAAACTACATCTTGTCCTCTACCACTGAGATTAAACAGGCCTTGTAAATTCTTGTCCTGCAAGAGGATGATGACAGCAAATTTACCTTGCAGTGAGCAACAGGAATAGAGAGCTCGTACAGCATGGTCTGTCGAATATTGGCCAGTTCTCAATGACAAAGGCCTTCTGCCTGCCAGCTATGCGATTGACTCCCAAGTAGCTGAACAGCTTGTGGGCATGAATGAGATTGTTGGAAGCTGTTGTCCCACCCGATAAGAAGATGTTGTCTTTATCTCTGCAGTATGGAGCACCTAATGCCTGTAGAAAGCCAATTTATTTTCCCTCACCAGTTTCTGTAAGCTGTTACTTTTAACCAATAAATCAGAAAATTTATAAGTTGTGAACAAGTTAATCTGTGCCTCCTCCAAGCAAGTGAAAGCATCTGAAGAAGACAGATTTCTGAACATTGAGTCCTGGTGAATCAAAACGATCATCTCACTGAACCCCCAGGATAAATACTGCTGAACTGCTTTCCGTGTACTCTTTCCAACCATAAGACCAATTTTCTTTGTGTCTGTTTTTGTGTGGAGGAGGAGTTTTTGTAAGATTCAGAGTTTTAACTAGTAGAGTTATCTGTCAATAGTTACCAATAGCTAGAATCTATTTATTTGCAATAAATAATAAGTCCTTGTTAAGAACAGAAACCTGGTCCATTCTTTCTGTCAACTTGGGTCAGAAAGATTGGTAAATTGTGTCTTTTTTTAATATAAGCTTTTATAAGTTTTTTTTAAGATCTTTACCTTTTGTGGTAACTCGGGGAATAGCTGGGATTGATTTCCAGTGTGCTACTCCAGTGAGGTATAACCTAACAAAAGGATGAGGCAGGTGGTGCAGACCCCATGTAGCTGCCTCCTATAATGTTGGTGGCAGGGGAAGATTTTTTTGGAGAGCACTTTAGGAGTGCTAACCATGCAGGCAGCCAGCATCAGGAAGAGTGAAATATTCTCGAACCTTGTGGCAAGATTCAACAAGAATCTACAACCGAGGGTAAAAACATTCCAGACGTGGAAAGATTTGGATTGTTGCAACAGCAGAGTATATGGATCTCCCTGGAACCTGCAGTATTGGTCACTCCAAGGCTATTACAGATTGCATTGGGTTCTGGTAAATGGTAGGAATGATCTCAAGTCAGGGTTAAGCCAGAAAGCAAGCAGACCTTGCAGGTTCCATGCGTAAAATCAAAATCCCTAGTGGGCAAGGGAAAACTTTAAAAATGGCACAGAGTCAGAGGCTGATGAATTTAGAAATAAACTTGTAATTCAAATCAAGTTTTGCCATTATAGCAAATGGGTATTATTATACATGACTACAGTCAAGGAAATCACAGATCTTAAAAGCAATTTAAAATTATGTTGCAGACCCAGGAAACTTCCGAAAACTAGAAAAGAAAGATAAACATGCACATTAAAAGCCTAAGCAGACACAGTTTAAAAGAAGAAAAAAATCAGAGACTACGGAAGCCACAGAAAATGCATGAAATGCTGCAAACCAAACAGGCACAAAACTTCCATTTCACTTACAAAAGGTGGGAAGCCTCCATTCCTCCAGAAATCCACCAATACAGGATTACTCTACATTGCAGCATCATTGCTATACCACAAAATGTAAAGTCCTTACAGCAAGGGAAATAAATGATCACATCATGAAGACATGCACCAGAAAAAGTGTTAGAAGGAAGAATTAATTTCAGAGTTGAACTGAACAAAACACAAAGTTGGATGTCTCAACAAAAAGAACTCTTAAGGTGCAGAACAGCTTCCAAATTAGACACTAAATCAACATCTTACAAAGTTCATACATTTCTATTTGTAATTAAACATTTAGCTGATAAAGTAAGGGCTTTCAAAGATGTAAAATAAACAATTTTAAAGAAGTCCTGAAACCTTTGACAATTGCTTTAACCTTAGACCAAATACAATTCTTGAAAGAGCAATATTTAATAGAAGTGTTCAGAATCCAAGGGAATCCATAAGTAATTTCATTCATTATCTTCACTGATTAGTGGAAAATATGATTAAGTGATTTAAAGTAAGAATTTATAAGATATGGAATTGTTGGTAAAATGACTGATGCGTCTTTGTTAGAATGATCACAGTTAAAAGAAGAGAAAGCCATTTAGTTGGTGAATGAAGTGAAGTCTGGAATCAACACAGATCAATCCTAACAATAGATGATCAATCTTATTACAGGGGACTAAGAGAATCTATTCAGCAATTAAGGGATAAATGTCCTTAAGACATTTCAGACAGAGCACCACAGCAAGTAGGACAGACAATACATACTAATCATCATTGTTAGTGCAAACAAAAATCTCAAAGGCACAAGTAGTGTCCTGCTACTAACAAAAGAATATTTTACCTGTAAAATAATAAATCATTTTCAGTGAATGTGTTGTCATAGTGATACTCACACTCAAAAAATTCTGTGAGGTATGAAGACACAAATTATGAGCAGAAGTAGGCCACTGGGTCCCTCAAGTCTGCTTCACCATTCACTAAGACCATGGTTGATCCGATTCCTCCATATTACAAACTATCCTCAATAAGTTAAAAATCACACAACACCAGGTTATAGTCCAACAGGTTTAATTGGTGCTTCCAAATCATCTCCAAATCATATCCTCAATAAGCTTTCACTTCCTCACACGTCAAGAATCTATTTACCTCTGCCTTAAATAATTCAAAGGCTCATCTTCCACCACGTTTTGAAGACAAGAGTTCCAAACACACTCAATCTTTTGTGAAAAAAAAACTTCTTCTTCTCTGTCCTAAATGGACAACACCTTATTTTAACTACTGGTGACCACTAGTTCTACAGTCTCCCACAAGAGGAAACATCTTCTCCACAACTGGTTATTGAACAACCAGTCAAAGGAACACGGGCGGAAGATTTCATCAGGTTCTCAAGACTCCAGCAGAACTCATTGATAGAATCCATTACGATTTGATATGTTGACGTCAGAAATTCGTAAGAAAGTTA
The DNA here is from genome assembly GCF_004010195.1 of Chiloscyllium plagiosum. Lineage (NCBI taxonomy): Eukaryota > Metazoa > Chordata > Chondrichthyes > Orectolobiformes > Hemiscylliidae > Chiloscyllium > Chiloscyllium plagiosum. Next base: position 37,704,925 of record NC_057716.1, read on the forward strand.
GAAATACATGACTCCATTGCATTGGAAGAAACATTTTCTACTGTTATCAACAGTGTAGAGAGCTCAGATTGCAAGAATCAGCAAGGTTTATGAGAACACATGAGCAATTAGACAGCAATGAGCAGTGTACCCCACCTGAGCCAAATAACAAATGTTTAATGATGATAATCAGAGTAAAAACAGCTTGGTAAACAAATAATAATGATAGATTTAAGTCTACTGTCAGATGCTGCAGAGATTTGAATGATAAGTTCAAAGAGAGAATTTGCATCCTTTATTTTCCTCGGAATCCTTCGTACAAGTGATAGAGATCATGTCAAGTAAGAAGCAATGCTTAAATAGTATGACTGAAGAACTAAGATATTAATTTCACCCAAACCACAGTCAGCAGGAGCAAATGGAATCATCCAAAGTAAACAACAAATCGAAGTAATTTGGCCACACAACTCAGCATATATTTACTGGCAGTTTGAGAATAAAAGTTTGTTGAGATAGATTGGCAACATGTTGCAAACAACTCCATGGAAGCCACCTAACAAGGTGAGATGACCAGTATCTAAAATTTCAGTATATGGTCAAGAAAAGGTACCGGTTTAAGTGATTCAAAAGATGACAAGCAGGAATGTCCTGGACTAGTGATCCAGTCTATTGTATAAAAGAAAGTGCATGTTGCAACAATCAACTGCAAAGGAAATCCATGAGATCAAGGGTCCTCCAAATTATCTGTTTTAATAAGAAATACATGTTCCATTAAAGAAATACAAGGAATAGAAGACTTGTTTAATGAGACTTTAATGACCTCGCATTCTGAATTAAAGCCACTAGTCTCAAACCCAGAGAGCTACCAGTCTTCCAAGTCTGAAGAGAATGCATTCTGGGCGAATAGTGAAACATGCAGATCATGCAAATTTATGAATGAGACTTAGAATAAGGCTAGTGGTTAAAGCAGTTATATGCATAAATGTATAAGCATTCCAAGTTAGTAAGAAAACTGAACAGGAAATGTGTATAACCCTCTAAGAATCTGAAATGGTTAATGCTGAGGAGTACCTTAAGCACCATCCACTACGAGAATGTCATATGAAGTTTATGAGTGAACACATTAGAATCTCAAAGCAATAAAACCTCCCCGTCTTCCTCATATTTCTCTAACAATGACTATCACAACACTATAACTCATACATAGTCGGTATCATGCAATAAAATACATCTTGTTTAAAACAAGAGCCTCTTATTAAACTGCAAAGTGGCTTTCCTCTGATGCACTAGACCAACCAGGCCTTATAGAAACTGGATGGTGGCAGAAAATCTAACAACACAATGAGCAGTGATGTGAATTCCTTATACAACACAAACTGCTATTTTTGATGGTTTCAGCCACACATCTGTGAGAAACAAAGCTCACACACTTCAACAATTGCAGTCGGAGACAAAATCTGAATCAGTAGTGTCCTTTATTTTACACTTGCAAGAGGGTGTGATGTCCAGAGACATACACACCCCAAATTCAATTAATACACAACATTTATATAATTTGGTTTCTGTTGTTTTACATTGCTCCTCCCCTGTTTACATCTTCCACTTCCCTTAGACCGGCACCCATTACTCCTGTTTATCTCTTGCCTTATCCGGCCTTGTCTGTGACAAAATGCTTATTTCTGGCCTCACAAGGCCGTTTGACCTCATCCCGCTGTAGGTCATTGTTAGGCATATTCTTTCTTCATCATTATCTACCCCCTCCATCTGTGCCTTCCCCTTCCATACTGATCCTTATGACCCTTTTAATTGGGGTTTGTTCCTGTGTCTCTGTAAAAGTGGGAAACAGATGTTTATACCTACTATTTGTACAGGCATATCTAGCTCAACTTCATCCCCTTACAGCATCTTATCTATTCGCCCGTAATATCTACCATTGTTTTGCTGTCACGTTTCATTCTTGCATACAATTTTAGCTAATACAAAAACAATTATGTATTTCCTCCACATCGTTTCCATTCTTGTTGACTCAGCTCTTGGCTAAAACAATTACACACTGGTGTGAGTTCATTTACTTTGTAAATGGAATTGCAGAAGTAACACTATTTTTCCCACATCCCACAATTTCCCCTTTTTCTTTAATTACCATTTGTTATCTTCTGCAATTTTTCTTTTAAGCATCGCCCCCGAAATTCGCAAGCATCATTCCGGAGATTTCATCCATCTTGGTCTCACTCATCTCCTCATTATTTAGTCGATAAAGTTCCTCTGCCTGATTCCCTTTTGGGGGCATCTGTTTAATCAAGGCTGTTTCAATCAGTCTTTGGGTGAGCCCTCGTATACAGGGTATGATACAACAGCCAATGGCCACCAATACCCCGACTACTACTATCAGGGAAGTAAGGACAGCCACCACCCCATTCCATTTTCCAAACCATCTTTTCCTTCTCAAATGCCAATATTCCCATGCCATTCTACTTATCGCATCAAGCTGTTCTGATATCCCTTTAACTGCATCTCTTGTATAATTTATAAATCGCTGTTGATTATAGAAAATGTAATTTATCCAATCTACATTTTTATTAATTGTTACCCACCAAAAGAGAGCTGACTCAAAGCCTGCTGCAATCTGGTTACGAGCCTTGAATTCATCAGGTGAGTCCCTAGGGACTCCTACCGAATCGAGATAAATCCTGTATTACCCAGTAATTCTACCCGTTTTCCCTGTCCTACGCAAATTCGGAAACAACAGCCCAAGAAATCTTTCCCATTTGCTTTCATTTCTATCCCAAATGTTTCATTTAATTGTATCTCATAGGTGCCCCCCCCCCCCAGAATTGCTTCGTGCCATGTGGTTTTCTTTATTGTTAAGTATATTGGGTTACACTTTTTATCGGGACAATTGCGAGCTGGTCGGAAGGGGGCCCGGTGTACTGTGACGAGACCATTATACCAAGTACCATCCCGAGGCCATCCCCATAGGATTTAAGATGTATCTCAGAGCTGCAGTACTGTCTCTGATTATCTACATCCCCACAATTTACTAAGCTGCATGCATCTGCGTCTATTACTTGTGGATTATCAGACTCAGGAACCGTTAATAATACATATGAAAATGATATTTGACAAAATCCCAATACTAAGAGGGCTAGCATCATAAGTCTAAGCATTCCCAGTATTCTAATCATCATACTGAAGCACAAAAAGATTTAATATACAATCTTACAGAAATAATCCCGCGCTCGCGTCGCCACTGTATAATCAGTTACTCAAAGTCTCTTTAGTCTGAGTTTCAGCGGGTCTTGCGTTGATTCGGCTGTCCAGACTTCTTCCTCAACTGGAGGGTCCACTGGCCCTTTGATCCGAGTGTAATGAGTCCAGCCTTTCTCTGCCGTCCTTATTGCCGTTTCGGTAGTCAAAAGAGCCTGGTATGGCCCTTCCCAGTCCGGCTGCAATTTAGTCTCTATCCATGATTTTACTAAGATCCAATTGCCCGGCCGGATGGGATGAACGGTGAATTCAAGGGGTGGAGTCTGTGCCAATAAACCCTGTTTCCTGAGGAAAGAAAGAGGAGGACAAGCCCAGTATATACTTCTTTAAAAACAAATCTTTAGTTTCGGGAATTGGCAATTCTCCATTCGTTCCCAAGTAAGGTAATCCAAATAAGATTTCATAGGGGGATAGTCCCAAATCTTTCCTTGGGGCTCTTCGTACTCGCAAGAGAGCTATAGGTTAAATATGAGTCATGATTGGAAATTTTTGAAAGACAATAATGGAAGTGCAGTGGGTTGAACAGTATCTGAGGCTTGAGGAGAAGTTGAAAATACATTCACTGACCTTGACCATTTGTGTGAAATCACAGAATTTCTTGGGGCATTACATTCAATTTCTCTGACTAGATTACTGGTATTGTCTATGATGGCTATCTGTAATCACAATGTCTATCTGGCAGGCTTCCTGCATCCATGGGAAAGAAGGCCTTTCTTCTTCTCTTCCTGTCCTACATCAAAACCTCCAGTGCAACATTTAGGAGTGTTGATGCAGGCTTTTTCTCTTTTATTCTGTAGTCAGTCAGTCTCTTATAGATCAGATACTGCTGCCCAACCATTTTCAGGATCCCCTTTGGCTAGAAGGCAACCTTCCTTGAAATGTAGACCAGCTTTAAATAGTGCTGGCCCCATTGAACTTAGGCTCTGTGTTAAAGCATGCAGCTACTCAACAGCATTTAGTTCATGGTCATTATCTATCATTGAAATGAGAGTGCAGAACAAAAGTTGGCACGCTGCCTGCAACAGAAGCAATGAATATTGGTCAATTGTCCATCGTTATCTGCATGACCATTGCTTGAGCTATTGAATTTTGCTCCTCAATAAATATTACAGTTTTATGTCAAAATGCTGGGTTTTACAATTGAAAAAGTGATGACATCTCTGTGAAATTGAGCTGTGCTCCTTCAAAGTTATATATGCAAAGAGAATAAATCCTGAATTATAAATTGCTATGTACAGTTACATAGTAAAGGGATGGTAGATTTGAACCCCCCTCACTCCCATAAACAGTTTGGTTCAGGAAGGTGGATGGTTAATGAGTTATTTTTAGAACATGATTGAAACCAGGCTCCAACACACTGACCTCCAGGTTTAATGGAGGAAAGTTTGATGGCTGCAAGTAACCTACTCGCTCAAGACAGGAACTTAATTAGTGCAGTCGTGCGGGTACTCATTGCAGCAATTAACATCCTTAGGAGGTATTAATTAGGTCTTTTAAAATTGAATTTCTCTGACCTTTAAATTTAACGTCTTCAGCACAGGCCTTATGAATCGCATCAGTGAAATGGAAATGAGATTGAGACTCAGTGCACATGGGTATTTAAAGTTGTGATTACCCCATCTGAATAAAAGTTCAGTTATTCCAGCTGGTGACTTAGTTGCCTCCAGCAAACATTCACCAGAGAGGTCTTGTGTTGATACAGCACTTTCAACATAGTGGAGCCTTTTACACTGACAAGACCAATACTTCAGAATAGGAGGACCATGAATATCCATAGCAACGATGGGTCCACAGCAGAGGGGCTAACGTCACAGCAGGCATTACCCTTGTAACAGGGTATAAACCAAATTCTGGACTTTCTGCAAAATTGATGCAGTCTTCTTCAGCACAAAATATTTTGGAATTTTAAGCTACAACAACATCCAACTCAAATTGAGTGTTCATAGTTTTTTGAGTTGTTTTAGAAGCTCAATCTGATTAGAAAAGTAAGATGTTATAGTTTGAGTTGATCACCTTGGCAAATTCCTGCTCATTAAAGCAGATAATAGATCTTCAAGGAAACTTTTAAAATCAAACTGACATTTTATATAGGCGGAGGGACAAGAATTAATGTTTGCTTTTATTTTCTTCTAATTTACGAAGAAGCTGATTTTTCAAAACCAATTTAACTCGCAAATGATTCTACACAAAAGCAAAATACCATGGATGTTGGAAATCTGAAACAAAAGCAAAAAGTGCTCGAGAAACTCAATGGATCTGGCAGCATCTGTGGAGAAAGAAAGTGTTAATGTTTCAAGTCAAATGTGACTCTTCTTCAGAACTGTCAGAGATCTAAACTCAGATGGTAAATTAGGCAGACCTTTACAGTAAATTTCATGAATCCAACAAATTAGTGCACTGTTTCCACATCTATTGTTTCCTGCATCTCTACTATAGATCTCACCTGATTAGGGTTAGGCAAAGCCTTTTTGCTGTCAAAAATGACCTTTTCTTCAGTTTGAGGTTGACCTCGCAGACTGTTTTTCAAATGGCATTCAGAATGTAGGTTAAAAACTTGTTGTCAGTATCCATATTTCCCATTGAGGTTCATAAATATCTTTGCCTTAGCAATTTATGGCAAAATGTCTTCAACGGTTGGCATTGGATCGTATGGTCAGATCTTCTCAAAGCTTTATTGATTGCTTTTGGATTTATGCATACTCAAGAGTTTAACTGTTTGCTGTTCTGGTGGCAATCCATAGGAGTTGTCATCTTTTTGATTACCTCCCTCTTATTGTTTAAATAGTCAGGATTCAGCCAGATATGTTAATACCATTACAAGCTCTGGGATTTATGTATTGAAGTGGGAATTGACATGGGGCATGCTGACACGGGGCATGCTGACACGGGGCACACAGATATAAGATGGCCACTGAGCCATTACATGAAAAAATACAGCAAAGCATACACAGATACTACCTGAGGCTAACAGGATACCAGCACAATAGACATAGAGCATAGATGATTAGTTTAAGGCAGGTGGGGGAGACAATACACATCCATAACGTTTACTGCTTCCCAAAGTGACTGAGTCCAGCCATCACCTTCAATCGAAATGTTAACTACCTAAGACTGCTTGTATACAAGTGTTAATACTTCAGATCGGCAGTAATGGGAAATGATCTTCCTTCTCAGGAGAATGATCACGACCACTGAAACAATTAAATGAGCTTATCTGAATATAACTTGGGTCATATTTGATTTGTGGTCTTAGTAAGATCTACAATTCTATTTGTTCAACAATTGTATATTGTGTTATACAATAACACTAAAACTGACAATAATTTTTTAAAGTTTTCTGTAAACAAACCATGTTGTACAAACAAAGATTCCATACTTGAACTATTGTACCACAAAATGTATAAAATATCATGACATGTGCTCCGAGAGTGAGAGGAGACCCGCAGCTGACAGCTGTTCTGATGAACATCTCTCTCCCTGGAGTTCCGATTTCTTTATATAATAAACTCTGTCGCTGGATCCTGATTCTGACTCCGAGACTGGTGATTTTCCCCACACAATATAAAGGAACTGAAACTAACATGATCGTTCTAAAAGATGAAAGACTTAAGCTAAATTTGTTTAATATTACATTCTATGATACTGCAATCCTCTTGCTACAAAGTCTGTGTCCTATGATCCTGCTCCACAACCACCTGATGAAGAAGCAGTGCTCCGAAAGCTAGTGCTTCCAAATAAACCCGTTGGACTGTAACCTGGTGTTGTGTGATTTTTTTTAACTATATCTGTGAATAATCTTCACCCTTGAGTTTTAATGTTGAACACATACTGTCATAAGTTTCCTTCCAAACAGTGCTGTGGATATACCTACATTACACAAATTGTGGTGTTTCAAGAAGGCAGTTCATCATCACCTTTTCAAGGAGAATTAGGAATGGGCAATAAATGCTGACCTAGACTATGACGCTTGCACCCTATTGTAGTTCATTAACTATAATCAAATGCATAGGTTAGATTGCTGGGGATTTTCACCTCTGCACTTACTCCCTCATGTTTTCTGCCCATTCACTTGAATGAACTAGAGGGAGGAATCATTCACAGGAAAATATGGGAGGCAAAATCCTGATCATACCCTGGATACTGAACATGAAATACATGATGGCTTTATTTTATCGTATAATACAATATACAGATTGTTGTACGAATTGAATAGTAGATCTTAGTAAGACCAGAAATCAAATATGACCCAAGTTATATTCAGCTCATTTAATTGTTCCAGCTTCTCAAGACCATGTCAGCCATCCTATCATTAGGTAATATGCCAGGACAAGGTTAAAGTACTTGCTCATTCCCTATCATTTATCAATGGAGAATAGCACTCAACCATAAAGTAATTATTTCAATACGAATTACAATCTCATCATAAATACATATAAGGCTAACTACCATTAAGTTGTTAACAAAATTGGCAGATTATTTCTGCATTGAATTCATCCTAGTTATTTCAATGCAATCATATCCGATCATATCTTGTGCAATTAATATTATTGAGTTTACTTATAGTGATGAAGAGTTTGCATCTTTTTTACACTAAAGTGTACAAATTGTAAAAATTACTTCTTTTTTTAATTTCATTGCTAATTGTACATTGGTGTGATTCACCCCAACTTCCCTTTGATGGGTAATGCCTCAAACCAAACTTCTGTCTTTTCTCAAGATTCGGAGATGCCGGTGTTGGACTGGGGTGTACAAAGTTAAAAATCACACAACACCAGGTTATAGTCCAACAGGTTTAATTGGAAGCACACTAGCTTTCGGAGCGACGCTCCTTCATCAGATGATAGTGGAGGGCTCAATCGTAACACAGAATTTATAGCAAAAATTTACAGTGTGATGTAACTGAAATTATACATTGAAAAATTGGATTGTCTGTTAAGCCTTTCATCTGTTAGAATACAGTGATAGTTTCACTTCTTTCATGTGTAAATCACAAAACCTTTTTTTATGCAACTTTAAAATGCAACTTTTTTAACGCAACTATAAAATGCAACTTTAAAGCTCCAGCTACTTCCTCTCTCGCTTCCCTCAATAACTTGGGATAGATCCCATCCGGACCTGGGGACTTGTCCACCTTAATGCCTTTTAGAATACCCAAAACTTCCTCCCTTCTTATGCTGACTTGACCTCGGGTAATCAAACATCTATCCCTAACCCTAGCATTCGTCATGTCCCACTCCTCGGTGAATACCGATCTAATCTATTCATTAAGAATCTCACCCATTTTCTTTGACTCCATACTTCATCTTTCCTCCTAGCTACCCTCTTGCTCCTTATGAACAAAAGGCTTTGGGGTTTTCCTTAATCCTGCTTGCTAAAGATATCTCATGACACGTTTTAGCCCTCTTAATTCCTTGTTTCAGGTTGGTCTGACATTCCCGATATTTTTCCAATGCTTCACCTGTCTTCATTTTCCTCGTCCTTATGTGTGCATCCTTTTTCCTGTCAGTCTCTCAATTTCACCTGTCATTCATGGTTCCCAGTTTTGTCATTTTTATCCCTTATTTTCACAGGAACATTTCTCTCCTGAACTCTAATCAAAATCTCTTTAAAAACCTCCCACATATCAAATGTGGATTTACCTCAAACAGCTGCTCCCAATCTATATTCCCCAGCTCCTGATGAATTTTGGTATAGTTGGTCTTCCTCCAATTTAGCACTCTTCCTTTAGGAAGGATGTTGCCTGGGTTTGAGGATTTGAGCTGTAGGGAGAGGCTGAACAGGCTGGGACTGTTTTCCCTGGAGCATTGGAGGCTGATGGGTGATCTTATAGAGGTTTACAAAATTATGAGGGGCATGGATAGGGTAAATAGGCAAAGTCTTTTCCCTGGGGAGTCCAGAACTAGAGGGCATAGGTTTAGGGTGAGAGGGGAAAGATATAAAAGAGACCTAAGGGACAATTATTTCATGCAGAGGGTGGTACGTGTATGGAATGAGCTGCCAGAGGAAGTGGTGGAGGCTGGTACAATTGCAACATTTAAGAGTCATTTGGATGGATATATGAATAGGAACGGTGTGGAGGGACATGGGCCAGTGCTGGCTGGTGGGACTAGATTGGGTTGGGATATCTGGTCGGCATGGACGGGTTGGACAGAAGGATCTGTTTCCATGCTGTACATCTCTATGACTCTATGACCACTCTCTTTTTTTGTCCACGAATATTCTAAAATTTATTGAATTGTGATCACAATTCCCAAAGTAATCCCTTACTGAAACTTCAAACACCTGGCTGGGCTCATTCCACAACACTGGGTCCAGTATGGCCTCTTCCTGAGCTGGACTATTTACATACTGCTCTAGAAAACTCTCCAGGATGCTCCTTACAAATTCTGCTCCATCCATACCTTGAACATTAAGTGAATCCCAATGCTGGAAAAATTAAAATCTCCTATCACTCCTCCCCATTGCTCCTACATCTTTCCATCATCTCTCTTCATATTTGTACCTCTATCTCATGTTTGCTGTTGGGAGGCCTGTAGCACAACCCCAACATTGTTACGGCACCTTCCTATTTGTGAACTCTGCCCACACTGCCTCACTGCTCAAGTCTTCCATAGTACCCTCCTCCATCACGGCTGTGATATCCTCTGACCAGTAATGCAACTCTTCCACCCCTTTTATCTCCCTCTATATCCTGCCTGAAGCCCTCGATATCCTTGGATATTTAGTTGCTAGTCATGCCCTTCCCTCAACCAAGTCTCAGTAATAGCAGTAACATTATACTCCCAGGTACTAAACCAAGCCTTACCGAGTGTATCTCTTGCATTAAAACAAGTGCACCTCAGACCACCAATCCCTCGGTGATCATCCTCTGTTCCCTGCCTACTCTTCCCCTTGGTCATGCTGACCTCATTATCTAGTTCCTTACAGGCTTTAGTTACTACCTCTTTCCTGTCCACTAACCTCCTCCTTTGGTTCCCATCCCTCTGCCACATTAGTTTTAATCCTCCCCAACAGCATTAGCAAAAACACCCCCAAGGACATTGGTTCCAGTCCACTGCATGTATAGACTATCCAATTTGTAATAGACCCACCTCTCCCAGAACCAGTCCCAACTTCCCAAAAATCTGAACACCTCCCTCCTGCACCATCTCTTAAGCCACACATTCATCTTGCCTATTCTATCATTCCTACTCTGACTAGTAGGTAGCACTGGTAGCAATCCTGAGATTACTATCTCTGAGGTCCTACATTTTAACTTGGTTCGTAACTCCCTAAATTATTCTTGTAGGATCTCATCCTGTTTTTTACCTATATTATTGGTGCCTACATGCACCACGACAACTTCCTATTCACCCTCCCCCTTGAGAATCTATAGAAAACATAGAACAGTACAGCACAGTACAAGCCCTTTGGCCCTCAATGTTGTGCCATCCTACTCTTAGATCAAACTAACCAACATACTCTACATTTTACACTCTTCCATGTGCCTATCTGAGAATCACTTAAATGTCCCTAATGTATCTGACTCCACTACACCACTGGCAGTGCATTCTAGGCACCCATCACTCTCGGTGTAAAGAACCTACCTCTGATATCTCCCTGAAACCTTCCTCCAATGTCCCCTCGTGATAGCCATTTCCACCCTGGGCAAAAGTCTCTGGCTTTATCTTTGTTTCTCATCATCTTGTACACCTCTATCAAGCCACCTCTTGTCCTTCTTCGGTCCAATGAGAAAAGCCTTAGCTTCCTCAACCTTTCTTCATACAAGATGCCCTGCAGTCCAGGCAGAATCCTGGTAAATCTCCTCTGCACCCTCTCTAAAGCTTCCACTTCCTTCCTGTAATGAGGCAACCAGAACTGAACACAATATTCCAAGTGTGCTTTATAGAGTTGCAGCATAACCTCATGGCTGATAAATGCAATCCCCCTGCTAATGAAAGCCAACACACTATACTGCTTCTTAACAAATCCTATCAACTTGGGTGGCAACTTTGAAAGACCTATGGATGTGAACGCCAAGATCCGCCTGTTCCTCCATTCTGCCTTTAACCCTGTAATCTGCATTCAAATCTGACCTTCCAAAATGAATCACATCACAATTTTCCAGGTTGAACTCCATCTGCCACTTCTCAGCCCAGCTCTGCATCCTGTTGCAACTGACAATAGCCCTCCACACTGTCCACAACTCCACCAACCTTTGTGTCATCAACAAATCTACTAAGCTATCTTTCCACTTCCTCATCCATTCATAAAAATCACAAAGGGCAGAAATCCCAGAACAGATCCCTATGGAACACCACTGGTCAAAAAGCTCCAGGCTGAATATTTTCCATCTACTATCACCCTCTGTCTTCTATGTGCCAACCAATTCTGTATCCGGACAGCCAAATTTCCTTGTGACCTATGCCTCTTACCTTCTGAATGAGCCTCCGTGGATAACCTTATCAAATGCCTTGCTAAAATCCATATACACCACATCCACTGCTCTATCTTCATCAATGTGTTTTGTCACATCCTCAAAGAATTCAGCAAGGCTTGTGAGGCATGACCTGCCTCTTTGCAAAGCTCTGCTGACTGTCTCTAATCAAAGTATACTTTTCCAAATAATCATAAAGCCCATCTCTCAGAATCCTCTCCAATATTTTGCCCGCCAGTGATGCAAGAATGACTGTACTGTAATTCCCAGGATTATCCCTATTCCTCTTCTTGAACAAGGGAATAACATTTGCCACCCTCCAATCATCTGGTACTACTCCAATGGACAACGAAGATGCAATGATTATTGCTAAAGGCACAGTAGTCTCTTCCCTCGCTTCCTGTAGTACCCTTGTCTGGCCATGGGACTTATCTATCCCTTGTTTTAAAACTTTCGAGCACTTCCTCCTTCTTAACATCAACCTGTTCGAGCATATCAGCCTGCTTCACGCTGTCCTGACAAACGACAAAGTTCTTCTCAGAAGTGAATACTGAAGCAAAATATTTGTTAAGGACCTCCCCTCTCTCCTCTGACTCCAGGCACAAATTCCCTCCACTATCTCTGATTGGCCCTACCCTCACTCTGGCTATCCCCTTGTTCCTCACGCAAGTATAGAATGTCTTGGGGTTTTCCTTAATCCTACCCACCCAAGGATTTTTCATGCCCCCTTCGAGCTCTCCTAAGTCCATTCTTCGGTTTCTTCCTAGATACCTTGTAATTCTCTACAGCTTTGTTTGCTCCTTGCCTTCTCAAACTTAAGTAAGCTTTCTTCTTCCTCTTGACGAGATGCTCCACATCTCTTGTCACAAAAGGTTCCTTCACCCTACCATCCCTTCCTCCCCTTAGTGGGACAAACCCATCCAGTACAATCAGCAAGTGCTCGCTAAGCAACTTCCACATTTCTGTCTACATTTCCCTAAGAATATCTGTTCCCAATTTATGCCCAACAGTTCCTGCCAAATATCATTGTAATTCACCCTCCCCCAATTAAATACTTTCCCACGCTGTCTGCTCCTAACCTTCTCCATGAGTATAGTAAAGGTCAGGGAGTTTTGATCCCTATTACTGAAATACTCTTCTACCGAAAGACCTGACATCTGGTATGGTTCGTTGCCAAGCACCAAATCCAATATGACCTCCCCTCCAGTCGGCCTATCGACATATTGCATCAGGAACCCTTCCTGGACATACCTGACAAAATCTGTTCCATCCAAACTATTTGCACTGAGATTTCAATCAATATTAGAGAACAACAACCCTGTTATTCTTGCACCTTTCCGAAATCTACTTCCCAATCTGTTCTTCCGTGTCTCTGTTGCTATTGGTGGTGTCGGGTGGGGGAAGGGTGCTATAGAAAACTGCTCCTTTCTTTTTTCTGACTTCCATCCATACTGACTCAGTAGGTAAACTCTCCTTAAAGACCTCCCTTTCCACAGCTATTACACTATCCATGATTAGCAATGCCACTCCCCCACCTCTTTTATCTCCCTCTCTATTCTTTTTGAAACATCTAAACCCCAGAACATCCAACAACCATTCCTGCCCCTCTGATATCCAAGACAGTGTAATGGCCACAACCTCATAGCTCCAAATACTGATCCATGCTCTAAGTTCAGTACCCTTATTCCTGACAGTTCTTGCATTAAAATAGACACATTTCAACCCATCACACTGACTGCAACTTTGCCCTATCAACTAGCTATCCTTCCTCACAGACTCTCTGCATGCTGTATCTGCCTGTTCACCAGCCCATCCTCTGATCCATGGCTCCGGTTCCCATCCCCCAGCCAAACTCGTTTAAACACTTGCCTCCACAAACCTAGTGAGTTTCAGATGCTGCATTTTAATCCATGTGTTATTGCTGAAAGGTATTGCAATTGGAAAATGACTCTTGATTGGCTCTTTAGTTGCTTCAATTGCCTACAGGATTGCAATGGAACCCCTGGGAAAATTAGAAGGAGACATGGAGATGTTGGAACAATAGCCTGTCACAATTTTTGTTTCCCATATTTCTGCTTTGTTGCCACCAACTCCTTTGTATTTTCTCAGATGATTTTCAGTCTCCACTCCAATCTCCATTCCCTAACTGTCAAATTTAACCCTCTCTCTGACAATTATCTGGGAATGAAACATGACAGTTCACAACTTAAGTGTCATAGTTAAGCCTGAGATGAGTTTGTGACATCCATAAGGCATCAGACCTCTGTTTATTGATCTATATTAGCATTGATTGCTTTAAAAATTCCCATTGTTGTTTTTAAATCTCTGTGTGGCCTCACCATCCCCACCCACTCCCTCCCCCACCACCCCACCACCGACCCCCCACAAACTCTATTACCTCCTCCAGCCCCAAAACCCTTCAAGGCATCGAATTCTGTCCTCATGAGCTTCCACAATGGTAACCACTCGAAAACTGGCAGCAATGCTTTAGGTTGTCCAACATCTAAGCTCTAGAATTGTCTTCCTGATCCTTTAAGTCTCTCTGGCTCACTTTCCTCATTAAAGTATACCTCTTCTACCAAGCTCTTGGTCATCTGACCTCATATTTCTTGATGTGGCTCAGTGTCATATTTCAGTTTATAATGCTCTTGTGAAACACCTTCAGATGTTTAAGTACCCGGAAGGTGGTTTATAACTATAAGTTGATAGTTCTGAAGCCTGTTGCTTTGTGTTTGGAAATTTGTAGTATTTTTTAAAATTGCTGAAGGCCGCGGGGAGTGCAAGGCAGTGCTGAAGGCTTTTGTTCTGATTTTCAGAGTTCTGAACAATATAGTTGGCCCGCAGACATGTGTGCAGTAATTTAATTTGCTTTTGGCCTGTGCCATTTCAGGGAGAATGATCACAGGTGACACAGAGCAGTATAGGCTGTCTGCAAGGAAAAGGAGAGGAAGGGGACAGGAGTTTCCAATAAGAGAGTTTGTCTGCCCAGCCTCAACATGCTGTAATTGTTTCAGCTCTGGTCAGCACGGAACTATGTGTCAAACATCTCTGCTTAATGACAAAGATCCTCACTGAAATCTCTGCCCTTTCACCATCCAAGCTGCAACCCAAGGAGAGATTGGCAAGGACAGCATTACCAGTAACTGTGAATGCGACCGTGATGATAACAAGTTATACATTGGCCTCTTCCAGCCTGAAAAGGAAATATTTGCAATATCTCCCATTTTTGCTATCCACAGGTACAGAAGGGGGGTCACTAATATTGTGAGAGAGGAAGAAAACTGCATCTATTTCATTCTTCTATGTTAACGTGAAGTAGGTGGAGTGAACACATAGGCTTTTGAGGTTTTCAGGTTTCCCCACAGTGCAGGATGCTATTAACTGCAAATATAATACATTGTGATTACTACCTTGTGAGTGCTACAATTCTGAGATGTCACATCCACAAGATGTAATTGTGTTCAGTTTTGGTCACCTTGTTACAGTCATGATGTTATTAAACTGGATAGAGTGCTGAAGAAATTCACAATGATGTTTCCAGGACTCAATGGTCTGAGTTATAGGGAGAGGTTGGACAAGCTAAAACTTTTTTCTTTAGCATGTAGGAGACTAAGGGGGGATCTTATCGTGATGTATAAGAGACATGGATAGGGTGAATGCACTCAGTGTTTTTCCCATGGTTGGGGAATCGAGGACTAGAGGGCATCAGTTTAAGGTTAGAGGGGAAAGATTAGAAGGGAACCTGAGGGGCAATGTTTTTACACAGTGGGTGGTACGTATTTGGAATGAGCTGCCAGTGGAAGTGGTTGAAGCAGGTGCATTAACAACATTTAAAAGGCTTTTGGACGAATACATGGATAGGAAATGATTAGAAGTATATGGCACAAGTGCAGGGAAATGTGGTTAGCGTGGATGGAAATTTTGGTCAGCTTGGATCAATTTGGGCCAAAGGGCCTGTCTCAGTGCTATAGGACTCTATAACTCTAATACAACTGCAAGGGATTGAGTTTAAAATGTTAAGCATATTAGTTGCTTCATGATTGATATCCAGGCAACAGCCATGATACCTTTGTCTGATCTAATCTGCTGTACCATCAGAATTTGAACTAAGTTGACAAACCAAGTACCAGGCAACAAGGGCTATCCGTTCACTCCTGGTTCCTGACTCTGTTGTGCAAAGGATTCACACATGGGCAAATTGCATACAAAAGCTTAGCTGCCACACAAAAAGTTTTGAGCCAGCAGACCACTGGGGAAATGAAACAATGCCACATTAAGGAAAAGTAGGCCCAGAAGTGATGTTATTTATATATCAAGATTGTATTTGATGAAGTTTAGATGGATAAGTGGGGGAGCTGATTGAAATTTAGAGAAGACCTGGATAAAATGGAAGTGGAGAAGATGTTTCCACCAGTAGGAGAGACTAGGACTTTAGGGCACAGTCTCAGAGTGAAGAGATGACCATTTAGATGAGCTGGGGAGGACTTCCTTCTGCCACAGGGTGGTAAATCTGTGGAACTTATTGCCACAGAAGGCTGTGGAGGCTAATTCATTCAGGCAAATTTAAAACAAAGGTAGATAGTTTCTTGATCAGTAAGGGAGTCAAGGGTTACAGGGAGAAGGCAGGAGAATGGGATCAAGAAAATATCAGCCATGATCAACAGACTTGATGGGCCAAGTGGCTTAAATCTGCTTCAATATTTTATGGTCTCATTAGACCCAGACTAAACTGAAATTAACATAAAAATATAAACATAACTTAGATCTAAATCTCGTGCCTGGTTTGGAT
The DNA here is from genome assembly GCF_004010195.1 of Chiloscyllium plagiosum. NCBI lineage: Eukaryota > Metazoa > Chordata > Chondrichthyes > Orectolobiformes > Hemiscylliidae > Chiloscyllium > Chiloscyllium plagiosum. Next base: position 37,721,376 of record NC_057716.1, read on the forward strand.
CTTCCTGGAATAACCATATATTGGACTGAAAGACTTACCTGAAAATTACCCAGCTTGAAAAGAAACCTTGAAGCCAGACACAGAGATAAACCAGTGAACTGTGTTTTAGGACAAAGCAGAGAAAAATGTTGAATTTGTAGCAGCAAAAATGAAAGTCTTGCTCTCTCTCTCTCTCTCTCATGCTTTGTTTTTTCTTAGCTTCTCAGCAAACCATGCCCAGGGAAAAGTAACTCAGGAAAAATCTTCATCAAGAACCCAGAAATATTTCTAGATTTTGCTATTGCCAAATATGGAAGTCATCAATTCAATGACTGTGGCCGTGGGTCAAACCTAACACCTCAAGAACTCTAAGAACTCATTAAACTGCATATTTTTGCTCTACCTTTTCATGTTGTACACCCTCTCCCATTTTATAAACTTTGTAGTTATTTTTCTGTGTATGTGTGTGGTGTGTGTTCAACGTAGCATTTTATTACTTTTCTCTTCCTTTCACTCATGAAAACCTTGTGGTTGGCTCCTTAATTTTTAACCAGGGAGGTACATGATAATTCAAATATGACAGCTGCATGCGAAAGGAGAATTTAAAGTCACCTAACTGAGAGGGTTAAAAAAAGGGTAGCTAATTCATATCTCCTCATTTGGTCAGAATGTCTGTTTAATCTGATCTCCAACTGCATCTCTTCACAGAAATGCCACTGATAAGATTACTGCACCTCTGAACCTTGATATTTATTCTAAGGCATCACAGAGGACATTAGAATGTCAATCAATCTACAGTCAAAGGTGTTTGAACAGGTAAAAAATTGAGTTAACAATTTCATCAGTGAGCTGGTTACAGAGGATGATGCAATTTGTTTTTGGATTGCAGAAGTCCCAAAAGTCCAGGATTTATTAAGAAAAGATTATTTGAAGAAAGTTGACAGCAAGATGGCTTCTCAGAAATCAAGGTTAATATCTTCTTCCTGATTCACATTTTATTGACACAAACGACAGCAAAGTGAAGACTCAAGGCCCATGCTTATATTGTCCACGGACATACTATAGGCACTTTGAAGAAGTAAAGAAGTAATGCAAGTTGGCAGGACGAACATTGAAAGGCAACATAAAATAGGGCTACAATCTAAAGGGGTTTCAGGAGCAGAGGCACTTGGGAGTGAATGTGCACAGCTCATTGAATGTGGCAGGACAGATGAAGAGAGCAGTTAATAAAGAATACAATGTTTTTGGCTTTATTAATAGGAACATGGAGTACAAGAGCAATGTGACGTTGAACTTATAAATTACACTTGTTAGACCTCAGCTGGAGTATTGTGTGCAGTTGTGGCACCACAGGCTGGGAAAGTGTGAATGCATTACAGAAACTATTTACAAGAACGGCTTCAGGAATGAGAAACTTCAGTTATGAGGATTGAAGAAGTTGGGATTGTTCTCCTTGAAGAGAAAAACTCGAAGAGGAGATTTGATAGAAGTTTTCAAAATCCTGAGTGTGCTGGATAAAGTAAATAGGGAGGAGTTATTCCACTTGTAGAAAGAACAAGAATGACAAGACATAGAGTTAAAGTGATGTGCAAAAGAAGCAAGGGTGATGTGAGAAAAGAAACATTTTTCATGCAGTGAGCAGTTGAGTTGGGAATGTACTGCTAAAAAATGTGTAGGATGTCGATTCAATCAAGGCATTCAAGGGGGGATTGGATGATTATTTGGATATAAATAGTATGCAAGGCTATGGGGAAAAGGCAGGAGATTGACATGTATGAAAAGCAACAGGCCAAATAGTCTCCTTCTGTGCTGTAACAATTCTGAGATTCTGTGAATGCTCGATTATTTCAGAATATGTCTTAGATCAGAATGAAAAAGGGTTCAAAGTCATACATCATAATTCTCAAAGTCACAATTTTGCCAACAACAGAAGTATATAAGTAGAAAGTGCTATGTCATGTTTTTACCATCCCCCCAGAGCTTCCCCTCACTGAGGATGAACAATCAGTCCTCAGTAAAGGTCTTACCTTCATCCCACTATGCCCCCAGATCAACAAATTCCACACGTGTCGTGACATTGAATTTTTCTTCCATCACCTCCACCTCTGCCTCCGTGCTTACTTTTTCCATCAAGACCTGCCCTCTGAGGACCCCTTCTCCCACCTCCAACATACTCCATCCACCTGGACACCCCGTGCTGGCCTGTTACCCACCCTTGACCTCTTCATCTCCAACTGCTGCTATGATATCGACTGCCTCAACCTGTGCACCCCTTTCACCCACTCCAACCTCTCACCCTCGCAATGCACAGCCCTCCACTCCCTCCGCTCCAATCCCAACCTCACCATCAAACCAGCGGACAATGGGGAGGGCGCAGTGGTAGTTTGGCTCACCGAGCTGTACACCATTGAAGCCAGGCGCCAACTGACGGACACAACCTCCTTCTGCCCTCTCGACCACAACCTCACCACCCATCACCAAACCATCATCTCCCAGACCATCCACAATCTCATCACCTCAGGGGATTTCCTATCTACAGCCTCTGACCTCATAATACTGGAACCCCACGCCGCCCGGTTCTAACTCTTACCCAAAATTCACAAACCTGACTGCCTCAATTGACCCATTGCCTCTGCCTGTCCCAGCCCCACCAAACTTATCTCCTTATATCTCGACACTGTCCCATCCCCCTTGGTCCAGGAACTCCCCACATACATTCAGAACACCACCAACATGCTCCAACTCTTCAATGACCATCGGTTCCCCAGCCCCCGGTACCTCATCTTCACCATGGACATCCAGTTCTTGTACATGTCCATGCCATGACAAAGGCCTCCAAGCCTTCCGTTTCTTCCTCTCCTGCCTACCCAACCAGTATCCCTCCACCAACACACTTATTCCTTTTGCTGAACTTCTCCTTCGAATCCTGCCACTTCCTTCAAACCAAAGGGTTAGCCATGGGCACCCCATGGGGCTCAGCATCGGGTACAGTCCATCTTCTGTAGTTACATAGGCACTATTCCCTACCTTTTCCTCCGCTACATTGATGACTGTATCAGCACCACCTCATGCTCCCACAAAGAGGTTGAACAGTTCATCAGCTTCATGAACAACTTCCACCCTGACCTCAAGTTCACCTGGACCATTTCGGAAACCTCCCTCCCTTCCTGAACCTCTCCATCTCCATTTCCAGTGACTGACTCAACATGAACATCTACTTCAAACCCACTGACTCCCACAGCTACCTGGACTACACCTCCTCCCGCACCCCTCTCCTGTAAAAACACTATCCCTTACTCCCAATTCCTCTGCCTCCACCACATCTGCTCCCAGGAGTAGCAATTCCACTCCCAGACATCCCAAATAGCCTCCTATCTCAAGGACCACAATTTCCCCTCCCAAGGCATTTGATAGGGTTCCCCATGGTTGGCCCATTCATAAAGTCAGGAAGTATGGGAGACAGGGAGATTTGGCTATCTGGATTCAAAATTGGCTGGCTGACAGAAGGCAGAGTGTGGTTGTAAATGGAAAGTATTCTGCCTGGAGGTCAGTGTTGAGTAGGGTCCCGCAGGGCTCTGTTCTTGGGCCTCTGCTCTTTGTAGTTTTTATAAATGACTTGGATGAGGAGGTTGAGGGGTGGATTAATAAATTTGCAGATGACACTAAGGTTGGAGGTGTCGTCGATAGTATAGAGGGCTACTGCAGGCTGCAGCGCGACATAGACAGGATGCAGAGCTGGTCTGAGAAATGGCAGATGGAGTTCAACCTGGATAAATGCGAAGTGATGCATTTTGGAAGGTCAAACTCGAATGCTGAATATAGGATTAAAGACAGGATTCTTGGCAGTGTGGATGAACAGAGGGATCTGGGTGTGCAAGTACATAGATCCCTCAAAGTTGCCACCGAAGTGGATAGTGTTGTTAAGAAAGCATACGGTGATTAACAGGGGATCAAGTTTAAGAGCCGCGAGTTTTGCTGCAGCTCTACAAGTCCCTGGTGAGACCACACTTGGAATATTGTGTCCAGTTCTGGTCGCCCTACTATGGGAAAGAGACAGAGGCTTTGGAGAGGGTGCAAAGAAGGTTTACCAGGATACTGCCCAGACTGGAGGGCTTGTCTTATGAAGAAAGCTCGGACTCCAGTCCGGACCTCTCTGGAGAGAAGGAGGAACAGAGGAGACCTGATCGAGGTGTACAAAATAATGAGAGGAATAGATAGAATCAATAGCCAGAGACTTTTCCCTAGGACAGGATTGACTAGTACTAGGAGTCATAGTTTGAAGATATTAGGAGGAAGATATAAAGGAGACGTCAAAGGTAGGTTCTTTGCGCAGAGAGTTGTGAATGCATGGAATGCGTTGCCAGCTGTGGTGGTGGAAGCGGAGTCATTGGGGACATTTAAGTGACTGCTGGACAGGCAAATGGATAGCAGTGAGTTGAGGGGTGTGTAGGTTAAGTTACTATATTTGACATTAAATCTCAGCACAACATCGTGGGCCAAAAGGCCTGTTCTGTGCTGTACTTTGCTATGTTCTCTAAGTGGTCGATGATGCCCTCCGGCACATCTCTTCCACTTCCCGCACCTCCACCCTTGAACCCCACCCCTCCAATCTCAACAAGGACAGAACACCCCTCGTCCTCACCTTCCACCCCACCAATCTCCGGATACTTTGCATCATCCTCTGCCTTGATAGCTACGAGGATTATTGTTCTATATTTACTGATTTTATTCCTTTCTCTTGTACTTAGTTAGGTGTTGGAATAGAGTCATAGAGTCATAGAGATGGACAGCATAGAAACAGACCCTTCGGTCCAACCTGTCCACGCTGACCAGATATCCCAACCCAATCTCGTCCCACCTGCCAGCGCCCGGCCCATATCCTTCCAAACCCTTCCTATTCATATACCCATCCAAATGCCTCTTAAATGTTGCAATTGTACCAGCCTCCACCACATCCTCTGGCAGCTCATTCCATACACGTACCACCCTCTGAGTGAAAAGGTTGCCCTCTAGGTCTGTTTTTAGGTCTTTCTCCTCTCACCCTAAACCTATGCCCTCTAGTTCTGGACTCCCCGACTCCAGGGAAAAGACTTTGCCTATTTACCCTATCCATGCCCCTCATAATTTTATAAACCTCTATAAGTTCACCCCTCAGCCTCTGACGCTCCAGGGAAAACAGCCCCAACCTGTTCAGCCTCTCCCTATAGCTCAAATCCTCCAACCCTGGCACATTCTTGTAAATCTTTTCTGGACCCTTTCAAGTTTCACAACATCTTTCCGATAGGAAGGAGAACAGAATTGCATGCAATATTCCAACTGTGGCCTAACCAATGTCCTGTACAGCTGCAACATGACCTCCCGACTACTCAATACTCTGACCAATAAAGGAAAGAATACCAAATGCCTTCTTCACTATCCTACCTACCTGTGACTCCACTTTCAAGGAGCTATGAATCTGCACTCCAAGGTCTCTTTGTTCAGTAACACTCCCTAGGACCTTACCATTAAGTGTATAGGTCCTGCTAAGACTTGCTTTCCCAAAATGCAGCACCTCGCATTTATCTGAATTAAACTCCATCTGCCACTTCTCAGCCCATTGACCCATCTGGTCCGGATCCTGTTGTAATCTGAGGTAACCGTATTCACTCTCCATTACACCTCCAATTTTGGTGTCATCTGCAAACTTACTAACGGTATGTCTTATGCTCGCATCCAAATCATTTATGTAAATGACAAAAAGTAGAGGACCCCAGCACCGATGCTTGTGGCACTCCACTGGTCACAGGCCTCCAGTCTGAAAAACAACTCTCCACCACCACCCTCTGTCTTCTACCTTTGAGCCAGTTCTGTATCCAACTGGCTAGTTCTCCCTGTATTCCATGAGATCGAACCTTGCTAATCAGTCTCCCATGAGGAACCTTTTAGAACACCTTACTGAAGTCCATATAGATCACATCTACTGCTCTGCCCTCATCAATCTTCTTTGTTACTTTTTCAAAAAACTCAATCAAGTTTGTGAGACATGATTTCTCACGCACAAAGCCATGTTGACATTCTTCTGACAAATCTTATATAAAGATGCTTAAAAGAATTTAGTTATAGCCTTTCCGCATACCTTTTAGACATGCACAGCATGCTTGAATATATGTCATAATGTGAATAGGAAGGGTTTGGAGGGATATGGGCCGGGTGCTGGCAGGTGGGACTAGATTGGGTTGAGATATCTGGTCGGAGTGGACAGGTTGGACCGAAGGGTCTGTTTCCATGCTGTACATCTCTACGACTGTATAATGTACTCAATCCTTAAGAACTGAAACTACACATAACGTATTGCACTCTAGTTGGCACAGAGGGATGTTCATTTCAGGTCAGGAGCGCAAAGTGAACAGCTCATGGAGAATCCTAAGAGATCAGAACAGTATGATCACAGTCATAGTGTCTCACAATCATTATCCAAAGTTCCGCTACCTTAGAAAATTAACCTGTCAATTTGTTCTTTAAGATGCATGAAAATAAACCAACAGTCAGAATAATGTTCCCTTAATTGTTTGATATTTCTGTTTACCGGAAGATTAAGGATTAATTATGAAGGAATTCATCCTTACCTATTTGCACTTTCTTTACCAAAGCATCTTATAATTAAATTACCCACATTAATAGCATCTTATATGTTGATACGCATGTAGACTAATGTGTTAAATTGAGCTCTGGGATAACTTAACGTACATGTAGCAGCATTTGCCACTTGTATGAGGTAGATTGGTCTACCTTACATGATGGTGCTCGATGTTGTTTCTTTGGTAAAAGGTCACTGCCAGAATGATCTGGTCTGAGCATTCCCTGTATGTTAGCCCTTATAATCTTAACCATGAAGACTGGATTCTTGTTGTCTTGAAGTTTTTTTAATAATACTAGCTATTTACGCTAATGTAAGGTCTCAAATGTAAACACAATATAGTACCAAGACTGTCATTGTGATTAATGCTACAACAATAGATGAGGTTGGTGCCTTTATTGTGGAATGTTATTTGTCGTAACATCATATAACTGCTTTAAAGGTATTCTGCATGTTTGCTTTGGAATACATGCAACAATACAACATCCAGACTTTTCTCTTTCAAAAATGGGAAACCCTTTTCTGATAAACACGCTGAAGAATGCATATACAGTAACCTCGATTATCTGAACATTAATTATCTGAATTTCATATTATCCAAACAAGATCTCAAGGTCCTGTAAAAATGACATTAGGCAACTCACAATCAGTTATCAGTTATCATGGCATTATGGTATGCATTGCCGGATAACAGAAATATTTGATAACCAGCACTTAAGTTACCGCTTGTTTATGAATGATCAGTTATCAGTTAAAAGGCATTAAGGCGTGCATTGCCAGATAATCGAGAAATGTTTGGATAACTGGCACTCATAAATGACCACTTGTTTACTATCAAATCGGTTATCCGAATAATCAATTATCTGAACAAAATACTCGCGGCCCATCTCATTCGGATAATCAAGGTTCTGCTGTAGATATATTTAAAAATGTAGGTAACGCTTGTCCAAATGGATGATAAGCCCAGATCTAGTATATTGTGATGTATCAGTTAAAAATCACACAACATCAGGTTATAGTCGAACAGGTTTAATTGGAAGCACTAGCTTCGGAGCGCCGCTCCTTCATCAGATGGTTATGGAGGACACAATTATATGGAGGACAACCACCTGATGAAAGAGCGGCACTCCGAAAGCTAGTGTCAATTAAACCTGTTCGACTATAACCTGGTGTTGTGTGATTTTTAATTTTGTACACCCCAGTCCAACGTCGGCATCTCCAAATCGTGATATACCAGGTGTTACATTATGCTCTTTGGTTGAAAATCACAACAATTGTGAAGTCAATGAGTCAATTGTTGATTTGATCACAGGTATCTCCTGAGTTAACAGACCTCAGCTGAGGTTGTAGTACAACTGGCATCAACACAATTGGATGAGGGACAGATGATATTGCATTCACATTCCAGACTCTTAATTTGATTTTTCGTTGTTGATAATGGTGCTTAATTATACAAATGAAATCTTTGTCTTTAATTACAAAAACTGATTTTTTTTTTATTATTACAAACTGATTTTATGTTGTATTGCTGACCACTTCTCTATTGGTCTATCTATGAATAGTTCCACTTAGTCTGTTGTCAATTCATTTCCCATTGCTTCAAAATTTACATTATTTGAATTTAAAATCTTGGCTTATCACTCACTGTGCTCTGTCTCAACTCTAATTTCAAATGCAGTCATATAATGGTCACTATTCCCAAGGTGTTCCTTTACTGTCAGAGTGTTAACTAATTATGGTTCATTATTCATGACTAATGAGAAGCTGAAGCTTTTGGTGGCAGATGGACTGAGATTGGGATTGAAGCAGGTGCATGTTTCATCAAAAGCCTTTGAATGATCTTTTAATTAAATGAGACAACAATTTAAATTTTATCACTCTGGTATTCCTGTGATTTAGAAAACTACCTGAGAATCCACTGTGACATTTCTACAACTTTAGAAGTCCACAATTAAAAACTATCTGCATATTTGGCAAAAGTTAATTGCAACTGTGAATGAGACTGTTGCAGGCAGCAGAGGGGTAATCATTACTATCAGAAACATCTGGGTTTGAGATTTGCTTGAGGATTATAATCACTGAAATTGACAGCACCTCAGGAACAGGAATTCAACTCCAAACTGGCATATGTAACTGTAACATGGTAAGCTGAATGTGAGCAGTTCTCTTGAAAGTAGGAGGTTGTCAAACTCACTCTGTTAATTGTTGATGAAGAGTGATACTACAAAGGGTTTTGAAATGTAACTGTGGGGTCACGGGTTTTCTAGGCTATCTGGAACTCACCACTGGAAGCAAAGTAAAAGCACAGTGGTAATTGAGGCTAAAGAAATGAAAATAAGAACTTTCCAATGCTGCTGAGACCTCCCAACCTGCTTTCTTGCCTAATCATGTAAGTGCCTGCATGGTGGCACTTTTGTTGTTCAAGCTGGGATCTTAATTGTAGTTAAGGACACACGATCTGCACCAACAATAGAAAGAACAGCTTGAGCAGTTGTCTTTTGTTCACAAGCCTACTGCTGCACAGGGAAGCAGATGAGCAGAGAGCTGTAGCTCGTGTTAGTTCTTATCCACAATATAGGATGTGTAAGCTGAGGAGCAATTTCTCAAACACATTGCCACACCAGTTTCTCAAGAGTTTCATGTTAAGTGAGGACATGCATTTGCAGTTTGCTAAAACAACATATTGCCAGTTGAGCTTGGTGGCTATACTTTAAAAGCCTGTGGTGTTAGGATAAGGTACTGGTGTGGATAAAGGGTTGGGTGACTGGCAGAAGGCAGATAGTGGGGATGAAGGGATCTTTTTCAGGATGGTAGGCTGGTGACTAGTGGAGTTCCCCAGGGGTCAGTATTAGGACCACAACTATTCGTGTTCTGTATGAACAATCTGGATGAAGAAACTGAGGGTATTGTTGCTAAGTTTGAAGATGGCACAAAGATGGAGGAACAGGTAGTTTTGAGGAAGTGGGGAGGCTACAAAAGGACTTGCACAGGCTAGTGGGCAAATACATTGCTGATGGATGACAACGTAGGAAATTGTGAGGTTATGGACTTTGGTTGGAAGACTAGAGGCACAGGCTGCTTTGTAAATGAGGAAAGCTTTCTGAAATCTGAAGCACAAGTTCAGGATTCTTTTAAGATTAGTATGCAGATTCAGTTGGCTATTAGGCAACTGCAATGTTAGCATTCATTTCAAGAGGGCTAGAAAACAAGAGCAAGGATGCACTGCTGAGGCTGCATAAGGCTCAGGTCAGACATGATGGAGTTTAAAAGGATAAGAGAGGATCCAGTTGAAACTTTGAGAATACTGAGAAGCCTGGATAGAGTGAATGTGAAGAATATATTTCTACGAGTAAGAGAATCTAAGACCTGAGGACACAGCCCCAGTGTGAAGGGGTAACCTTTTAGCACTGAGGTAAGGAAGATTTTCTTCAGCTATAGGGTGGTTAATCTGTGGAACCCACTGCCACAAAGGGCTGTGGAGGTCAATTCATTGAGAGATAAATATGTTCTTGATTGTTAAGGGGATTAAGGGTTACAGGGATATGGCAGGAGAATAGAGTTGAAAAATATATCAGCCACGATCAAATGCTGGATCAAACTTGATTGGTCGAATGGCCTAATTCTGGTCCTGTATCTTATGGTCTTACAGTCTTTACTAGTGGCTGTCAAAATTACAGCATGCCTTCTGTTGCTCCTGAAAGCTTTAGAAACCTGCTGGCGATAGTTACAGGAGCTCACAATCCATCACTTTCTGCTATATTACACAGGTAACTGCCTCCATATTTGACGGCACCTGTGATTATTTCAAGTTTGCCAAGATCGATGCCAGTTGGAATGAGTGGATGGTCAGGTTGAGAGTTCTGACTGGCTCAGGGCATCACTGACTACCCTGCAAATTAAAGCACTCCCAATCACTGAGTAATGTTTGTGAAGAGTGAAGGCATCCACTCCATGTGGAAAACAGCCTCACGTGAAGCCAGGAAGTAGAAATATGAGTTCCTCTCTTATTATCTTTTCATGGATATCACTAGCTAGATTGTCACTGGCTAGGTGAGCATTTGCTCCCCATCTTTAAAATCCGATCAGAAGGTGGTGGTGAGCTGCCTTCTTGAACCACAGCAGTCCATGGCAGGTAGGTGCACTGATAGTGCTGGTAGGGAGTGCGTTTGAAGATTTTAACCCAGTGCTAATGAAGGAATGGTTCAATGTCCCAGCTTCACAGAGCTTCAACTGCCTGAAAACAGCCTTCACTTTGTCTCTTGTCTATCAGTGGCACTTTTGGGAGCCTGCGAGTCAGCACTGTAAACAGTCAGTACTCATTTTCTAAAATGTTCTTTCTGCCCTTGAGAACAGGGCAGGATCTGGCAGTTCATCTAAAATAGCAAAATGTGAGTAGTGGCTCAACTTTAGACCAGCCCTGGGCCTCCAGAGCATATGCTGATTGGACCCAGATGAATTTCGACCCCAATTGTTCTATTGACCTGTCATTGCATAATTTTCATTTCAGAAAGTGTATTCGCAGTGCTTGCATGGTTAAAAAGATGTGCCATATTCTGATTTTGATGATGTCTCATAAATTACAATGTAAGTCTGCTAATTATCCCTGTTTTTCTTGTGAAAACAGAGTAAAACAGGGCACTGAACATTGAACATAACCTAGTTACAAACCTGTACAATATTAGCAATGTGCATTCGAGTGAAGTGTCCCTTGGTAATAGGTTAATGCCTAAAGGTTGAAGAATCATTTGGTTCTCAGCCAGGATTTAAATGGGCTGCATTTCTGTACCCTACTAAAAGGGCTCTTTTCTCTCTCTAAAGAAAATAGAAAGAAATAAGTTTAAAGTATCTGGTAAATATAGTTATTTTATATGTAGCTTTGTCTGACCCAAAATGTGCTCTAAAATAAGTCCCGGCTAAATAAATGTTCTAAAACTCATTTCACTCTTTGGATTTCTCTTTGTACATTATTCATTGACAATGAAAGCAGATCCAGCATCTGCCATTGAGTCATTAATACACAGCAAGAACTGTTGTTAAAATCCATCTGACCTGAACTGGCAAAACAAAAATCTAAATAACACTAAATTATCCATTTAGATTCAAATTCTTAAAGACTGCATCTCATCCCCAGATAGAGTTCACATTACAGTATTTATCTTAAAAGCTACATTATTCATTCATTGGTGCTCCTATATCTACTGGGAGGTCTATAAAAGCCACATCAGAAACTTTAAAAAAATCTTGCTGAATTAATTGAGATGGAAAGAATAAAAATATTCACTGAAGTCTAAAATAATGCAAACTAGAATGTGCTAACATTCAATATCTAGATTCAGGGCTAGAGATTGCTTCATTTAACTACTGCCTCAACACATTCCAGAAGCATTAACATTGTTTTTCAATGGAACGACAGGCCAAATTCTGCGTGTCCTGTCTGATATGCCTAGATGTATTAACCAGCTGCACCAAAACTGCATCTTGAGTTGACACTATGCTGAAGTCATACATCCGTTTGACTGAAGTGATGCAGGATCCCAGATTTTGGCAAAGTATATGTAAAAAGACAGTTCATTGTCCATTCTGCAAGATTATCCAGTGGTGCCAAATGTTACGCACATGTCACCTCTCCACCCACCCTTTCAGAAGATGTAGAGAATGGGTTTAGACAGGTACCCCCCTTTTCCTATCTCAGTTGGTCGTCCAGCCCTTCCTTTGGCATGACCTTCTGCAAGAGGAAGGACAACCTGTCAATCCTAGTGTGGCACAATGAATGAACAACACCACATGGCAAATATATCATAGCTGACTAGCTGCAAGCCTGTGCAGGGTATAAGAGGTTGGTATGAGGATGGCAACATTGCATGATACATGTGGGTGAGGTCCAATACATAAATGTTAGGGATTGTGTGTTTAAAAGTGCTGTTAAGTGATTGACAGGGGTATGGCACATTGAACAGAATGTAGTAAACTTTTGATGGTGTGGTGAGGCTGAATTCACTTATTCTGGATTAGTGGTGCTGGAACAGCACAGCAGTTCAGGCAGCATCCAAGGAGCTTCGAAATCGACATTTCGGGCAAAAGCGAATTCACTTATTCCCTGTCTATCCGAGATCCAACACATTCTCCGCCTGGATCCCTTCCCTCCTGGATCTCTTCCCACCTTGCCCCTTGGAACTCCATCCCTACACACTCTATTCTTACCTGGCAACCTCCCTCTCACCATCTGGCACCCTGTCACTATACCCAGCTGGCACCCTAGCTACTTGACACCTTGTCCTCCTGATGCCCTAATCTAATCTTCCCTTACGCACTTATTCATTCACAGGAGTTGTCAAAGTGGTTGGCTATGATAACAGACATTTAAATCATACTCTAACCACTTTTATGAATTTGGGGAGAGGTTTGACTTCTCTCAATAATCCTTCACGATGAGAGACCTGTTAGATTTAAAGTAAACTCCACATTTCTAAAGGGGCCCTGATCAGCACCTTCAGCCAGAAATGTGGAGTTATTCCTTAAGAACAAAAATAACAGACTGGCAATCTGCACCTCTCCTTACAAAATCTGGCCCTTTGGTTCCTTTACTGTTTTAAATGAATCTCACCCTGTTTACTGGAGGTGATTCACTATTAGTCCAAAAAGGCAACTTTTATTTGTAATTTACTTGAATCATTGCTGCTTATCAGAATATAAACTTTATTAGTTGATAATCTCAGCCTAAGCATTACCTAGGTATAGTCAGTTTTCCCAAAGATCTGTAGTTTTTTTACCAAATGTCCAGTTTGGCCACATTAAATGGAATTGGTATTTGTGTTTATGAATGTTATGGCACTGACATTAACAGGCCATTATCCCAACCATTACTCTCCAATCAAACTCAAGGGTACTGGCCATTTGTTATATTGTACTTGTTGCTCACAGCACCTTGAAAAATGAGATTCTGTTTGTAGGAATTCTTTTTTTTTAATTAATGGTATGCAACTCTATTTCATGAAATGGGTTTCTCCTATGTTTTCTTGTTGCACTCCTTCAAGAAAAAGAATAATGTTTAACTTCTAAATTCATGGCTATTTTGTGGGTTTTGGGTGAGGGTAGGTTAGATATTTATAAATAGTTTTGCTATTGGTATGTATTGGTAGTGAATGGATTTAGGTTTAGGGTTTAAACTGACATCACTATACAGTTGGAAAGATGGATGGGACATTAGCTTGAATTGAACTCTTGGAAAAATTCAAGGATATTCTAAACACCATGGAAAGTCTGTCTTCATGGCCAAGGATATGGAAGCCACAATGGAGGAGCTTAGCAAAGCAATTGATTCACTTGTCACTGGTGCAAATTTCCAAGTACTGATGACATAACATCTGAACATATCAAGCATGGGAACCTGGTACTTCTGCAGGAAGTTCATGAACCTCTCTCAGGTGAGGGGAGTAGGGTTGTGGGGGAATTGGGGGGGGGGCGGGGAGGTGTAATGCCACAGGAGATATCTGATGCAAAGATTGTGACCCTGTACAAGAACAAGGACAATATCAGTGATTCCAACAACAACTGGGGCAGCTACATGCTGAGTATAATGGGTTATGTATTTATCTATTAGCTCTCATCAAATGGCAGGCCCTGGTTGAATACATTCATCCTGACTCCAGTGTGGTTTTGGAACAGAGAATCAACAGTTGCTGTGAGTTTTCTAATCTGACAGATGTGATGCTGTGAACAATGGAGATCATTGAATGTTGCTTCCATCGATCTCACCAAAGCCTTTTACCAAGTGAGTAAAGGCAGGTCAATTCAAGCTGCTGGAGACAGTTGGCTGCCTGCTGAAGTTGCTCAGTATGATGTCATTTTCCCCACGACAACATGATGGTTAAGCACTGCTGTGACAGTACATCATCTGAACTCACTGAGACCTGAGCAGGATCAAACAGGGTTGTGCTCTGGCATACATTTTCTTTGTTGCTTCAAGTCATCTGTAGAGGATGTCAGCTTGCATACCACAATTGACAGAAATTTATTCACCTTTGCCCAGATGAGACTCAAGACAGATGTATGTCAAAATGAAGTGGTTTCTTAGGTCAAACATCACTATCAGTTTGATATGGCCAGAGTGTACCCTATATATTAGCCCTTGTAAAAATATACTATGAATATAGCCTAGACTTTGTGTTTTCTGATGTTATGGCAACTTACATGACTGTAACATTACACATAGGTGACTGACTGACTACATACTACATGGACCTCATTGCACTGCACTGCTGAAGGTGAGACAAAGACCTTTAAACTGGAAGGTCACACCTAGTGGTGCCACCTAAATGTCTTAAGGTGGCACTGCTTTTCTAGGATCTATGTAATAATACAATAAAGACCTCATCAGGGAATTGCTACAAGTTAATGATACGACACTAACATTCTTTACTGAGGAACATCTTCAATGATCAATGAATAGACTTCTCACATCTGTAAAGGAGTTCGTTTTGATATCAGCAGAAGGAAGAAAAATATCATAGTCCACAAATTTGCCTTTTATTCTTCTATCAGCATTGACAATCTGACACTGGTAATTGTCGATAGCTTCACATATCTAGCCTCCACAATTACCAGTAATTTCTCAATTGATGCTGAAATCTACATGTGCATTGAAAAAGTGACAGGTATAAATCCAAGCTGAGTGAGAGACTGTGGAACAATAGCAGATTGACTGACGATGGCAAACTGCAAGTTGACCTTTTCCTTGTCTCATTTGAATGCTTAGCATCCTCTGGCAGGGCAAGGTCATCAAGCTAGAGACCCTGGAGTGTGCACATTCCATCAGCATATCCTCATTGCTAAGTCACTGGTGTATGCACAGGCTTGGCCAGGGTCACTGGTTAGATAGCAGCCAAAGGCCTTCTATATGATGAGCTAGTCATCTTCCAGGACTTATTGGACATCCATACATACATTACAAATACACCTATAGGCAAGGTATGAAGATGGTAAATATTGACAGTGACAACGTGAAGAGAGTTGCTGACTGTTGTGACCTCTGCCTGTTGACATATTTGGAAGGGCATTGCAAGAAGCCAGCAAGAGAAATGAAAAGATTAGTTAACACGGAGATAGGCCTGGAGAAAACACAGACCAGCTAATCATTCCACTTTCTAAGCCTACTGTCTTTCTCTGTGTAAATGTGGCAGAACTGTCTTGCCAGGGTGGGGCTTCTGTCTGATTTTAGGTTTAACACAGAAGTAACTACTATGGCAAAAAATCATCAACTTGTGAGACAGAAGTGGTGAGTGTGGTTGGGTGCATATGGATTGCCATTGGCTTTTTTGTATATATGTATCTGGTGGGTTTAGTGTTTTAGTGATATCTGAATATGATTATTTGGTTTTGTTTTGAATATGATTATTTATAAAGAGCTTGCTCAATCAAAAGCTCAACCAGCGTAACATGGAAAATCAAATGTTTTTATTTATCGGAGTCATATCATCATATCTACTATTAGGTGGTCCAAATTGACGAACTGTTCACGAATAGAATATTCCCCTTATGAGTAGTATCTGCATTTTTCATAAAATAGGGTTCTGCTGGTTTAAACATCCCCTCTCCCTTCTTCTTTTATAAAAGTCACTTGTCAGATTTTTTTGAATAATCTAACTTTAGTCAAATATATTTTATTACTTGTTACACATTTGATTCTTTTTCTCTTCAAAGATTTCTCCACTTCTTTCAAAGTGTTTGCCTCTTTAACAGAATGTGGAGTTACAAGCTATTGACTTCCTCCTGTATCTGGTACACATTGTTAATTGTTAACCCATGGCCATAAATGTTTGTTAGTTACTCATTTGCAGAGGCAGTGCAGGTCCAGGTTTCATTCATCATTGGTTCACTATTTATGTCTACGTTTCCAAAAGGAACAGCAATCATTAAATGGAATGCCGGAACTGCACCAGCCAAAATGAGACATGGGGAGCTAACCAGGAGGTGATTGGCACTATTTTAAATTATGGTCACTGCTTGTATTACATTGGAACTTTACCAGAGGTTGTTGCCACTTTCAAACAATTAGGGACTGGTGGAGTGATGGGAGCATTAAATCCAGGCTCAGGAGTGTGAACATCTTCAATTTAGCCATAAGGATGCTAAAGTCAATTGCACTGAACTAAGTCAAAACGAATAAAACCAATCTGAAGATCAAAATTGGAACTTTCCTTGTTTGTAGGATCCATTCATACATCATCTAATCTTATTGGGCCATCAAAATATCCTTTTTTATTGTTTTATTTTGAATTAGGGTGCAGGATTAGGTATATTTCACATTTGAATACAGGTAGCCCCCGCTATCCGAAACTAGAGTATTCCCAAGAAACCTTTTGTAAAAGTGCATTATTTAAATGGGATAAAGTAGTGCTATTTCTCATAAAAGCGAAAATCCTCTTCAGATTCTAATGTTACAGGTACTAATGTCGGTCTTTTGTAAAAGTGAAATTACAGAAAGCAAATATTTGAAAAGTGGGGGATACCTGCATAAAGTGTAAAAGGTAAGAGTTTCTCGGTTGTCGGAAATTAAAAAACATAGAGCATACTGTGTTGACATTACTTTGCCAAACATTATCTGTGTGACCTTTAAGTCTCCAGTTGCTTGGGGTAAGGTTATTTTGTGTGTAAAAAAAAAAATTAAAGACTGTAAACCATTATCCTAGAAGCAAGGTTCAGGGTTATCTGTAATTAAATTGTAACTTGGTCTCTGGTGGTCATGGTAATGAGTGTCAATCTATATTGATATCACAGGATTATTATATTTTTACCAAAGCTGGAATGAAAGCTCTCTGGAAAAAAGCATCTGATCATTTTTAGTTCATTAACAAATCCTGTTCAGGCGTATATTGAATTCAGAGCTATTTTAAAAGTGTATCCAAAGATTTGCAGGTTAGGTGAATTGGCCTTGCTAAATTGCCCATAGTGTTCAGGGATGTGTAGGTTAGGTGCATTAGTCAGGGGTAGATGTAGAGTAATAAGGTAGGGGAATGGGTCTGGATGCGATACTCTTTGGAGGATCGGTGTGGACTTGTTGGGCTGAAGGGTCTGTTTCCACACCGTAGAGATTCTGTGAAATATGCTTTTGACTGTTTACGTTCAGAAAGATAAACATAGTCTTTTATGAGCATTTGGCTTCAAAATTAAAATCCCCATCAGTTTGTTTTTATTACTGGAGCTGGATTTTCAGTTGGCTCTGTGAGCAAGGTCAGAGACGAGCTTGGTTTGAAAATAACATCCTCTGGTGGTGCTTCAGTGTTCTGACTTCAAGTTTTAGTGCGATGGCATAAAAGGTGCCATTGCTTGTGGACCTGAGGAGTGAAAATCTGGACTCATGCACAATACGGCTGCTGGCTGTCTACTGTTCGACCTGCTCCATTCATAGAGCACTAATGGCTCCTACTGGCTTTTACATTTTTGCCTAAAACTCGTTCTCACCCCCTCCAAGCCTAAAAGCCTAGTTGAGTACCAAAATTGTTTTCAGGTCAATTAGGACGTTACACAGTGTCCGTGATGCTCATGTAATGTTCAGGATGGTTGCCTGGTAATGATCTGATTACTGGGTTCCTGATTACAGATTGAATATCCAGCATCAACTGTTTTGCTAAGGATTCATTTTAAAATACTGATAAATATAACTTTTAATTCGGCAGTAGCTTAAGTGTAAGAATTAAGTCTCATATTCCTGTGTCCTCAGGTTAAGCTGGGACAACAGAGACTAATTGATATATTCCCATACTGTTACAATACGATGCAGCCTGCTTCAGGATCTAAATATAGAATTATCTTCCCTCTGCTGTGGTGAGGCTGGTGGTGGGGATCTGTGAGGGGGTGGAAATTAATTAGACAGGAGAGTGAAGTGAGGGGAGCCTTTCTTTCCCAATTCTAATTTGATTAAATCTCTGGGGGTGGGGAGGAAAAGCCCAATTGAAACACTAATGTAGCCAAAGAATGCCAGCCTAAGAGCCACATCCCACAAACCCTGATAGTAACCCAGAATGGAATATCTTTTATTGTCACAGGTACTCCAGTACAGAAATACAGGGATACAGTGAAACTTCTTACAGTGGCTGCCTTTAAATGCCACAAGTACCTAAGTTACAAATCTTGGATACAAACAACAAATAAAAGGAAAAGTAATAGTATTACTTAGTGTCTAAAAAGATTGAAAGAATGTAGGTTTGCTTGTTGAGCTGGAAGGTTCATTTCCAGACATTTCATCACCATACTAGGTAACATCTTCAGTGAGTCTCCAGATGAGGAACTGGCGGTGTAGCCCACTTTCCATTTATGTGTTTGGATATCCTTTGGTTGGTGATATCATTTCCTGTGGTGACATCATTTCCTCTAGTGATGTCATTTCATTTTTTTTCTCAGGGTGTGGTAAATGGGATCTGAGTCAATGTGTTTGTTGATAACATTCCGGTTGGAATGCCACAGTTCTAAGAATCCTCGTGCATGTCTCTGTTTGGCTTTTTCTAAGATGGATGTGTTGTCCCAGTCAAAGTCCCAGTCTCAGCTCTGCCAACCATCCAACCCAAACATTGGGTCCGCTATGTGGATGACACCTGTGTCATCGCTAAACAAAACAGATTAGAGGAAAACTTCAGGACCATCAATAATACCCTTACTGGCATAAAATTCACTAAAGAGGAGGAAAACAACAACAAACTGCCATTCCTAGATGTCACAGTAGACCGAACAGCGAATGGAGAACTTCAAACCAGCGTCTACAGGAAAACAACACATAAGGACCAAATACTGAACTACAGAAGCAATCACCCAAGCATCCACATAAGAAGCTACATCAGAACATTATTTCAATGAGCCACCACACACTGCAGCACATAGGAACTACAAAGAGCAGAGGAAAATCACCTATGCAGTGTATTTAAAAAGAACGGTTACCCAATGAACACAGTCCACCGATTTCTCAGCAACAAACCTTAACCAGCAGACAAAACATGTCAAGTCACTTTCTCCTATATCAAAGACATCTTGGAAATGACTGCCAGACTACTCAGACCCCTTGACATTATGGTAGCCCACAAACCCACCCACACACTAAAACAGCAGCTAATGAACTTCAAAGACCCGATACAGACAACAAGCAAAACTAATGTAATTTATAAAACACCTTGTAAGAACTGTAACAAACACTACATCAGACAAACAGGCAGAAAACTAACCATCAGGATACATGAACATCAACTAGCCCTAAAAAGACATGACCCACTCTCACTAGCATCCTTACATACAGATGAGGAAGGACACCACTTTGACTGGGACAACACATTCATCCTAGGACAAGCCAAACAGAGACATGCATGAGAATTCCTCGCAGCATGGCATTCCAACCAGAACTCTATTAACAAACACATTGACTTGGATCCTATTTACCACCACCTGAAAAAAAGATCTGGAGATGACATCACCAGAGGAAATGGCATCACCACAGGAAATGACACCACCCACCCCAAGAAAACCCAGCCACATAAATAGAAAGTGGGATTTACTACTAGTGCTTCATCCGGAGACTCACTGAAGATGTTACCTAGTATGGTTCAATTTCAGACATTTTGTCACCAATCAGCTCAGTGAGCAAACCTACAGCTGGAACCTCAAATGAGGTACAAAGCCTCTCAAAACTTGCTAAATCAGATATTTATAATATAGTTAAAGCATTGACATTACAGTCTGATAAAGAATTTCAAATAGTAGCAGCTCAGCAAGTAGTCTGACTACCGGGGCCAGGCCCTTGTCTAACAATTGACCCATTCTGCTCCAAGCCTCCAATCTGCTCCACACAGGCTCTCAGCTGCACCAAGGTAAATTGCGCTGCTCTGAGTCTTGCTTCCCTGTGTACTCCTCCGGGAAAGAGAGAGGCCAGGAAAAAAAAGAAAATAAACAGGCAGAGCAGAGGAGCTCTGTGTAGGGCTGCCATATTGCTGGAAATATGTGCAGTGCTTACAATACAGTAAGCATGATGTGCAAAGTTGTTTGTGAAGTCTCAGAGGCATTATAATGGAAAAAGATCCAGGATCAGGAAGCAGGGAAACCAACTAAGAGCCACCCTGTTTCCCTTTGTCTTATCCTCTTCCCAATCTCCCTCAGCAGCCTCCTCTCTACACTCCTCCTTACACCATCACTGACTTGTGCCCAGGCATCCAGGAATGATCTCAGGCCTCAGATGGGTATAGTACCAACAGCAACCACTGTATCCCACAGGCACTGATGTTCAATAGAGATGCCTCTGGCCAACATCGTCCACCACTATGACTCTTGATTTGTTGAAAACCTGAATGTGCCATGATGTGATGGGTCATCTCAAAAAGAAGTGGCATGAGGTTGAGCTGGCATCAGAGATTCCATTTCCAGCCACTGATCTGTCTTCCTTCTTAGTTATAAAAAGAAACATTCAAGCTGAAGATGGGTCTTGAATTTGTGTTTCACATTCTGAAAGCATTTACTTTGGGCAATAAATATTTATAAAGTCAATCCCAGGGCTCAAATATGTGAGACTCCGTACTAGTCACCTTAATCAAATTTAAAGGCTGAAAAAAATGGAAGACTAAGTTACCCATTCCAAGTTATTCATAAATACCATGAATGTGGTTTAGTTTGAAAGCATAAAGATATTTGAAACAATGATAACATGCGTGTGAAAATATAGCTTGCTTGGCTGGCCATTACAATTGGGCCAATGGGTGACCCTCAGTGGGATCCCCTGCTTCTGGGTATGATCATCACGAGGCAAAAAAATAAAACTGATACTGGGATAATACTACTTTGCTTTGCCAAAATTTCCAGTCACCATTGCATCTCAGCTGTGTAGTAGAAGACCTTGTTATCATCACTGTGGTCTTTAGAGGAATTCATAATTTTTGGGAAGTTAGTGAATCTTTCAGGATATTGAAATTTGATTTTGACTTTGCAAAGACCTGATCATCTTGCCCTGTGAATTCACAAGAAAATCTCAAATGAATTGAACACTCCCCTGACCAGACATTGTAAGTATCTATCTTTTACTTCCAGTCAGGCATTAAATAGAAATTTTCCATTGTGGTTTTAGAACACTCTGTGCATAATAGGCAAAACAAAGACATTATTCACATTTTTTAAACACTGTAAGCATAATATTGCTTCAGAAATGTCCACAAGATTTGCTTCTTTAACTGGGTTGCAAACTGAAACTAGGCATGAATAAATTGTACCTTTTCAGAAAATGAGATTACCATATTCTCTGTTGCCAGTCTCTGTTCAATAGGGTAATGCAGGCAAGTAATCAGCCTGATATCCATATCTTTGATGCTTCAGAGATGATGAGATAAGCCGTGTTTAAAATGTTGAGCTTGCATTTCAAGAATGTTGGGATGTGAAACCAACTCTCACCTTTGCTCATAAGATAGTAGCCATTCATTTTTTTATCTTCTTCTATTTTAATTATTTTCAACCAGTCAAATGTTGGCTGATTTCCATGATACTGTCAATCAATTTTAACTTAAAACAAACTTTTATTTTACTTCATCTAAAAAAAAAGTGAACTGAATGCTTCCTATAGAGAGCATTCATTAGCAGCTTTTTAAAAAACACTATCACTTACTCATATGGCTTAACTGTCCAGAATGTAGCTCCATTATCTGGTTAATTACAGAGGTAGGTGACATGAGAGAATGAGCAGTCATCTGTTGCTCATTTTTCATTCTCCTCAGCAATACATTAAAGCATCATTTTTTACAGTATGATGAAGCATTGCTGGAATTACAAGTAGTCATATTCAGATCTGCTAGTGGGGACAGTGGATCGAAAACTGATGCTTAAAAACAAGGGTCAGAGGACCGCTAACAAATGCAAAATACTGTGGAAACTGGAAATCTAAAACAAATGCGGAGAAGTGAGGAGAAATTCAGCAGGTTTGCCACCAACCATAGAGGGAGACCTCTGAGCTAATCTTTGGCTGGCAGCTTGCTGTGAAGCCACTTAACAGTTGACTGGCTACAAACTTGAGATGGAATTTTTACCCCACAGCAACAGGAAATTCCACTTCAAAGCTTCCAATCAAATGCTGACTGAAATAACTCTAGAGGCTGCTATGCCATCACCAAGTCACCCTTTATTTGCACATGGGGAGTCCATGATACTGATCCAGCTCTGATATCTGGCTCTGAGGGAGGGAACAGGATGTTTGACACTCCTATTCTTGTGTCAACCAGGACTCCTTGATTGGACCAGATTAACAGCCTTATCAGGGAACTCATTCTATAAGGGCTATCTGGTTGACATCATTACAACCACGACATCCCTCCCGGACATACACTGGTTCTTTTTTTTGTAAGTCCTCCTGGGGTGTTTGAGCACTGAGTCAGGCTCCTCCAACTTTGCCCCTGATACAGGTGGAATATAATGCACATTAGCTCTCCTTTTGCACCTGAAACATCTCCTCTTGAGATGGCAAAAGCATTGAGGCAGCAACATCCACTGTGTCCAAGTCAGGTTTTGAAGTATCTTCAATGCTTGAAGGCGGAAAGGCAGTCAAGGAGCCGGGTATGTTTTGTTCTGGTGCTATTTGCACATTTGCAGCTCTCATAGGTCCACGTGCTTGGTCAGGACCATCACACCTACCCTAACTTCATATGTCACTGGACCTGACCTTATATCAATTATATCTCTTAACCATGCAGGGCCATTCCCATGGTTCCTAGATTTTTTTTTCACTTCCCCAAAACTGATAGCTTGTTGGCTATACAAACATTTCCAAAGCTGATCCTTTAAAGAGTTGTTGCAAAGGTTCCAAGATGGAGGCCAGGTTATGTATGAACTTTCTATAATAATTCACTAGCCCAAGAAAAGACCTAAGCTTCGGTCCTGGCACGGGACCCGGGGCACCTCTGGTGGTCCTCACTTTCCCTTCCACTGGGTATAACTCAGTTTTGTCAACACTGTAGCTCAAGTAAGTCACTTGAGATACCATTTTTCCCTTCCAGGCCTTAGGAGAAATGACTAAAAGGTCTATGTCCAAGTTCTAAGTGGTACTTATTGTCTTCCTTGTTTTTAGCTCATCATCTAGATAAATAGCAACCTGGGATAGGCCTTGTAAAATGTTCTGTATCATCCATTGAAAGATTGCGCAGGCTGATGATATCCCAAATGGTAGTCTTGCATAATTGTACAAACACTTGTGTGTATTAATTCTGGGAAGTATGGCTTATGTCCAGCTTTGTGAAGGACAGCACCCCCGCCCGCTTTTGCATTTGAATCCTCTACGCAAAGGATTGGGTATTCATCTAGCTGCAAAAATCCCATCAAAGTCAAACCAACCCACTGGGCTTCACAATCAGTATGCTTTGTGCTGTGCATTCTACATTGGCTTGATGACTCCTTCGCTTTCCAGCATTCTGATTTCTGCCTCTATTTTTTCCCATAAGGCAAAAAGCACCAGATGGGCCTTGCAGAACATGGACTTGTTTCCTGGTCAATATTCAAGGTAGTCCTGACTCCTTTGATATCCCCAAGATCTTCCTGAAAAACCTCTAGCTATTTAATTGGGACTTCACTCACATAGCCATTTTCTAATTGAAAAATGTTGAGCCAATCTTGGTGAATCTTTCTCAACCAATCCACCTCATCAAGCTTGGGCCTGAGCCTTTTATGACAACCAGTGGTAACTGAACCAACTGTTTCTCACAAGAGACCAGAAACAAAGTTGTACCCTTAATCTGTAAAGGTTCCCCAGTATAAGTTCTCAGTCTAGCTGAGGTCTTATGCAAACTTAATGGTTGGAGTCCAGAGTGTATTTGTTAAAGACTGGTTCTGTGATTTAAAATGGCTGCACCGGTATCAACCTCTGTTAGAACTGGGTGATGTTTATTTTGATTGGTTTTGATTTTGATGTTGCTGAGCAATTTAATTGTTCTGAACCAAATGTTTTGAGGTTTCATGGTGGGCTGACCTACCATGTTCAAGATATGCCGAGTGAGGCACCTTTACACAAGTGGTGTTCCCCAAGCTTGATCAGACTGAAGAGCATTCTACTTCCATTGGAATATTCTGCAACTCATGCTCCACTTGCCGCATTTTCCAATGATAAAACCCAATTGTAGTGTTTATTTGAAGTTCAGTTGGACTTTAGCTAGTGGACATTATGCCTGTTTACATTATTATTTCTACATAACAAACAGTCTGTCAGCATTTCATTAAGGGTTAAACCGTGCCACATGCCTCTGCCAGTCATCTTGACTGCATCAAAAATCCCAGTAGAGATTCCCCTGGTTCTCGAATTGTCAAGTAAATTTCATCGTATATCGGAATTAGAGGAGGTTTGGGGTTGTGATATTCCATAACTAAATTTGTCAACTCTTGAAAGGTTTTAGTATCTTGTGTTTCAGAGAAAGTTAGGCTCCCAATAAATGGAAAAGCTGTGGATTCACAAGCTGTCAGGAAAATTACTTGTTGCTTTTCATCTGCCCCAATGTCATTTGCTCAGAAGAGATAATACATTCTTTCCACATACTGAGCCCAGTCTCTGATGGCTAAATTGAACAAGTTAAGCTTCCCAAATATTAAAATGCTTACTCCAACTCAAAGATGGCTGTTGCGAGTGACTTTTTTCAGCAGTATGGTTATCTCTTATCACCAATGAAGCAACTCCACCCTCCCACCCTGCCCCCTGTAAAAACGCCATCCCATATTCCCAATTCCTTCGCCTCCGCCGCATCTGCTCCCAGGAGGACCAATTCCAATACCGAACAACCCAAATGGCCTCCTTCTTCAAAGACCGCAATTTCCCCTCAGACGTGGTTGACTATGCTCTCCACCGCATCTCCTTCACTTCCCACCCCTCCGCCCTTGAACCCCGCCCCTCCAATCGCCACCAGGACAGAACC